>NW_024580667.1:4266252-4474979 GCF_017639235.1 Corvus kubaryi
GGGCAAGATGGCGGCGCCGGCAGCGCCTTCCGCGCCCGGCCCAGCGCGGCGGCGGCGGTTCGGCCACCCGAGCGCGGCGGTGACGCGCTGCCCGTGTGCCCGCCCGGGGCTGCCGCTCACGGCCGGCTCCCCTGTGTGTCGGTGTGCGGGGCGGGGGCGGCGGTGAGGGGATGGACAAGGACTGTGGGGGGACACACACGCACAGACACACACACGGCCGGCGGCGCGCGGGCGCGCGCGGGGCCTGTTTCGCGTCGGTTGGGCGCGCGCGCGCTCTCCATTGTGGCCCGCGCCGCCGGGCGCGCGCGGGGGCCCGGATGATGACGTCAGGACGGTGACGATGATGACGTCAGCGAGGCCGCCTCCCGCCGCGCTGGGGACGGGAGCGGGATGGGGCCGGGACGGGAGCGGGATGGGACCCCGGGGGTGCGGGCGGCGGCGGCTCCGTCCCTCACCGCCAGCAGAACTGGCGCCCGGTTCGGGGACGCCGGCGCTTTTTAGAAGCCAAACGGAGCTTTTGTTCCTCTTACAGGCTGCCCAGGGCAGCGGTCACAGCACGGAGCCTGGCGGAGCTGGGGATGCGTTTGGACAAGGCGCTCAGGCACGTGCGGTGACTCCTGGCGTGCCCTGCGCAGAGCCAGGAGCTGGACGCGATGATCTCGATGGGTCCCTTCCAACTCTCAGTATTCTGTGGTTCTTTGGTTCTTTTTCCTTTTTTTTGACACATCTGCATTTACTTGGGCACAGCGTGAGATCAGTAGAACCCCAGTCTATGTACGTGCTTTGTGTAGTGACTCGGAGGAGTTTAAACCTGGATTTAAAACCTGAAAAAACGGGGAAGGATGCGTTGTGGAAGGACAGAAGTTTGGCAGATATGGGGAACTCGGACTTCAGGAGTACCTGAAGTGGTGTTTAAAGTTCTGTTAGTCCGTATTCCAAGGTCAAAGTATTATTTTAACAACATCATTCAAGAATTTTGGAGAAGGAAGTGAAAGATACGGTACTGAGCTGAAAACACAGGAGGAATTTAGGCTCCATGGGTTGAAATTTGCTCAAGAGGCTCAGGCCAACAACCATAACTCTTGTGCAAAATGTTTTATCTTTTGGACCATGCAGCGACAAAAGACTAAAAGAACGATTGCTCATTGCAGGAGTTGGAACAACATTGGAACTGGGTGGGTGTTTTTCAGTAAAAAGCTAGAGCTCAAAACCAAGTGGTGATAACTTCTGATATTTCCTAATTTAGCAGAGTTACTAATTTTTTTTGCTGATCATTAGATGGTATTATTTGGGAAGGAAATCTGAAGTACTTTTCTGCATTAGCCACTCAGTAAACAAAACAAGGGATGCAGCTGCTTCATCACTGTACAAATGCAACAGTTTGTTTACTGAAGGAATAGCTTTATGTGCATTTTCGTCAACAATAAAAACAAGCCATAACCATGGTGAAAGTCTGCAAGTGTAAGCCTTTCGTGTTTGGGTTAGAAATACATGTAATCATATCAAAACAGCCCTTTCATCTCCCTGATTTTCATGCTTCTGGGCATGTTATTGTGGCTTCCTTTTTTGTCCCTTATCAACTACTTTCAGCTTTTCCTCCTATTTCCCATTTATCCAGTTGGTTTACCAGGGAAAGCATTTTAAATTACTGCACCTATAATGCTTTTACCTTCCCTTGCCCCACCACAGTATTCTCCCTCAAGCCCTTCACTGTTTATGATAACCTACAGACCCCTCAAACAATTGTAGTTGTCTATATTTTGACACTTACTTATCTTTAAAAATAAGCTGCTGTGTTTGTTGATGGTCATTTCTTCTTATTGTTAAGTAGACCTTTGTTTTAATGACAGGCCAAATACTGTGTTCCTTCTAACTACCGTGGCTTTTTTTGGCAGAGCCCAAGAGTAACACATCAGTGGATTTTTATAATGTGGGCAACTGTCCACCAAGAAATTGACTGTCAGTTCACGTAACAGTCTACAACAACAACAAGAAAAAGATCTGAACAATAGTTGTGGAAACAATGGTGGTACAACTTGTGGCAAGTATTCCCTCTTGTGAAGAAGCATTCCTTCAGCCAAGAGAAAGAGTGGAAGTTTTGGTTATTTTAATTGAAACCTTTGGCTTGGAACAGGTGAAGAACCGATTCACCTTCAACTCCCTGGGACCTTTGGTGGTATTTTTCAGGTTTTTAGATTCTACTTTATGTATGTTTTGCAGGAGCACAGCAATACTAGAGGAATTTTGCATTTGCATGGGAAAAAACCCCAAAACTAATGGTGTTTATATTTGACCTCCTGCCTGGTTTAAGGGTGTATTCTGGAGTGCCTCGACAGACCAGCAGTTGCTTGAAGCCATGCTAATCAAAGGTCACGATAGGCTGAAGCACACAGCTATTTATGGCACCAAATAAAAGAAGATACTGGGTCTGCAATGGCACTGTGTGGTTCCTGAACCAGCGAATTGCACACTGACTTCTGGCTGGGGAATTCTTCCTGCTCCCCCAAACAAGAATCCATGCCAGCCCCTCTTTGCTCAGGCTTCTGCTGCTCTGAGGGGGCATTGCTGTGGCTCACCTTGTGCTACACTCTTCTGCCTGAAAAGGTTCACACACCCCAACACTGCAAGTAAACGTTACTGGTTTGTCTTTGTGCAGCAGCTGTGGAAACAAGGATACAAGTGAGATAAATTGCTGATTAAAGAACACCCCTGAGATGGAGACAGAAGTCAGTAAGCATTCACAAATCTCACTAAGTGCTCCAAAGTAAGCATCCACACAGAGAACTGTGACAGAATTCTGGTTAATTCCCCGCTGTACACATCTGTTGGTATGACTAGAAATTGTTGGTACGATTAGAAATGCTTTTCTGACATCTTTAATTCAGTGTGAAAATGTGGGGAAGGGAAACATTTCCCTGCAGGCTTCCCTGCTCCAGCACTGCAGCCAGCCCATTAAACAAAAAGTGAAACCAGTGGTGAACTAGCTGAAAATGAAAAACAAAACATTCTGGTGAGGGAATTACTCAGAATTTAGAAAATTTCTGTTAATGGGTGTGTTTATCCCCAGTTCTTAAACTCTGGTTGACGCTGCACTGCTCTATGAGTAGACAAAAATGAAACTTATAATGCTGCTGATGCAGAGTAAAGCTGTGGAGCTTTGCAGTGGGGTAGCAAAAGGAGGAATAACAGGTGAGAGAAAGCAGAATTTTTCCACAGCCCCACAAAAGATCATTTTTTTTCTCCTGGTTCAGCCCCTTGGATGCTGCATCACACACTGTCCACCAATGCTCAGGAAACAACAGGTTGTGTGGCAGTACTTACCCTACATATAAATTTACATTTAAAATTAGGGGAAAAATTCCCATGATAATGACATACCAAAAAGTTACAAATACTCTTCTGGAGTGATGCTCTATCTCTTTTCTGCTGCAAATAAAGGCCAAGTACAAACATTTCATTTTAGTTTCTCCTGAGGTGACTGCTTTAATTACCATTCCTCACATCAGTGTAAGACTCCTCTTCATAGTGGTAACTTTCCATCTTTCAACTTCTGTTTTCTGACTGTAAGAGATATTAACAGTGATGTTGGAGTGGGCATAATGTCACTCTTGAAAGACTCATAGAAGCAGTTAAATCTCTGTAAGTTTGTGCTCCATACTTACAGGTACAAGAGAATGGTTGCTTAGGTAGAAATCACAGAAATTTTATAAGAAAAAGATTTTGTGTGGACCCGTGGTCTCTCACATTGAGGAAAGGATGGTATCTGATTAAGAGCAATTCTTGTGATAAGAGAATCATGGTGTGGCATTTTCATGTTATTCATTTAGTTGTGCACATATGGGTTAAATGAACAGCACAAATAGAAATTCTCACTGTGCCTACCAAATGGCCAGAAGATGTTGCAGAGACCATTTGTCAAAAAGTCTGTTTACAGGCCTAAAAGAGTATCTCGTCTATCTTTTGGAGAGGGAGAAATTCAAAATATTTTTCCTGTCTAGTTCATTCCTAGCTGAACTGTCCTCAGATAAACCATGTGGTGTCCATGTGAAAAGCATCCGTCTTGTAGGACTTGGACAGAGTTCAAAAAATTGATTTGACAACCATATGGTCCTCTTCATCCACATGAACCTTGAAGAAGTTTGACTTCCTTCCAGCCTTAAGAGTAGAGTGAGGGAAGAAGGGAAACTGTTCTTAAAACTTGTCAATGTTGTTCCTAAATATGCTAGATGAGGACATTGTCCAAAAAAAAAGCAAGAAATTCTGTAGATTTGTGAACTACTGCAATTTCCTCAGTTTTTCTGCATGCCTCTCTGCACACAGAGTGTTTGTCATTGCATGGGTAGGGATCTGAGGGAGCCTGTTGTGCACAAACCCCATCCATCACACGTTATACGATGGCCATTTTCTCCTCAGTAGGGTTTGTAAACACGAGCGTTGCTATGGGCACAGCAGAACAGCAGCAGCTGGTTTTCCCAAGGCTGAGCATCCTACACCCTTCCAACCCTGATCTTCCTCCAACCCTGAATTACATCTCTCATGTGCTGGAGTGCCTGGTTTATGTTGAATATGCTGGGCTAGTCAGGATCTTAATTAGCTAATAGCAAGCAGGAGGAATAATAACTGAGTTGTACTTCCCTTTCCAACAGTGGATATTTCTTTGGCATTTCTTCCTCCTCTTGCTAGCAGTCTTCCTAAAATTTTGTAGGAGTTAGTATCTCTTTGAAAGCCCTTTTTCCTCATTCAGGGTTTACTGAAATTGGCTGAAAGGATCAAGGGCAAGCGATAGGCAGAGGCACAGGCAGGCAATGGGATCACGTGAAACCAGTGTCGTTAAGAAACCATGAGAAGTTTCAAAACTTCAAAACAGGGTAGTCTGATAGAAGGGTTATCACTACACTTTTGGAATGGAAAAAGAAAAAAAAAAGGTGTGATCAGGAACAATAGGAAAGCATTATTTAAGAGTAAACTACAAATTTGAAACAAACATGCTAACATGATTTGAACTAAAACAGAGATCCATTTCAGATCTTGTATCAATGGTTTTATCTGAGCTTTAAAAATAGCTTCTGAGAAAGGCTTAAATCTAAAAATATTTACAGAAAGGAAGTTTGCAATTTTGTAAAGCCAGGGTTTTTTTCTTTCATGTGACTAAAGATTTTCTTTTTTCAGTCTAAAGAGGGATTTCATAGAGTAGCATGCAGACTAGTAGGATTTTGGAACCTTTAGTGATGGGTTTTCACTCCGTTCTTCCCTTTTTTTCTTTGTTCAGAAGTTTTTCTCAACTATCTATATTTTATTGCCAGTCACCTGCAAGAACAATTCCCATTGTCAAAAAAAAACCCATTATTTCTCATTTGTTGAAGGGGTACAGTAAGCAAATGTCAGTTTACATGGATGATTTGTAAAGACTGAATTTTGATAACTGCTACTGCTATTCCATTATCTCTTTGTGACAGGTCACTTCAGAACACAATGCAAATTAACTGCATGCCATGCTGTATTTTATGTAGCCCTGTAGCCTTTCTGGGAGATTACATTAAAGTACATTGGATAAATGTGAAGTAACTCATAGTAGGACTTTTGCTGCAGTAGTGTTATTTCAGCTGGAAGGTTCACAGTAGTAATAATGTTTGAGCAATAGCTCTGTCTTTGTAGCCAGAATGGTATAAGGCAGTAAGCAAGCCAGAACTTGTAAAGAGGGGCAATATCTTTTATTAGATCTGAAAACAGGCTTGTATGCATCAAAGCTTGTCTGTTTTTACTAGACATATCAGTTGGTCTACTGAAACAATATTTAAGTAGATCCTTTATCATCCAGAGGCAATCTGCTTTTTCTCAGCACACTAGTTCTTTTCCATTTATTTTTTTCTATCCCATTATTTTGAGAAGGTAAATATAATTCAGAATCTAAATATGTGGAAATAACATCAACAGACAAAAGCTGAAGTTTATGCTGTAAACAGTGGTTTATTTCTGTGGTTTGACTGTCTTTGAATAAGAAGCAAAACGCTCTTTAGAAGTCCAATTGACTTGTCACTATTGCTGTAGTTTGCACTGCTCTCAGTTACAAATTGGGACCAAATGGACAAATCTGATATCTACAAGTTAATTTTCTTTTTGAAGTCTAAACTGCTATAATTCTGGAGTTGTTCTGCTTTTAAACTTATTGCTGGTTATTTCCTAGGTTAAAATGAGAATCAAATTTCATATCATAACATTCCTTTAATTATTTGCTTTTTTCTTGTGTTTGTACTTTTGCATGCACATGTAGTAAGGCATGGTTAGACGTACTTCTGGTTTTTTAAATCTATAACAGAAAATCTTAACATCTTTAACAAAAATATAAAATAAAACAAAAATGGACAAAATAATGTGCTTTAACTTCCCAGAGACAAGGTAATTATTCCTTTATTTTCTGAAATGACAGAAAAAATCTGAAGTCATCCATATTTTGTGCTCTTCTTTTTTTTTTTTCCCCTCTGAATAAGATGGACCAAATTGCCAGCAGCTCTTAAGGATTTTAATTTGTGACTATACATCATTACAAAAGACTAATTCCTTATTCTTCTCAGGTGGAGAATCCAACTGAAGTCCACAGATCAATGCCACTAATAGTATTAATTTCACCAAGTAATAGTAGACTTTGAAGTTTTCCTTGAACCTTAATTTGAGGAATGTTACGAGTATCAAAGCCATATGGCTGAAAGACTGTGTCCAACTGCACAGCTCTAGCCTCTACTTAGTGAGCTAAATCCATCATAAGTCTGTCTCTATTTCAAAGGAGAGTGAGGCTCCTAACATGTTAAATAATACTCATTTCAGCTGGATGCATCTTGCTGGTTTGTAACCACCTACAAATGGGGCACCGTGTCAGACGTGGCTCCCTGGCATGCTTGGGCAGACCATGGCAAAAGGCAGCATTCCCTGAGCACAGCTTGCCCCATTCCACCTTTGCCCTCCAGAGATGCTTTTCTTTCTTCAGTAGCTGCAGAGAAAAAGTGAATGGCTACATAACTTTCAGCCTGGCTGTGTCAGGTGATATGAAATTTGGGTTCTCATCAAGTGGGGTGTCTGCCCAGAAGTGAGTTTGCAGCTGCAAGCAAGATGAGCAATGGCTCACTTAGCCAGCAGGAACCCTGTGTTGGGTTTGTGTGGCCAGGTTTGGTACTGAGGGGCTACAGGGGTGGCTTCTGTGAGGAGCTGATGGAAGCTTCCCCTGTGTCCTATGGAGCCAACACCAGCCAGCTCTGAGACAGAGCAGCTGGCCAGGGCTGAGCCCATCAGCGATGATGGGAGCACCTCTGGGATAACTTAAGAAAGGGAGAAAAACCTGTTGTTCAACAGCAGCCAAAGAGAGGAGTGAGGATATGTGAGAGCAATGGCCCTGCAGACACCAAGGTCAGTGAAGGTGGAAGGGCAGGAGCTGCTCCAGGTGCTGGACCCGAGATTCCCCTGCAGCCATGGAGAGGGCACAGGGAGATTCCCCTGCATGGAGGGCACAGGGATACAGAGATCACCTGCAGCTCATGGAGGACCCCATGTTGGAGCAGGTGGATACCCAGAGGAGGCTGGGACCCCATAGGAAGCTGCACTGGAGCAGGCTCCTGGCAGGAGCTGTGGCCCCATGGAGAGGGGAGTCCATGCTGGAGCAGGTTTGCTGGCAGGACTTGTGACCCCATGGGGGACCCAAGTTGGAGCAGTCTGTTCCCAGAGGACTGCACCCTGAGGGAGGGTCCCACACCAGAGCAGCTCATGAAGAACTGCACGGGAAGAACCCGTGTTGGAGCAGGGAAGAGTTTGAGAAGTCCTCCCCCTGAGGAGAAAGAAGTGGTAGAGACAATCTCCAGTGAACTGACCACAGTCCCCATTTCCCGTCCCTCTGCGCTGCTTAGGGGAGGAGGTAGAGAAGATCAGGAGTGAAGCTGAGCCCAGGAAGAAGGGAGGGGTGGGGAAAAATGCTTTTTATTTGGGCTTACTTCTCATTACCCTACCCTGATTTGATTGGTGATAAATTAAAGTAATTTCCTGAAGTTGAGCCTGTTTTGTCTGTGACAGTAATTGGTGACTGATCTCTCCCTGTCCTCATCTCACACATGAACCTTCTGGTATATTTTCTCTCCCCCGTCCAGCTGAGGAGGGGAGTGACAGAGTGGCTTTGGTGGGCACCTGGCACCCAGCCAGGGTCAACCCACCACAGTTTCCCTCAAGCAGCACAGAGACAGCAAGTGGGTCACAAACTGCCTGGGCCACAGGAAGAGAAACGTGCTGCCCAGAGCATCTGAAGTGCTCAGGGAGCAGATACAATGGGTGCTGCACGTAGTGGCTTGATGACAACCATTTATCTGTTTTACCAGACATAGATGAGGTGCCACAGCAGCCAATGAGAGAGAAAAATGGGGTGGGAAAGGAGATGTGATAATGGGAGTCCGACCACAAACAATTCTTTCCAGGAATGGTTTCTTTAACTTATCCTAAACAATGGGCTACAGTGTCCAAGTATTACCTACATAGTACTTGAAAAACCTCGTTCTAATAGCAAGCAGCTGTTTGATTGAACCACATTTATGCCCTTTGCTTAGTATTCGTGGACATTTGTGTGATTCCAGCTTTGGTCAGCTGTTCTTCTGGCTGATCTTCCAAGTGAATGTCTGTCCTGCACATGAAGATCCTCACTGCTCGACTTCACTATTGCTCATTTCCCTCCTTGAAAGGCTTAATTCATTTTATCAGGGAGTAGAAATTACAAGACAACCATTGCTTGATGTGTCGATTGAAAATTTTGTGTCCAAATTGTTCTTTGGAGCTACACAAATTTATTCTTCAAAGAATTGCTTTAAAATTTTCAAGTGGACTCAGGGAATGTGGGACTTACTACACTGCACATATTTTTCAGGTGTAGATCTTGGAGTTGCCCTAAGAGTGCTGAATTTAGATGCTGATGGTGCTTGCAAGAACAAATAAATTACAGACTGGCTCAGTCTCATACATATGAGGAATTCATCAAGATCATACCTGGTTTTTTTTTCAATTTCTACATGTGGTTGATCAGTTTTTGCATATCTTTAATAGTGTGCAAAGATAATCTTTCAAAGTTATACAGATGCCCTCAATGGCAAAATTTAGTATCAAGTATTTTAAGTCATGTCAGTCTATCTTACTATCTGGGATAAGCACCTGATTAATTCAAAACCCTCTGGAAAAGGGGTTTTGAGAGTTTTCTCAAGCTCTGTTCTTTATTTTTTGGAAGGAATATTGTTTCCTCACTATTTAATCTCATAGTTAAAGACCAAAAAGAGAGATGAGAAGTTGAAGATTGGTATTTTAACACTACTGAAGTTAACTTGGAGCACATTTGGACAACATTCATGTTGTCTTCATGTTATACAGAGAGATGGCAACAGAAGCAGAGAAACAGGAAGAAATGCATTGTTGCCTTCCTCATTTCCCTTTCTTGTGTTCAGGAAAGACCATCTAAATTTCTGATTAATGATATTTACACTCATATTGGCTGGATACAAAAATTTGAAGTAAGAAAAAGTTGCTGGTTTTCAATGAATATTGTTTGGAATATCTCCAATTTCATACATCAGGACAAAACATGCTGAATTTTGAACATGCTAGAAAGCTCTGTTATTCTTGCTAAGTCCCTTATTTCTTTATCTGATTAAAGAAAAAGTCAAGATAGAAGTTGTAGCTTATATAAAATCTGAAGCTTAATAAATATTACAATTACCTACATAACTGTTTCCCACATAGCTGTAATACACCAGCATATTTTCCTCTGTTCTGACACATCTCTTAAGGAAGTTTCTCTCACTAAACCCTACTGGACAGTAAAGGGAAAGTAATTACTTACCATTAAGTGCATTACTCAGCTTCTATGAATGCAAAATTTTAAAGCCAACAGTCTTGTACACACAAAAAAAAAAAGAGTATTATTCTTGCCTAAGTAAACACCACACACTCACTTAGGGAACAACTGCATCTTAGTGTGGAAATATCATTTAAAACACATTGCAAATGAAAGTGTATCATCCGCGTTGCAGCTTGTCACAAAGCACTCACTGCCTGATCAGCTCACCCAAGATGTAGAAAATTTCAAAGACAGGAAGCAACTTCTCCCAGATTCTCATTGCATTAATTAGCTTTGACTTGCCATTCCTTCCATGTATGCAGAGAACTTTAACTTCACAGAGATCCCTAGCACTGCAAGATGAAATAATCTGTAAATTCTGGGGGTTTTGTACAGCAAAAATGGGTTATGTATTCAACACAGGCAAATTACAGTTAAACGACCTATCCTATGGTAATCAAAATATGAGCTATCAGTGTCAATTTTATTAGAAGTATTAAATAAATATATAGAAGTATTTAATGCAGTGGTACAACTACACAGCTGTTCACACAGGAATAAATGTGAAAAAAACCACACAGCCTTCAGTCCCTCCCTGTCATACATGTGTATGCAATGTATTGTTAAGTGATGGACAAATTGTTCATGCTTAATTAAAAACTAAGAAATAACTATAAAATTTAGTACGGCTTTTCTAGCACCTTAACAAGGCATAGATATATTGATTTTGGAACATCAGATAGTGTGGATTATTTTGCTGCAGCTATGAGGCTTGTAGGAAGAGGGAATAATTTTCTAACATGCTCTCATAGTTGAAGAATTGAGAGATGATCTCAGACACACAAAGCCATTGTTCTGAAATAAAAAGCAAGAGATTTCAAAGATCTGTGGGTTGGACTGGGTGATCTTTAAAGACTCCTTCCAACACAAACTATTCCATGATTCTCTGAGTCAGTAAGATAAAGATGAATGGGGGATGATGGCTCAGAGCTTAGCTGGGTATGTACCAATTTGATTGTTTGGGTTAGTTGTGCTGCTTAATAGTGCAGGTGATGGGTCCCTGTGGAGAATGGGGCTCCTCACTGCAGGAGAGAGGAGGATACATGAGAGGAGGAGAAATGTCAGGCTTACTTCCTCCTGGGGCAGTAAAAGAGAGAGACTTGTACTCTATAACCTGCACAGCAGGGAGAAATTAGCAGTGGACAAGAGAGTTTATAAAATGTCAAAAATATGTCTCTGTCAAGCCTCTTATTTCTGGGATTGTGCAGAGTATAGATGAGGCCATAGTCACTAGGCTCATCCTCAGAAGGTTTCCCCTCAGGGTCCAGACTGAGGATTAGGATGAAATGACCCTTTTGAGAAACAGCCACTGACTGCCAAGTAGGTGTTTCTTCCCCTATGGGCATTTTGTGTGAATTCTTCCTGAGTCACAATGGTTATTTACTTAACTTTCTTGCAGTCATGCACTGGAGGAAGCATATCACGTTCTTGGACACTCAGGGATAGGATCCAGGATTGTTCTGCTGTAGTTGGTATTTCCTCTGCTGTGGTGATGGGCAAGAGTTGCTGAGTTTCACATTGTTTGACTGGGTTCAGTCTAGATGTGATTGGTTTACTTTAGACTGAGTTTTGTTCTGCTCACACACTTGGTGGGACTGGAGAATGGTTTGAAGGCAAGGATGGACAGGTCTGTCCATCTTTCCAAGTAAAAGCTCCTCCTCTGTGGAATGTTACACCTTTATGATTTTCTGCATAGATTACTAGGCAAGGTATGCAATAGTCAGAAGTGTATCACCAACTGGAACTCCTCACATAAAGAGTGTCTCTTTAAAATGAAACTTACTGCTTTAAAGAGCTATTTCTGCTTAAGAGTGAAAGTAAAACAAAGGGGTTTGCTTAAAACCACCAGCTTCACTCCTGCTGTATTTTTGTCAACGGTAAAACTTATAAGAACAGTATGTAACACGAAAAAAGTTCATATTCCCAATAAGAACTGAGATAATGCAGGAGAAATAAGTAACAAATGCAAACAGTAAATCTCTCTAATGCAACCAGCAAGAAGGTTTGTTTCATTTTTCTTTGTCCTGGAGAATTCATTCCAAGATCATAAAAGGAAATGTATTTTATTTTATTTTGTTTAATTTAATTTAATTTAATTTTATTAACGAAAGCATTAAAAAAGCATAATGTGATGGATTTGCAGATGATAAAATTGCATCTCTTAAAACATAGAAGATCAAAATGTTTGGTACTAGGGAGGAATTGAAGAACAAACAAACAAACAAAAAAGAAGTAATTTGTTCTAAAATTTCTTTGACTCTTACTAACATAGGAAAAGATGAAAGAAAAGCATGAGTAATTAAGACTTTCATTAAGGTGTTACTTTATTATGTGAAAAGGAGCACTTCAAGACAGTTAGGGGTGTCTTGTATTTTGGGATCAGGAAGATCCCTTGCTCCTGCAGGTACGAATAACTGGGTAGAAGACAGTGTCCAGCTCAGCATCCTGCTGGGAGGCAGGAGCAAGTTGTCACCACACCAGGCTTGAGGCACCACCAGTCCCAGTGCCCAGCTGGCAGTCCCTGGGGAGTCTCTTTAGGAGAGGATGTGTAAACCAGGGGACAACCTGCCTGAGTTTATCTCAGTGAGAGAGGAGGACACAAACACACAGGAAATCAAATTGCCTTAATTCCCCCAGTTATTGCACAAACTGCACACTACAACAAGAAGACAGCAGCTCATTGCCTCTGCATGCTGGAGCAGGACTAGCAGTCTCTAAGAATCGTGGTTTGAAAGGGGGTGAACATTTGAAAGATCTAAGAAGTTGTCTTGACAGGTGGGATCTGGCTTGGAAAGGGGAATAGTATTATGAAAATATAAATCTTTAATATTTTATGCTGTGTTAGGAGTGCAATCCAGTTTAAACAAAAATTCAAATTTTCTTCAACATATGTACAACAGACAGATCATGAAATCAAACTCAAATAATAGTTACAATTTTTCTAAAAAATCACTCTCTGGATTCATTAATTGCCTCTAGGAAGGCTGTTCTATACATGAAGCTGTTTCTCATCCTTAAAGGCTGGTTTAAAATGTTTCATTGGGAAAAGCAGCAAAATAAAGAAAAAATACTAGAAAAGAAAGGGTTCATTTCTTTCTTCTGTGTTAACAAGGAGGATACCATATCAAGAACATTGTCTAAGACTTAGCAAATTGAATTTCTGAGAGTCTGACTGCTAAGATTGTTCAGTCCCCGAAGCCTGTGGGAAGATTATTCAGCCATGAGTAGACTGTGTCACTGTTTTCATATCTTATCTGTGAGGAGCCAGCTCAACTCATGAGCATTTGCAAAAACTGGAATGTGCTACAGAGATGCCAGAGTGACTCTTGAGTCTGCAATAGTTCTGCCACTGGGTTTTCCTGTCTATAGTGTCGGGCTCAGGCTGTCCTAGGTAGTGGAGAGCTGGTGGCATAAGGAATATATCATGTGGATAAGGTTGGTGCTATTACTCCTCTTTTTATTCTAACCTAAACCCCATGTTATTATCTGACAAGTGGTGCATGATTCCTAATCTGTTAATCTAACATGATTTAAAGGGATGATAAAAATAGTGTCTTGCTTTACAGGCATTTGTTTATGGAAGTAAACTTTATCTAGTGAACAAAAATTACTGTGGATAATTCCAGGCTTACATTTCATGCATCCCAGTTCTTAGAATTGATGTTTTTTAAAATAAAGTATTAAGATGATGTGTTTCTGTAACATGTCTTATTTAGCAGTTTTACTGAATCATTGCAGTAAATATTGATTCAGGCAACTAAGTCTCCTGAGAGAAATTAGGCACCGAGGAACAAACTGCCTACAAAAACAAAATCAGATGTATTTAGAGGTGAGTAGTGCTTGTATTAGAGACTTAGAATGGCAGTTTTCAGATGCTTTATTGAATATTTTTATTCTGTTTGGAGGGTGGACATTTCAGAAGTTTTTGTAGGAAGCTCAGCACTGCAATGATGGCTGAGCTAAGTCACTGGCTCTTCAGGAGTTCATCTGCTTTGATCTGTCAGATGTGAATTCTTGGGTACAATCTGGAGGACAAAGGTTTGGGTTCTGCATCAGGATCACGCTGCCCATCACATCCATCAGCCACGTCCAGGACATTTCTGAGAACATGACTGACAAAAAGCAGGGGAAAGATTTTTATAACTTGTTCTAGAGGATCTACTTTTCATCCACTGACACATAAATGAATGAATATTTTAAATTTTCATAGGTGAGCACTTAAACACATTATTGGGCTTTTGCTGAATAATTTTATTAGTGATATTTAATATTCTCTGTTCTGAGCAATATGACTTTTTTGCTTATGAAAAAGGTCTTTTCTTCAAGAATAACCATCTTCAGCATATTGTAAAAAAGGGGTGACAAGTTGGGATAAGAACCAACAATTCTCAGTTTCTGTATGTAGTGAAATACTCCTAACAGGCATCTTTGCTTTTAGCCTACTTTTGTCTGCCTACAAAGAACTTTGCTTGTCAAGAATTGTAGGTACCTACTCTTCAAGTGGAAAGAATAGCTGGCCTCCAGCCTCCCACTGGGAGAGCTGAGAATTATAAAGATCTTTTAGAGAACCTAAGAATGGCTTTAGCCCCTTCAGCAGCTGAATAAGGTTTTATAATAGAAGTGCAAACGCACATGCTGCAACTCTCAGTGAAAAGCTGTCATGATACCACAGTATTTGCAATCTGAACCTCAGCTTTTCCAAGCATTCTCCTGCACTTTATAAGTGCTTCTTATGTACAAATAATTTCTGGCATGGCTCTTGATAGTTCTTGATAAATATTTGAAAATTACAATCTCCCGTTACAAATGTGAATTAAATGGGTGTGCTGGGAGCTTTCTCCTCAGTACACAGTGTACAGCAGAATGGGCAGGGGCTGTCTCAAATGAGCTACAGAATTGTTAGCAGTGAACATCACACACCATAGGCAGGTGTGCACCTGGCTGCCTCAGCTCAGTGGAGCCCCTGGCGTGTTTGGGTACTGCTGTGGGTGGGGACCTTTATAAATGCACATGACAGCAGCTCCTGCCAGTGCCAAACTCCTCAGCATGACCAGCAAGAACTTCTGAGCTTCTTTGATGCCTAGAAGAAATAGTCACTACTCAGGACACAAAGGTTTGTACATCCAAGGCAGCATCAGCTGCTGGATGAGAGTGCAAGTCATGGAGCTGTAAATCCCTCCCAGAGGGCTGTGAAAGCCACTACCCCAATGCCACTCATCTTTCCAAGGAGATCTCATTGCCCAATTCTTCCTGCATATTCTCCCCTTCCTCCAGTCCTGCTGGCTTCTCTTTGCATTTGTCCTTTTCTTCTCTGACCTTCAATAACACAATACCACACCATTCATCATAACTTTATCTCCCGTTCTCCTCCTTGCCCCTTCCCTTGCACCCTTCTGCCTCTGTTCCGTGTGGCTCACTGGGAGATGCCTTTTCTCTCTTTGGTTTCCCTTTCTTCACTCCAGCTGCCCTGGACCTTTAGTTCCTGATGTCCTTCTGTCCCCCTGTGCCAAGGGAGGGACAGTGCTGGAAAGGTGTGCCTGTTTAAGAGGACAAGGGATCGTTTGCTTTCAGAATGCTGTGTTTTTAGGTCTGAGGCATTTAAGACATATGTATTTTATAGAGTCAGGAGTACATCTAACCCCATTGCATGCTCCTACCTTGTCTTCTGTCCTGACAGTTTAATGGGCAAAATTTCCATTTATCCACATTGTATCATCCCATATGTTCTCTGCCTGGTCTAGCTGCAGTCTCTACTTGGGCATGTGCACATGCAGCCAGAAGTTGAGGGAGCATAACCCAGTTTCCTGCTGTCCACCCCAGGGAGAAGAGAGGAGAAGCTGAGACCAGAGTGACTGCACAGAGGATTCAGTCAATTCCCAGCCTCACGCCTTCCCACTCCTCCCCTGTTCCAGGAACTCTCCAGCTGTCTCTGTGTTTACTTCTGCCTTCCCTGTGGCATCTTCTTAGAGCCTCTGTTCCTCTTTTGTATGCTGGAGAGAATGTTACATGCAGCCCTCTTTTTTTCTCTTCTGCTGGACTGGGCATGCCTGGGCTCCTCCAGAGCTCTTATCCTGCCAAGGCAATGAAAGACAATGCATTCATTGCTTCCCCTCGTTCATGCCATCCTTAACAACAGCAACAACAACAAAATCCTTTCCATCCCAGCCTGGTTCCTCTGTGCAGTTCTCAGCTGACTTTTTAGTAGGCCTGTGTTTGTCATTCTGAGATTGACTGCACAAAAACTGTAGGTGTAAATTTAACAAAAATACATCTGTAAACATTACAGCACTCAGCACCATGGTTTTAAAAAATGTAAAGTAAAGCTGGCTGTCCATATCATAGGTTTAGGGTGGTAGCTAGCTTGGCTTTATTTCTAGGTTATGTTCCTTGATCCTTTTCCAGGTGAGACACTAAAGAAAAATACCCATAAAATTTCTGAAAGGAAAAGAAGAAGCATCTCAGACTGGTGTGGTGCCCTATTGTAACACTCAAACAGGATTTATTAGAGCTAGATGAAAGCATGAGAAATTGGTGACAGGAAGGGTCAGTCAGTTGCAGGGGAAAAAACCCACAAAGGTTGCCCTCCTGGCTACATTCATGTACTGGATGACATTCCTGCTGCATGACAAATGTGCAGGCATCATCTTCCCAAGCTGGAAGGAGATACAGCAAGAATGTGGGAGAAACCAGATGAAGCCAAGAGCATGATGGAAGGATTTAGGAAATTAACCCCTTCTTTAGGGAAGGAACTAGGCTAGTGATAAATATCCATAAGAGGAGGGGTGGTGAGGGAACAAAGATGGGAAACATGTCAGGCATGCTGAGAGGAGGCAGGACAGCAAGACATGGGATGCAGACCCCCTAAAAACTTGTGCAAGTTGGTCTCTAAAGGCTTATGTGACCTTTTACAAGCCTTTAACCTAGACACTGCTGAATCCTCATTGCTCAAGTCTCCATGCTCTTGGTTTTGTCCTCTTTCTGTCTTTTCTGGGCTGTCTGTGATGCTTTGGTGTTAGAGCAGGAAAGCAGCCCAGTTTATGGCTTCTACCTTGCAGCATTGCTGCCCAGCATATTTACTCCTCTAACAGTGCTGACAGTTTGTCCTGTCAATAGTCTGAGGTGCCATTTCTGGCACAATAATGGTGAACAACTGTAGTGGTGCGACAAAAAATGAGGTTTCTGGAGCCTTTATTCCATGCACTCTTGAGAACCTCTGCATGGCCTCCTGATCATCTGCCTGCATGAGCTTGGCAGAGCCCAGGTGAGTTGTGGGGTTAAGGACCACATAGAGTGAAATAAAGCATCCCAGCTCTCAAGAAGTAGAGCCTAAGGGGGAGTGTACAGCAGATATAAAGAGTGATGAAGTAACTGCATTGGAGCCTATTCTACTTTCAGAGTATATAGTGGATAAGTGGGAAGGCAGCTTACAGTGGATATGGAGTCATCATTAAAGCAAGGCTGCAAGTTCAGCTTGTGTACATCTCCAAACAAGGGAGGGCAGCAGCTTTTTTCATAGCTGGGTTCAGCTGTCTCACACATCCCTGTCTCACCCCTCCTCCCACTCCTGCATCCTGAGAAACACAGAGCTGTGCACCTCCAGAGGAAGCTGGGAAAGGAGGGAGGTTGATCATTAGGCTTTCTAGATTCCTTACTGCCAGACCCTCCAGAATCTGCCTTGAACAGCAGTGCCCCCCCCCCCAAGCAGCCTTTCTCCAAAATATCTTGGGAAAGCTTGAGGTGTGGAAGCAAAGCCATGGGCATGCATGGAAACAACCCAGGTTATGCCATCTCAGCTAAAGGATCCCTCAGGATGCTCCAGAGCTTGGTAATTTCAGAATCATGGCTGTATTTGACAAAGCAAGCCTGGAAAGGTATCATCAATTTTGTCTGTGTCTTCCCTGAGAGGCTCAGTTCACTGTGGCAAGGCCAGTGTGTGATGCTCCCTGCGGCTCTGAACGAGTCCAGCATGCACATGCAAATGGCTTCTACTTTCAGTCTGATGTAAACTCTGGATAATGTCTACCCAAGTAATAGGCAACTGAATAATGGACAGTTTCAGGCAGTCGTAATGTAAATGTCTATACTACTTGGCATATGTCTACAAATAACATTTATTTGCATTGTAAGCTTACTGAATCAAAGTGCCTACTGGAAAAAAGCTTGGAAACATGCAAGGAGCCCCTGAGATCTGCACCAAGCTGGACCAGTGGAACAACAGAAGGTTTTCTTAAGCTTATTGGCAGTTGACCCTAGAATAAAAAGCTACAGTTTTAACAGTTTACAGACCACGATAGAAAAATAAGCAAAACTTTCATGCCTATGTGCTCAATTTCCTTGTTTACCATGAGGCTGTATCTTGAACAGTCACATTTCAGCTCTATTTTTAGGCAACATTCATGGAGAGGAACCACAAGATCCAGAGCTCCTATGAGCTGTGCGTTTCCCAGGGAGACCTCAGGGAGCAGCTGATGTCTTGTTTGCTCTTCCAAAGCGGGGGGGCTCTTTCCTGCCACAGCTCTTTCCTGCTCCCTCTTTCCTGCCACAGCCTTCTGAGAAGGGCAAAGGAGGCCATTTCTTCCTCACACCCCATGGGATGTGGCAGGGGCATCCTCACGGATGGACAGTGCTGCCAGCACTGACTCTGTGCCACATAATCCCAAAAACAACCTGCCAAGAGCTGCTGGATGAAGCAGAAATTGCATGTTGCAAACTAAGCCCAAAGTTTAATCATTCTTGAGGTAATGTACATAAGAAGGAAATGAAACTCCTCTCTAGAAGAGTGATATATTTGCTTATTGTCTGAGGAACTAAATATTGTGAAAAGGAAAACAGAGTTTGTAAAGTGTTTTAGCCATTTTTTGTGCAGCTCAGAGGGCAAAACCTTGCTTTTACTGACTATGGGCAAAGTGGTAGAAACCATCCCCTGGTGAAAGACTGAATTTAAAGTAGAAGAGTTGATATGATTATACCATAAAATTCAGTCATACTGAAAATGAAAGCAAAACCCATGAAGGATTTACATGAATCCTTAAAGTGACATTAACTTCATGAAAAACCCACTTCATTTTGTCTGCAAGCATCTCGGAGCAGGAGGATTTAGTGCTGAGGAAGCACACAGTTTATTTAAACTTACCCTTCAGCAGCTGTAGAGGGAGTTGAAACATCCCCACATCCCCTCAGGGGCACCTGGATGAAGGTGATGGGTGTGGTTCAGTACCATAGGGGAGGTGCAGCTCTCATCGCTCTGTTAAGAGAAATAATCTGGGAATAACTGCTGGGATGCTTATATGGCATAGCTAACACAAATAAATCAATTTAGCAAATGCTGCTTTTCCCTTTCCCCCTAAATGTGTTCATGGATCCTGTGCAGCACTTACAGAGGTCAGGCAGAGCAGCTGTTTCCCTCATAATTCCCCCTTTTTAGTCACATTTGACAAAACTCTGGTTTTTCTCTCTTCTTGGAAAGACAAATGTCTGATGTCTGCTCAAATTTACTGGGTAAATAAAACATCGGGTGGTGTCCCTGTGTACATTTAGGAGTGTAAAAAGTGGCAAAATAGGTTTGTTTGGGCTGCTCTAGACTAAGGGCAATCATTCCCACAGCACCCACCTCTGTGCTGCCTAAAGGCAGCCAAAAGGCCTCTCTCTAAAAAGGCCACACATTTACCTTTGGACAAGCGAATCTCCCACTTTTTAGCTTTTATTTCACTTGCCCCCTTCAAAGATAGACCAAATATGATGATTTGCTAATAAGATTAGATTATAATTTTAACCTGTTAAATAAAATTTGTACAAGCACAATATAATGGTTATAATTATAAAATATAATTTAGTATCATTATTATCAATATCTGAAAATGGAGCTGAAATAATACCAGTATGACCAGCAGCAGAGAACCCATGTCTCAATGCTGAGTCTTTCTAATGAAGATAAATTGCATTTAGATACTTTCATGCATGCTTCAGCCTAGTCAAGGAAATTTGTTGGTTTTTTTCTCTTTGAAATAATAAATTTCTGTCTGTACCTCTTACCTCCAAACCAAGTAAATATAATATAGATGTCCAAGAAACCTTGGGAATTACATAACAATCAAAGTTCAGTGACTACAGATTAACATTTGTTAAATTCTTTTTGCATTGAGGTTTATCATGTAATGTAAACTCCTGGTAATCCCAAAATAATTCACAGGTTTTTAGTGGTTTCAATAGGGATCAAAGCAGACACATCCCAGAGAGATGAGGAAAAAACACCTCACAGTAAAATAAAACAACCACTTGGCCACAAGAAAAATGCTATCAACTACAATTAAACTTCGTATGATGTATGTAGATGTAATTTTTGCAAAAATACAGGCAGCCCCTACCTATTTTTATACCTATTTGGTTATAACACTTTTATAACTGGTATAGACCCACAGACGTATTTTCCCTTTCCTGGTGGTGCTGCAGCTTGTCTGGTTTTGCACCTGACAAGCTGAAAGCATCTACATTCTAACCTTGTCCAGAAAGAAGATTGTACCAATTTATCTCAATCTTTTCTAAATTGGAGTAGTTAAATTGATACGTGTGTGTGTGTGCAGCTGATGGTGTTGATCTACACTTCTCTTCCAATTAATCTCTCTGGCAGCTGCAGCACATCCTGCCTACCAACCAGTCCCTGAGTGTGCTTGGGAGAAGTTCAAAGACTGCAACTAGAAAAGGACTGGGCTGCAAATGAGCCAAAGCAGAACTGAAACTGAAGTCCCAATGTGTTTTGCTTATTGCTCAGACCTTCTTTGTAGAGCGACCTCTCACCGTGCCCCAGATTAGGAGGTTTGTCACCAGGGACTGTTTGAAGCCTGTTTGATAGACCACATTTTCTAATGCTGTTGAAATACATTGCCCTTTTTAGAGGTGCAGCGTAGAAATAATTATTTGTCTTTATAGGACTCAAGCTTAATAACCACCTTTAAACTTGGTCATTGTCACCTTTCTCCTTAGGATTTAATGTGACCAACATTTAAACAGACAGATTCTGATGCTCCCATCACTCTTAAGTGGTTCCTCTCACCACCAGCATCTTGTCCCTGTCCCTGGGCTCCCTGTTTCACCATGCTATTGTAAATATTTGTGCAGTTCCTTGAGGCGAAAAAAGGAAAGAAGAAAGGGTTGCCTTTAACTGTATCAGCCTCCTGACACTACTTTGCCATGTGGATATAGAACCTATTTTGCCAGAGAGGGGAGCAGGCAGCATGGCTGAGAATGATGGCTGGGAGCCAGGGGAGAGGAGGCTACCACCTTTCAGTGGCTGTGCTGACTTGCAGCATTTGTCAAGCTGTACACCCTTCAGATCAACCTTTTATTTCACATGATGCCTCCTCCTAAGGAATTCTCCACTGGCATTTGTCATGTTGACTAAGTATATCTAGTGGTGCCTCATGCTGGGAGCTGAGCCTGTCTGGGGCTGACTCTCACTGCCTGGGATGCCACGTAGGAGTCCTGGCCACTGGGGTTCAACCCTCAATTATTGTCAGACATTCAGTGATAACAAGTGGGCACAAAGACTTTGCTGTGGCCTATCTGAAAGATGGGAGTAAACCCAAAGCTTATTTGCTTACCTGGGCCTGTAATTAAACCACTAGGGCACTAAAGTCTTAATCCAATTGAAAGTTCTTTGATTACAGCATTTAAAAATGTGCCTTCATTACAAACTCAGCAGGCCCAATTATTTTGCAATTATAAACATTAGTAAGTGGTATAGGAAAATCAGGACAGCCTGGAGGATTTGAGGATGGCAACTGCTCCTGAGAAGGATGTGGATGTGTTGCTCAGGAGTGATCAGAAGCTGCTGCCAGGCAACAAGGGACCTGAGAGGAGCCTCCTGGGATGAGGGGCAGGACCTAGATCATCTCATCTTCCAGAGGGAGATGAGATTTGTGAGGGCCTCCCCACCACTGCAGAGAGCAGCTCCAGGGAAGCAGAGCAGGGACAGGTGCTCTTTTCCTCAGGGCTGCCAGAGAACCAAGAACTGGCAAATGACTTTGGTTAAAACTCTTTCAAACTGGCTTTATCATATCTGCAGCTGCGAGATAAATGGGAACATCTCATTTAGCAAGAAAAAGGACCCAGCCCTGGCCTTGTGTTGGTCTTTTTGGATCAGGGCAGAGAAATCCTGGTGGTCATGAAAATGACCATGACAAAAGAAGCTTTTCTAATTCAGCACAGTCTTTGTTCCCACACTTGCCTTTTTGTTGAAGCCTTGTTTGAGATCCTTGGGTTATGACTTAGGCTTGACTTAACTAAGCTCAGGCTCTTTAATGTAGTTTTCTCCCCAGCTGCTGTGCTGGTCCATTGTTGGAGAAACAAGAAACAGGAGATGAAAAGAGGCCACAGACTGGTAACCATTTCAAATTACAAGAAATAATCAAACTAATCTCCTTTTATAATGCCAAGAATGAAGAAATGGTAATAAAGAGACAGTTACGTGAAAAGGTTATGGATTCATAAATTAGTGTTAAGGGCACTCAGAAAACCACAACCCATTTTGGTTGAAGAAAGTTTTGGTGATCACTGCTGCTTCATGGCTCACCTGTTGACTCTACTGTATTGCCATTTTGGAGGCAGGTGGACTTCGGGGTGACAGCCTAGGCAAGGTTTGAAGGCCCTGTCTCCTGCCAGTGCAAGCTCTGAAGCAGAAGAGGCAGTAGATGAGCAGGTAACAGTCTCAGGGTTTTGAACTCTACCTGTTATCTCTGCCTTAGAGAAGAAGGCTCCCCATGCTTGATGGAAGCACATCTAGCACAAGAACAAGCAGCATCTCAAATGAAATGCTCTCATTTTAGGAGGCTGAGAAGCAGAAGTTCGAGGTAAATATAAAGTAACTGAACATGTTACTTCTTATCACCCAAGGTAAGGTAACTTGTCCTGAGCAAGCTTCAACCGGAAGGTATTGAGCCTTGACAGAAAACCTCTCCCCGGAGGTTCAGCCAGGACAGTCCCTGTCCTTTTCCATCCTTATGGCCTCATCTTAGATACTGCTGTGAGCCAGACCAGGGAGACAAAAGGAGAGAAAGAAAATGCCTTCTTCTGAAGGGTGAGTTTAACTGGCTCCCAGGAGAATTCCCAGTGCCAGCAAGGAGGAGGATGAGGAGGAGGAAGGGTGGAAACAGGTGCTGGGCACAGCAGAGGGGGAGTTTTCAGCTACAGCAAGTGGTTAGACAGGCTTTTTGCTGTAATGTCAAACCACACCTGGAGTTACACTAGCGCAGAGCCGGGCGCTGTGAGCACATGGGACGGGCGACATGGCCTTCTGGCACTGCTCCATTTTGTCACACTGTTAGAGCAATGACCTTCCCATCCAAGGCTGGTATTCCCTGCAGCCTTAAAGGAAGTGTTCGATTACCAGGTGAGTCCCATTAGCTGCAGGAGTGGCCCTGAAGTGCTGAGGCCTCTGTGTGCTGGACAGACAGCACCTGAGTTCTTGTCAAACACAGCCAGGGATGTCAGATAAGAATTACAGAAATATGGTAGTGATGAAAGAAGGAACTGCATTCCATTCTCTGAAAACCAAAAAGCTGTTGAAAGAAGAAGAAAACTGCCACAAATTCACCTTTGTTTTGGACTGGGGCAGATATTTCTATGCAGTGTGATGCTGACAACACAGCTGCCCCTTTGCAGCTAAGCCTTGACACCTGTAATGAAGGTTGTTTTGCTTTCTTTTGCCATTAGCATCTTCAGATGTATTCTTTTGTTTAGCAAAATGTTATTTGGCTCCCTCTAAAGCCAAAGGTAGATGCAACTCGATTTTTCTCCTGAACATCAATCTATATTTAGGGCTGTGTAAACCCTCAAGGCAATAATTGCTCAGAAATAGACTGTACTGTTCAGTGTGGGAGCCCAGGCTGCTGTTACAGAGTTTTGCCAGCTGTGAGGAACTGCCAACACACCTCCATCTCCTGGGGGTATAAAGAGGCAGAGCTGCCTCTCTGCTGCCAGAAGAAACCCCTTGTGCAGTCACGCTGGCAACGCTGGCAGCACTCCTTCCCTCCCGGGGCTGGATCTCTGCTGCGGCAGAGAGACACAAAGGTTTGTGCATTTACCTGCAGCAGGGACGTTTTGCCCACAGAGTGCACAGGTTGGACTTTTGTGCAGCAGAAGTGGTACCTGTCGTGCTTGACCTTGATGTCTGCACATTTTATTTCTTTCAGCAAAAGGTTTTGGCTTCTGATTTCAACTCACACATTTTGGGGCTACTGGTGATGGGCTATTTAGCATATTAATGGCATAAACACTCCTCATCGAGTCATACTTCATCACAGATTGCTTAACTTCCCTTGCATTATCTTATGAAACAGTGTGCATCTATTCAAATAACATTTACTCTTAATATGTCTGAGATGTTAATGGAAGTGTAGAATAGATGTTTAACAACAAGTTCTTCTCCCTCCTTAAATTTTTGCTTCATTTGCTGTTTTATTTAAATGAGGGGTCACAGCTGGCCATTGAATAACAACATTTACTTGGTTTTGTAAAAAACATGCCCTCCTGTAACATCTTTGAAAGGAGGTAGGCATACACTGACAGCTCCCTTCTCTTTAAGGAGAGGGCACATCCCTTTGCCTCAATGAGAAAACATGCAAAACAATGCTGTCATTTAAACCAGGCTGCTAATACCTGATCCTGCAAGGGTTAAATGGTGTCATTGCAGTTTCACTTCCTCTCAGACAGAGCAAACCACACTGTAAGAAATAATTTGTTTATATTCCTTTCCTGTTCCAGACAGAGTTACCAAGCCCATTAATATGACTACTGCATCAAACACTTGCATTCCTTTCACACGAGGCAATTTAAGAGTAATTTTTTGAGCAAGTTTTCTTTTCTTGACCTCTAAATAAAAGTGATCCTCAGAAAATTTTGCATTAGGTAAGTAATTGGCCTGGATAAAAGCCTTTGCTCTCTAGAAGCATTTTCAAGTGTTTGGAGTGATAAACTCCATCTTTAGGGACCAGTAATCCAGCAGACTGTTTTGAATCTGTAAGTGGCAGATACAATAGATGTGCAAGCTCAGGTATGCATTTCAAGAGAATACATCTTGGCTGCTATTAAACAATCACTGGACAATGCAAAGTAAAATGCTTTTTAAAAGAAGTTTTATGAAGTCTGTGAGCCTGTTTGATCATAGATAAATGACTGCTAAAAGAAAAGCTCATTGACAGCAGCATGTGAGACCAAGCCATAGATAAATTCAGTATGAAGCACCTGAATGGGGGCAAGGTGGGGACAAGAGGGGAAATCCAGGATGTACAAGGCTAATTCCAAACTCTGCTGTACGATGCTCAGCTTTCTTGCTCAGGCTGTACTCTTTACTCAGTTGCACAAGAAATGGTGACAAGATTAGTGTCAAGCTACCAGAACTTTTTTTAGGTTACTCTAAGGAATGAAAGCAGGACAGAAGAGTCTGGGGAAAGGTATGGGAAGGGAAACGATATGCTAGGAGCAGAAAGAAGAATTTCTTCTACTATACTAACTTTTTCTCCTCTGTAGTCTTCTTTGGGCAGCCTACTCTTGCTCCAGGGATAGCTGTACAAGCAGTAATTTGACAAAGGTCCTTTTGCCTGACACTTTTGTATTCCCTGCTGCCTTATTTCCTGTAGTCAAAACAAGCAGGAAGCATGTCTGCAAGGAATGCCTGTGTATTTAAATGGTGCAGAGGATGATCCTGTGGAGAAAATGGCCTTGTTTCTTGATTCCACTCTTCTCCTTTGCCATGGTAGGTCATTTCCATGTGCTCTTTCAATGCTGCTCCTCTCCCATATTTTTTCCTCTGCCTGCCTTGAAATTAAATCAGATAGCACCCTAGCCCAGGACAGCAGGCTGCAATTCAGTCTTTTCTAGCAGGAGTTTCAATGGAAGGCGGGAATTCATTGTGTGGCAGGACTGCAAAAGGCTCTTCAAGTAGAGCAGTGCTGCTGCACTAAAAATTTCTTGCAATGGAGAAACACTCAGATATTCTTGATTTCAAGGAAACTGTTGGTAGTTTTCATGTTTACCAAAGATTTATCATGCATGTGTATTTAAATAAAGGCCATGATATTTGCTTAGCAGCAGGAGGGCATTAGTGTGTGACAATGCTCCCCTGCATCTGTTCCCCAGGATCTGGCCAAAGCAACCTTCCCATGCACTGTATGAAAAAAAAAAGTCCTCTGAGTTGACTTCTCTTAAAGATGTCAACGCAAAACTTTCTTCCGTAGTTTTCTCTAATGCTGTTACTGACCTTCATGCTCATTTTCTTAACTCATTTGCAACAGTCTGCCTTTCATGTGCATGACCTCAGCCTCTGAGGCAAGTAGGAGTAGAGACTCCTTCACATGGTGAGCTTGGTTCCTCCATCCCAGGAAGTTGCCTCCATGCTTCGTAGGCACAGACTAAAACTACTGAAGGAAGGAAAAGTTTACTCAGTGCTGGATGGGGAGTAAATATTAAAGTCCATTTCACATGATGATTCAAAGGATGAGAGAAACTCTGAGAGCTTAGAGAGACCCTGCAAAGGAGAAAACAGAGTCACGGAAGACTGATGATTTACACTTAGTATTTGAAAGACATATACACAAATCCTAGTTAAGTCCCTCTGATAAGTGAATCACCGCCACCAGTTTTAAAATGTCAAATGATCCTAATGTTCAAAATGATTGCTGAGATGGCAGTTCTTTTCTAAATCCCTGTTTTCAGTTGTTCCATATCTTACCTTTGGAAGTGAAATTTTTCCATTAGCCTTGACTTGGAAATGAAAAATTGTGCACCTTGAAAACTCAATTTCAAACAATGCTACCCAGCATAAAGTAGACTCTGTTCTTCTGAAAAATATGTGGCTGCCTGACATTTTCTAGCAAAGCTGTTTGCTTTATAATTTTCAGTCTTACGATTCTGACAGGTTGGGAAAAATGTGCAAGGAGAAATACTACGCAGATATTAGGGCTTAGGAAAAATTGCTCTCTATTTGGCAAAAGTTGATTTTCATTTTTTATGTTCAGAAAAAAAGGAATTACTGGTGACACAGATACTCTTACAGAGTTTTGAAACCTTACAGAGTTTTGAAACAAATCACTATCTGATTTTATTAAAGGGATTATTTGGAAGCATCATACAGCTCCTGTATAGGTGCAATAATACAAGTCTTGTATTCTGCATGAACTCTACTTCCACGAAGCCCAAAGTCCACCCAACCCACCACCTGTGGTCAGGTTTGTGGCACTGGAGCCAGAGGAAGGCAAATACTCGGGGTGTGGTGGAGACAGGACCACAGCCTGAGCAGAATTAATTGCAGGCCTTGTGGTGATCAGGGCTCCAGAGAATGTGCTCACCATGGCCTGGATAAAAGAGCTCCCAATGGAATTTAAAAAAATCAGGATTTCTTAAGCTCCACCAAACATTTGAATGGGGGAGAGGAAGTGCTCTGGTTCTGTGCCTCTGCTTGTGGATGGTGACTCCACAGAGCGACATTTTTGCCTGCAAACACAGCTCTAGGTCGTCAGCTGAACTGTGGCTACCAGAAAAGCAGAACATTTGTAACAAAGCAGGTATCCTGTGTCTGGAGCAGGGGTTGTCTTTCCATGCCCTGCAGGCTCACTGAGCGGGGTAAGGTGAGGGTGAGCAATCACTTCCTGCTCTGCTGAACCTGATCAAAGCATTTCCAACTAACAGCTTCAAATAACAAGGGGGCTGAGAGAGACTGTAAAGGTTGTCAGGGGTCCATTTTTAAAAATCAGGAATCTTTGCTCTCGCAGCAGAGGGGTCTCTTTTCGCTATGTTTTATACGAATCCCTTTCATAAATGGTTAAGGACACGCAAACGACCCGTTCCCACCTAGGCAGCAACCTCCCTCTGGCACAGATCCATTTCATTTCTGCAAAGTACTTAAGTACATGCTTAACTTTAACCACCTGAACTGTCCCACTGGAGCCACGGGGATGACTCATGAACTAAAGTTAGGCCCCTGCTTGCGTATCCTGCTGACTGTGGGCTTCTGCAGTATCTACTGCCAGATGTTTGGGAGAGGAAATGAAAGAAACTCTGTAGTGGACAGTTAAGGGAGTAATTAACTAACAGAGGAAACTTTGTATTGCTTCCAAATATCTGAAAAGTGATCTAACGTGACAGTTGATATTTTGGTAGTCCAGATATAGGTTTAAACCATTTTTAGTCCTATTCAGGTCTTGATCTTTTATGTTTAGTCTCCTGGGTTCTTCTCTAATGCTCCAGTCTGTCCACACTGGGCTTTATCAACTATGTGGTTTTTTCCTAATTTAAATATGCATTAATATTCTTCAGGCACTTACCATTAAATGCAAAATTGCTGGATAAGAAGGAAGAAAAATGCTATGCTCAATGGATGTAATGCTTCTCTGTAGAAAGGCTAGAGTAGAAGATGGTGGGGTTTCCAGCATACCTCTACTTTTGCAACCCACATGCTGGTATCTTTTCTTTTTTCCTTTCCAGCATTTCCTTTTCATCTTTCACTTGGACTGTCTTCCAAAAGCTCTTTAAGGGAGCACAGCACAATCTCTGCCCAAACAGCACAGTGCTGGGATAGTGTTAACCGGAGACTTCAGCCTGAAAATCTCACAACAATTTCCTATGCCATAAGCAGCACCCATCACAATAAGGTCTTTCATTCGGATTATACAACCCCGCACAATGCCCCACACCGGGCAGCTCCCACAGCCAGAGCCCAGTGTTCAAGGCAACCCTTCCCACAAATCCCACACAGCGGGATCCCTCCGGTGTGTTCCCCGTAGGATGGATCAGGCAACTGTCACTTGCAGGAACTCGTGCATTTTGTGGAAGTGCTGTTTTTCCAGCTCTGGGTTGTGTGGAGTTCTAGAGAAAAGTGTTGCAGACTTGTGACAGGCTGTCACAATCTGAGAGAGACAGTGAGAGATTTATTAGGGGACTCTCCTTTGCCTCAAACACAGCCTTCTTTGAGGGCTGATGCTTCATTTCTTCCTGGTGCCACCTCTGAGGGCTCTAATTCCCCAAGTGACAGCAACAGAATAAAACTCCCCATCTTTGTCTCATTGTCTTTGCCACCAGTGTGGACTTAGCCCATTGCTTCCTGAAATTGCCCTGGACTGCTCATACACAGATGACCACCTCAAATCCTACCTGAGCTGCTTTCACTGGGCCATGCTGGCTGAGCTGCTGTTCCATTTGCTGGCAGTTCCTTGCAGAAGTCAATCCCTGGCTGGGTCTCCCTTTAAAAGCAGGCTGCTCCAGCACAGGCCCGACAGGCTAGAAGGGGACTGAGCAGGAAGCCTTGTCTTGCTAATGCCTGGTGGGGTGGCTTTATTCTGGAATAAATTCCTCTGGAATGAAGGCATGCAGGACAATCCTTTCTGCAATCACCAGCTTAGTTTTGAAAAGCAGCGGAGAAATAGCCCACAAGAGGCCACACTCGAAATGAAACTGACTGCTTCAAATTCCTTCGGTGTGAGTCCTGCCTTTCCTTAACGTCCATGGGAACTCTGCCAGTAATTGCCGTTGTGCTACAGTTTCTCCCTTTGTATCAGTGTCCAGCAAAGCCTGATCTCCACATCAGTGCAGAAGATGGCACAGCACTGATTTCTAGTCTGAAAAAGCACACAGAGGTATTGTGAATACATACCTTATTCTTAACTTTTATCCTATATGACAGCTACTTTTACTTATGTCATACCCTGTACAGCAGACCTCTCTTCCTTGCTAACACTGGAAAGGAAGCAAAGGCTTGTTGTTTCTCTGAAGTACTAGAGCTACTCTTAATTTCCATCCGAAAAAGCCCTTCCCACTATTTATTCTGTCCGGAAAAAGATCATAGATGGCAGTGGGTGAAACGCTGACTGATATTTTAGAAAATTCCTCCAGTGCTCTTCTAGCAGAGGGGGCAGGAAGGAAATATATAGCTACAGTTCTTCAGTCCCACTAGGTACCCCTAAAGCCTAAAAAGTCCTTAGGGTGTATCTTTTTTAGAATTATTACTCAGCTTTCAGTCTACTCACATGCCTATATAACAAGCACAGCCACCATCAGTGCTGCTCCATACTGAGTTTAGAATAAAATTCAGCACAAAAATCAAACACTCAGCTGGGCAAGGGCGTTCAAGAAGGTCATAGGCTGTTTTCTCCGGTGGGGGAGGAGGGTTTCTGCAGTAGGTAGTTCCTCTCTTTGGTGTTTTTTGAGCAGGGTTTGAGCAAGGAGCCGTCCATCTGGGGAATTCTCGCCTCCCCCTGGGCAGCTGCTGTCAGGGCTGGCAGTGCTTGCACAGCAGCTTCTCCATCTGGGAAAGTGGAGTCCCCACCCTTGGTGCCCAGCTGTCAGTCTGCTCGGGGTTTTGCAGTCTGGGCTCACACTCCCAGGCAGGTGGGTCAATAACACTAAGAACTTCACGACAAAATAGATGTAGGCTCATCAATACACACCAATATAAAATTGTTTCAGGGCACATGACCATTCACAATGTATCAGCTTGCATTCAGCACTGCCTTAGCTTCCAGTCTATGGGAGTGCCTACAGAACCTGCAGAGCGACCATCGAGGTTGCTTGTACTGGACCAGCAGCTCTCAGCCTGCCGTGAATGAGGAGGAAGGAAAGGGAAAGAACACGCAATTCCCTTGCTCCTTGTGCACACAGCAGCTGCAGCCCAGCTCCTGGCCTGGGTCTGTGGGTCTCCCCTGATGAGGCTCCTGTCCATTATGGTTTTCCATGTATTGCAGCAGGAGACTTCTTACTCTGATCTATCTCACTGCTTGGTAAGAAGTGAGAATGCCTTCGTAAGAAAAGGTGCAGCTTTCTAAATAATGTTACAGCTCCTATTCTGGACTGCATCCTAAACCTTGCTAGGAGGTGGGTCCAGGGCAGCTGCTGCCCCTGTACCAGGTCCTGATGCCAGCTGAGTCCCTGGCACTGAGGTCCCAAGGCACCTCCCCAGCCTTGGGACATCCCATGCCAGGGGAGTAGGTGGCATCATTTTGGGAACCTCCCCTTCATCTCAATTCCACATCTTGTGACAGGGAGTTTAACTAACATTTCCCACTGTGGTTTGACTGACAAACCAAAATATTTCCAGTGGTCCCTCACCTTTAAGGAGGATTGGAAGAGTGATGCAGGGAGTTTGGGCTGCAGTCAGCCCCTTTCATCCTTTCAAAAAGGGGATTCTGGATTTGGATGGCAGATACTTGACTTGCAGGTAGGTTTAACCACAATATCTTCCCAACTCCAGTTCTTTGCTGTAGGCATCAGATATGTGACTTTGCTACTCTTTTCAGGCTCACTCTGTTTTGATTATTTAATATTACCATGTACATTTCTGGCTGACTTGTTTCATACATATTTCTGAGAAGAAAATTTGTTTTTATAAATGCATAGATGAATATAGCAAATTAAACTGGTAAATTAAAATTAGCATCATCTCACCCAAGTAAAGAGACTACACTACAAGACAGCTGTACTGCAAAAGTGCCTTGTAATACCCATTTCATTCTTGTAAACAATGCATCTCTTTAAACGTGGACTGCAAAAATCTCACACAATACTTTGGTTCAGGAATCCACTGGCTGATTTTCTGAATCACTGTTTTTAATATAGGGGATGTGGGCGTTTAAAAAGCCTTCTATATATAATTCTGAAGAGCCATCTCATTCTGTTTCTGCAACTTATTTTACCAGTTTCTCCTGATTCATTTTTTAGTGAATGCTGAGCATTTTTAAGAATAGAGACTGAGCAAAAATGCTCTACATAGATCATTACAGTTTACAGCTCCATGACTTCCCAAGAGGTTATTATATCTCAAGCAGTGAGAAACAGCTCTCACTGAGTAAAAAACTATTCCATTGTGTAGTATTATTCAAGCAATTAGAAATCATACTGTGTACAAAATACCGTATCTCTAGGTAGCAATTTTGGATGTTGTATCATGCCTACTTAAGTGTGTAGCTACAGCAAAGGAAGTACTATGTTAACAATACAACCATTTCTAAATCAAAAGACTAACAAATTCATAAAAACAATAATATACTGTAATTCAAATGCACCGTTTCATTTGCTTTAGATGTCAAAATTCCCACTTCCAGAGTCTCCTGGATTCTTGATTTCCCTGCCATTTATAAATTCTTCATCTGGCTAAGGAGAGTGAGCAATATTTTATAGCATGGAGAAGATGTTCACAGGAAGCAAGAGGTAACTTCCCTTTCCTTCCACAGTACTCCTGACTCTTAACTGCTCAAAAACACCCAAAACCTGGTCTTGCATTTTTCTTGGCTAGTATGACAGACTGCCATAAGACTAAGCAGAACATTTTTAAGAATTTCTGAAGACCTGTAGTCAGCCTTTTTCTTTAGAAAATCATATTGTGTCAGCATATTAACTTGAAGCATCGTGTTAAACCCAGCTTTGCAAATTATATAGATGTGGGCTTAAGAGGGCCAGAGCTTACCAATTACCCAGCTCTTAGGGTAGATCTCTTTTATAGACAGAAGCAGAAGAAGACTAATTTATTTTTGAAGTCAGCTAGGATACTTTGATTGCTACTCGTTTCATTTGATAAGCTTCCAGGCACATTACAGTGATATTGATGAAAAAAAGTGGCACAACATGCCAGTGAGGTATGGAGGTGCAAAAGCATGATTGCTACCTACCTAAAATTCACACAGTCAGTGCCAGAGGTGGCCACAGGAGGAAGAGCTCCCATCTTGAATGATCCTGGCATGTGGCTGCTTAAAGAGAAAGTGTTTTGTGTAAGTAACAGGGGATCCACAGTGGGTGCTGGTCCAGAGCTTGGAAACCACTCTCAGCTCCTGGCAGACAGCCCACCACCAAACTCTGAGCTCAGGACCTCTCACCCCATGGCTGCCATTCCCTGCATCCCTGGGGAGGCACGAGGCATGCTGTGAGTTAAGCCTTGGCAATCCTTTTCCACAGCTACGACCTTCAGATATTGCTGAAGGACTTCCCCCCCACCACTCCCTGAAGTGGCCAGGCACACTTGAGGGGCTTGGGAGCACCTGTGACTGGTGGATCAGTGCAGGACTGGAGGAGCCAATGCTGAAGGCACACTCCAGGAGGCACTGGACCAGTCTAGCCCAGGGATCCCAAGGTTTGGGGAGTCCATGCAAGTTGTTGGCTGACACTGGGCCTCCTTGCTATAAAAGCATCCATAAAAGCCCCAGGGTTGGGGGAAAGGAAAGAGTGAGTGTGAGAGAGGCAGGAAAGCACAAACACCTCTGTATGTAATGTCTGCATTTCATAAGACTTTCTGTTACCATGGCAATGAGCATGGTATAAATACCCACACAGATCTCCCCTGTGGCAGTGCGTTCTGGTGCTCCCATGCTGCAGGGCCAGTCTGTGTACAGACATTTTGATGGGCATCTGCAAACCCTCTCTGGTAAAACTGTCTTTTGTTTTGAACTGATTTTGTTCAATCTCAAGCCTATAGTTCACTGAGCAAAAGTGCTCTTTCCACTTCATTCACCTCAACTCACTTTCTGGCTCCTACCAAACAAGCAAATAAATTCTTTAAAAACATAAACATGGAGGATTGCGTCCTTATTAATTTGTATTCAGGCTAAATAATCAATAGGAAGAGCTACATTTTAGTTGCTTTCATTATATTTGGATTCAGACTCAGCACAAGCAATTCCAGTAACAATTCAGTGTGATGAAAACTGCTAATGCTGTTGAATTTTGAGTTGTAATGGAGTTATAACAGATCCAGGTTAGCCAGCCACAGAGGAGCATAGCCTTAAGCTGAGTGCAATAATTAAAAAAGAAGTGCCTATGTTTCATAATACAGAAACCCTTCAATTGATTTTTCCAGGATGGGCGCAGTCTTGCATGAGATGCAGACAGAAATAGGTGGATTTTGTTATAAAAGTCAAACATGATCCTAGGTACAGACTTTAAACATCTTATTTTAAAAGGTTCGCTTCCCCATAATTCATTTGATAGGTATGGTAATGGCAGTGACCAGATTTGCAAGGACATCTCCTTTCCATTCACCCCCTACTTTTTGAGCATACAATTGAAAAGAGGAAAATGAAACAGCAGAAGGATATATATGTTCCTTCATATTACATCTACGTAGGAAGACAAACTACTTCAGAAGGAGAAAAAGCACGTCTTCATTTGGAAATGAGGTTTGTTTTTATGCTGAGGAAACTCAGTAAAACTCAAATCCAAGCTAGGGCAAGAGAGCAGGTATTTTCCACATAAGTTAGCTGGGTAAATTACATATGGGAATCTGTATTTAACCCACCCTGTTGTGTGGAGAACACAATAAAAATGTCAAGCTGCCTGATTTTTTCTTATGACAGTTAACAGAAGATCAAGCCACAATGGGAATGAGAGAAATGTGCCTTGAAAGAAATCCATACTAGGATTAATTTCTTCCTGTACTCTTCCTGGTAACAAGCATGTAATATGGAAACAAATGGGGCTGGGAGCAGGAGGAGAGTCATGGAAAAGCCAGGCCATGGGATGAAAGAACCCTTCCTGCTACCAACACTGCGTCACTTCTGACAAGTCAAAATTTTCCAGAGCAGCACTTATTCTCCCTTTAGGTTCTGAATAATACAGGGAAGAGGGCAGTAGAGCCCAAATGTGAGGGAGAAGCAAAAAGAAAGTGAATGTCCCCCTTAGCCTAACTGGGATGGGTTTGCAGTTGAAACCACAAAGAGTAATTCTTTGTTAATCCCAAATTCTCACCCTCTTAAAATGAGGCTATGCTTCTTCCTCCAGCAAAAGTGTAGTTTCCTCCATCTCCTCACTCTTTATTTCTAAGCCAAACAATTAAAAATAACAAGGAAGAGCAAGAGAGAGCACCAAAGGAGTTTGGAAAAGGAAAATTTGCATTGGCAGTGAGAGCTAGTCAAGATGTGTGTTTATCACACAGTGTAATCGAGACAGTTCTAATAGAATTGTACTGTAACCCCATGCTAAAACTGAGTAAGAGCTCATACAACTCTTCATACTAAATAATGTCATGATCCTGCAGTACTTTTAAATTGAAAACCCTTCCAAGAACTGAGAAATTGGTTTGACCTTTCCTTGGACACAGGTGAGGTGATTCACGTAATGACTGGAGGGGGAAGGGGGCATTGCATGAGTCACTTCTGTTTGTTATATGACAAGCACCTTCTCCTAACTGTTTATTTCACCAATTTTCATTTCCATCTGCTGCCCTGTGACCATGACAGAACATGTCATCCCCAATATGTGCCTTATACTTGTTTCTTAGTGCTGAAATAGATTACAGAGGCTATTCAGTGGACCCAACCAACTTGAACAGAACAGAAAATTCTTGCTTGTACTGAAAAAACGCTTCTCAGCCACTGGCTTGATTCTGACCTGGGACCCATCATTGTGGCTGAAGCCAATGGAGATGCAAAAAATGCATGAAAAATGGTTTTCTGACCACCTGGTTCTTTCAAGCATTAACCACTTCTAATAAAAAATATCCCAAAATAACAAATACCACCACTTCTAATAACAAATATCCCACTCAGTTAGACCAGTAGTCTATCTAGCTCAACAACTCTCTATCCCATAATGGAAAAACCAGAATGCCTAGAAGAGTTTAGAAGTAGAAGGCAAGTATATATTCCCTCATTTCCCTGTTTCTAGAAGTCTATAGCTCAAGGACTTGCCTGTTCTAAGATTCCTGGGACAGATTTCCTGTGCCATGAGGACGTTTTTTTACAGGGACAAATATCTGCCTGCAAGGAGTAGAATGCCCTGTATGCACTTTCCCATGCTGTCCTGAAGATAAAGACAGCTCTTGCCAAAGGTGAATGCTGCTCTGTAACTCCAAATGCTCAAGGAGTGCTCCCAAGGGACTTGTGGGGACTTTCCCAAGTCGTTTGCCTGATGGCAGAGAGAGGGCTAATGGAGAAAAACCCCAAAACCCAACATTTCAGAAAAATCTTAGGCAAGTATCACAATTAAAAATGTGTACATTTGGTGAATAATAAATAGAAAATACTAGGAATGGGCTGAAGGGTTATTTTTTAACATTTCCCTTGAACATGAGCAGAATGATGATTGTGTCCTTGATGTTCCAGTATCAGTTATACACTGAGAGAATTTCTTTAAGATGGTTTTATAAACTTAAATCAGAACACATACACCAAGGTGAACATGTTGTTGAAGCAGGAACACTGTCACTTCCCTAAGAGTGACAGCATCATCGCTCTCTATCAGTGACACACTCTGTAAAAAGGTACAATCTTCCATTAAAGCCTTTCAGGAATTTTGGGAAGCTGCAGGCAGGAAATCCTCTGATGTCACATATTTTGATGTGCCACTATCAAGAGCATAACCCCCAGGATGTCCCAGATATGGCTCTGTGTTAGCTTGGAAGCCGGACAAAGTTACCCTCTGCAGGCTTTTGCACATCTATCAGAAATGGAGCATGGAGCCCTGGAGTGTGTTACAGACAGGTTTATAAACAAGGAGAGAGAGATGCAAGTCTTTCTGTTTCTCCATTTGATTCCAGGACCGTGAGTGAGTTGGGCATGCCTTGCCATGTTCTTTACAGTGAATAAAAGCATTTTTTCTTCTGCTGTTATCACCAAGAGGTGATATCTGTGTGACTGCTCTGCATTCAGCTGGCACCTCTGACAGTCTCGCCTGCTCTCTGTCCAGCAGCACTTGAAAGTGGCCTGTAACCTCAGATTAAAGGGATGACTCTGAGTGCCTGTGCATGCTGCTGCCCATGGATAGCTGCTCCTCGAGTCATACCCTCAGTATGGGTGTGGTAGCCTAGGAGAGAATTCCTACAGGTAGATAAGCACATCCAGAATAAGAGGGCATGATGATGTTCAGGGGGAAAGTCAGGACACCCAGCTGAGAATCTGCAGCAAACTAGGACTATGCCAATGGGGACTAATAAGAGAAACATTTTGCCTAACGCCAGAGGAGATTTTAAATTGGACAGAGAGAAAAAAAAAAAGAGATATTTTTGCAAGACACTAAAACCTCAAAAAAAAAAAAATAGCCATGATGCTTTTGCAATTGGATCCATGAAAATATACTCCATAATCCAAGGTAATTTAGTACAGTTCTCTGTTTACTGCAGCATTACATCCCTTGGTATTAACTAGAAAGGCAACCGTGTATGTGTGCATATGAGTGAGTGTGACTGCACTTAGGAGGATGAGAATGAAGCTTTTTTCCTTTTTGACTGCCTTTTAATGAATGAAAAATGAAAAATTCAAAGCCTTGCCGCGTGATTCTGATCTCCACATTTGGCATCTGGGATTAATTCTGCAGGCCGGCTGCATGTGGATTCCCCTTCACATCTCCAACAGAGAGACTGGGAGTGCAACATCCAGCCCGAGGTGCTGCTGTGTCCCTCCTTCCTGGGGATATTGTCTCATCACAGCCAGGAAGAAAAACAAAACAAAAATCCAAGCACACTGCTGCAGAATTGGCTTACAGACTTAACATTCAGAATAGGTTACAGCAACACCTGACTACCAAACTATTGCATTTGCTAAACATTGAAGCAGACAATGCAAATAATTGCAGCTAAAACCATTTCTTTCTGAGAAAAGAATATGGAGCAACAGGGCAGGATCCTGTTTGGCTTATGTTAGACATATTAAATGAATCATAGCTGGTGTCGATAAGTCTGTCAATCCACAAGAGGGGAAAAAATGCCTTAAAGGAAATAAGCAGAGCAGGAAGAAGAAAATCTGTATTCAGGACAGTGCTCTGGGTACTGGATTGCAGCAGTGATGGAGAGAGTGGAAGCGAAAGGGAGAAGCACACATTATTCCATATGCTGTCCTGATTATCAGGCAAGGTGGATGAAGCACTGTGAGTTATTTGACTTGGAATAGGTGTGTAAATAGCAAATAAATGTTAGCTCTGATCCTTTTACGATTTTTAATAGCTTTTTTAGATTCAAATGTTGAGAAATATACAAGGAAGTTGACAATGGTATACCTGGAAAAGAGTGGAGAGCAGCCACCTCTGTAGTTTCCCATGGATGCTGTCTTCAACAGGGACAATCCTTACCCAAAGGGGTGGAGGGCACTGACAGAGTGGTGAGCTAACACCACTTCTTTTGCTCTAGCTGAATAAGGGAGCAATTTTAAAAGCATCCAAGTGCTGTTCTGGTTGAGAAGACAAATGTCTGAGTTAGATCCAGTTGGTCCAGACTTAGTATCCCCTGCTGAGAGGCAGGGCCATGTTTGCATGACTGTACAGGCTTCTGCACTGGAGCTGGACAGAAAAACTGATTTCAGACTTACTAAGTGCCACACAAAAGTAAATATTTAGATACCTATGCATACAAATGCACACTTGATAGGTTTATAAATGTGCTTATGCAGTTAGGCACCTGCTCTTAAATCAGTGTGAACCTTAAGTAACGAAATCCTCCTGGAAATCCCACCAAGCATGGTGTTTTGTCTTCCACCTTCCATTCTATAGGACCCAGCCCACTGACTGTCACTGAGGCCTTGTGTACTTGTATGGCTCAGTTCCCTCTGAAGATGGAATGGAGGCTTCTGCATCATGTAAATACCTCTTAATTTCTATTGTTTTCAGCCACCTGAAAAAGAGCTCGAACAGAAGATAAGGCGCAGAATCTCTAACAGGGCAGCACTTGTCTGGCTGCCCCCACCAGCCTATGGCCGTGACTCCCTTCCTCATCTGTTGCTTCAAGACTTTATGCTGTGAGGAGGGACAGAAGACATCCAAAGCAAGGAAGGATCCAGAAAGGTGGTGGCATTTCCAGGGCAACAAGGAGCACAGCTCCTGCATCAGTCCTGGCCATGGCCCACAGTCACAGGCTTGAGCCACTTGGAATGGCTGGCCATGCTCCTGCACAGCCCTGGCACAAAGGAAGCTCATGCAGTTTGCCGGTGATGTTGACCCACCAGGTCCTACAGAGAGCAGTATTTTCTGCAGGAATGGGGGACAATAACATTTGACTTGGCAGGGATGTTCACAAGTCACTCTGGATGTTCCCAGATTCATGATAATGAGTTTTCTGGTGCAACTGCCCAAATATTCCTTTTAATTTTCTCCTTCTGCTTGAGTTAACTTAGGTAACCTTGGACTCACACATACGCAATAAGCTCTAGACTCAGTCAGTGGACTGGCTGTCAACCACAGTCAGGTGACATCCTGGCCTACTTTATATGTGAACAGCATCTTGCAGCTGAATAAATGGTTGATTATGAGCAATCTCTGTAGAGCAATCTGTGGAGACTGTTCTACCTGTGACTGATAGGCACACTGTGCCCCTTCCTCACCACCTGAGGGATTTGCACTCGACCAGAGCTATAAGTGTATTTATGAATTCCGAACTTTGTTATTGTAATTCCCTAGTCCTGCATGTACGATTGCCAAGTTTAAAGAGAAAATCCATTCACAACATCACATCTTCTCAAAAGCACAGCAACCAACAATACCTCATCCTCTGTATCCTATTCCCAATTCTGCTGCTGCCCTGAATACTGAAAAAAAATTGAAAAATCCTATTTTCCTTTCCAGTGCTCTTCAGGGGAGTGCATAATGTACCTAAGGGCTGGCTGCACTGTGTGTCATTTGGATCTCCCACAACACCTCCAATGGTCAAAGTTTGTGCCAGGGCAAACTTTTAGGAGAGAACAGGAACAAGCCACACGTTTTGAATGGAAATTCAAGACAATTTCTGTAGTTCTAATCCAGCTACTTACAATTTATGAGGGATACCTAGACTCCTGTGATGAGTACTAAAGAGCCACGTTTTTAGAAAAGGTGAGATGAAACTGTACATACACAAAACCCACAAGTATGGACACACATTTCCAAGCATTCTTTGAAAAGCTGCTCAATCTACCTCATAAAATAACACAACTTTATCCTCTGGACATATCACGCAAAGGTTTGAACTACTTTGAAAACAAAAAGGGAGGATTGCTTCAAGGTCAGGAGCACTAAGGACTTACTGTAAACACCACTGATAATTAAACCACCTTTTTTTTTTTTTTTTTTTGGTCAAAATTTGTCCATTTAATAATTCATACGCCTTTCTGCAATCAGCTGAATTCCAGCTGTATATGCCTCATCCTGAAGAGCACAGCTGTTGGCATAATGGACACGTTTCATCTCTGGGGGGAGATGTGGCAAATCTCAAAAGAGCATCAAAATCCTACCTCAACTGTAGAGTTCACCTCATGCTCCCACACAGAAAAGTCCCAGGGTTCAGTGATGTGGCAAGGGGCCAGTGGCTCAGCGAGTGTCTTCCATGGAGGAAAGGTCATACCTGAGATGATGCAACCACTATAAACTCTGAAATTACACTTCCAGACTTGCTCTTGCAAGAGTGAAGTTTCTCCTGCGTCACATTATCTGAAAGCCAGAAACTCAGTTGCACAGGCCATTGAGGGTCCATTGATTGTTTTATAAGGCTCCATGAAAGGCAATTATGAAAAGATTAATTATGGGGGAAAAAATCCTTAGGGATATGAAAACTGGAAAAACAAAGGATAAAAATCACAGGTTTAATCTTCTGTCTTCTTCCTTCCTTGAAGTCTCTACTGGCAAGGTCTGGAAACGCTTTTGATTATCTCCGAAAATGATGGAAGATGAAGGCACTCGGCACCTTGCTCAATCAGGCACCTAATGTCCTTACCCTCCCTGGGGCTCTGCTGCTGACAGTAAATGAACTGATAGCTCCTGCTGCTCCCACCAGCCTGGTTCTCTGTGTCATCCACCTACACACTCACACATTCATTCTCTCCCTCATGATTTATTCATTCAATTTACTTATTTATGTAGGTCATTTTAAGTTGTAGTTTTACAAATAATGGTGGAAGGGAAAAAAGAGCAAGACAGAAACAAAGTTAAGGAGAGAGCTGGTGGCACGCAGGGAATGGCAGGGGGAACTCTGCTGAAAACAAGATGTACACTAGAGGACTGTTCCTGATTTTCTCCTCAGGCAGAGCCCGAGCAAATTCCAAGTGACATCAGCTTCACCACCCTTTCCTTGACACTGACTTCACACAGCCAATTCACCTGGTGCTCATGCCCTGCTCCCTGGGCTTGCATGGTCTTTCTGATTGCACTTGAGGACTTTTGGAGTTCTCTGAAGGCTACTTCTGCATTTAGAGACCATTGTTTTGGTTTTCCTGGCACTTAGTCATTAACTGGGTTCTGAAGCTTTAATCACAGGGGTCTTTGCAGTTAAGAACAGGCCTATTTACATTGCCTAACCTATGTGTCTAAACTAGATTACTTCCCTTTATTTCCTTTTTAGCCACCCTCTAAAGAAACTCCCTTTTCTACACTGAACCCACAGGAACTCCGGGGAAATCACCTTCTCAAGGACATAAGCAGACATGATAAGTTGATTTTAAGGCTTTCTGTCACTGAAAGAAGCAGTCTTGTCCCTTCACCTTGCGTGCTTTTTCCTGTCTTTTTCCTCTTCCTTTCCCTAATTCCACCTGTTTCCCACCCATGCTTCCTTACTTTTGACCCTTACCTGACCCTTCGCTGAGCTGATTCAGCTCATTGAACTGACAGAAAATAAATCCAGAGAAGTAAAAAAAAAAAAAAGGACAGTTTTCTGAGGGGTTAATGAGCTGCATCAGCTCAGTGAATATGAAAGTCAGCCCAAGGGTGAATCAGGATCATGTAGGAGGGAGTGTGAAGAGCAAGGAGTATTGACCCTTTTCACAGCAGAAAGTGATCAAAAGAGCTCAGTTTGTCTCCACTAATGGTATCCTTAGTTGAGAATATAAAGTAGATGCCTGGAAACAGACAGAATTTATCCTTGCTGTTCTGGCTCTGCAGTAATGAATTTATATTTCATTTTCTTTCCCTTCTATGCTCAGCTGGCATGTTCTACCACAATTCATAGCCTGAGAGTATTATAGAGCCTCCCTTCAAGCACAGCATCTCTACACTGCTAAGAAATTCTGTCTCTCAGATGTTTCACAAATGCATGAAACACTGAAAACCATTAGGTATCAACTATAACCTGCCCTGTTATGGAGTCTAGTGGAGAAGCACGTAAGGGGAGCTAAGAGCAGCATAGTTGTCAAACTGTGAAAGTCAAACTGTGACAGTGAAATGAAACCTTGGCTGCTCCATTTTTTGATACCTTCAGACCAAGACTGGGCACTTTCTTCACGATACACTGTGCCAAGCACAAGGTTCATAACCTGTTATGCTCAGCAACACAGTTAGTTCAGTGAAACTGAAGGTTCTGTGATATATTGGAGGTCAAAGAAAATAATCTCATGTTCCATAAATCTGTAAAGCACTGATTACACAAAGGAAAAAAAATATACCAAAGCAAGACTTTTTAGTTAATGAGCACAACCAACTCCTATTGTTCTTCCAAAACAAAGAGGACTTCTCCCTATGTCCTTCACTTTGGATTAGTAGTCCTTACCTAACAGGAGGAGAGCTCCTTTTCTTTTGATCTGTGGACATGAGCACCAAACCAGCAATTACAGAAAGGTGTCCTCTCTGTTTTCAGAAAAGTAATTTTTGAATGCACATGTGGCATCTCAGCATTCTCCTAGCAATGTTCTGGCAATGCTTTTGTCACTTCTGCTTCTCCCATGGTGTTATGTGCTCTGCCCCAGACTTTCCTGCTCAGGCTGTGATGGAAGCACAGGCAGAGTGTGCACTCCAAAGGGTTACATATCACGTGGAGACCTTCAAGGCCCTCAAAATGTAATCTCTATTCTGATTGCAAAATCTGTGGAAGATATTTTATTTCAACAAGGCTCTCAGCCTCTCTTCATGGGTTAAGGAGAAATATTTTCATTTCCTATCTTCATTATCACTTTTTACATTCAGAACACATGCAGACAAATCCAGTTGGAACTACAGATATTAAAGTGGTAGGTGCCTGCCCTGGCAATAATCTGTTTGTAAGTCTTATTTTAAGGAGTCTTTTTGTAAGACTCCTTGAATCAGAGTCCCCCAGTAGTCTAACCAGTATCCTAGTTAGCTTTCATTCCTATCAGTCATGACAAGTCATGATTGCATTTCTCCTGCCTCAATTCAAAACTAGTCTGGCATCCTACAGTTTCTTCATTTCTCTAACTTCTTTTTTTTTTTTTTGAGTTAAAATTTCTACCCATGGTCCAGGACTAGTGTAAATAGTGACTCTGGTTCTGTAGCAAGTTGGTTTCCTGTTGCAACACCACCTACACTAAGGAAACCACAACTGTTCAGAGATGGACCCATTTTAAGAACAGTTATTTTTAGGCTGTAGAAGATTATCAGTCACTGAGACAAAGGTGGCTCAGGTGACTCCTTAAAAAAAATAAGAGTCGGGAAAGTCTTCTGACATATTGAGATACTGGAGTCAAGATGGGAGAAATACAATTTGCAGGTTGCTCTGCTTAGGGGAATTAAACATTTTAAACAAACAGTTCAAAAGTTTTTGTGTTTGAAAATGAAACAGTGCTCTGAAGGGAAGGACTAAACAGATTAATGAGTGAAATTATTATGGGCTACAAGACAGGCTTTTCTACTTCACGTGGGCAGGGAGGATGACATCCCCCATCTTCAGTGCTCTTTGCTACTTCTCCTGCATGTTCTGAATATTGTGATTTATGGCTCTTATCACAGGAGAGATTAAAGCCCTGGTCACGTTGAGCCCTCCCTGCTGCTCTGTGCTGTGAACACAGACGGACACCTCCACTGGCTGTGTGTGTGGATGTGCACAGGGGCTCCAGTCACATCTGCTGCTTCGGGCACCCAGAAGCTCAGAGCATGAGAAGAGTCCGAGTCCTCCCATGTAAAATACTCAAAGCTGATAAACACCGGCCGTGTCATCCACTTGTCCTTTCTCATCCCTCTCCAAGATGTGAGGATACAATTTGCCAGCACAGTGAAGCCCTGGACACAATTTCCTCATGCAATGTAATGTTACAAACAAGGAAGGGATACGATACAAACCTAAGTTGGGAACCTCTTCAACAGAGAAACTTTGGGGTGAAATGAAGGAACAGTTCCAGACAGGAGTTCAGACTCAGCACTCTCTGGGGAAATCTTCATTGTTTTCCTGTCACGTTTTAGACAGATAAATACCTCTTGTGCATAGAGATTTGTTGCTCTTTTCTGACTGGATTAACTGCAATTAAGATAGAACTTTGCATGGAGAAAAGGGTCTGACCAGCTATTCTGGCAGCAGACATTTTGCACTCCAGGACTACGTGGTCTCTTTTTGCCTTCCACAAAACAGATTAAGCCACACTGCAGAAGGACACTATTTGTACAGTATGAAAGGATCTATGCATGGAAAGGTGCAGAATAATCAGCTTTTATGTATTTATTTCACTGATTTTCAGCAGCTTTCCCATGAATGCAAACCCATCCCCAGAAATTCAAGGGTTTTATCTACATTCTAGCAAGTCAAAGGAACAGGAACTGGTTTGAGTTTCCATTCCTTGTTTTATTCCAGAAAATGTTCAGTTCTTGTCTCTTGATGTACTGGTATTTTATGTACTGTACCTCTGTCTAGTGCTCTACAAGATGCTAAAGAGAAGGAGGATTTTTTGTGTACATCTTTTTAAGAAAACATATTATACATTTATGGAAAAAAAAAAAAAATCCGCTCTGTATTTCTCTCTGCTCCACAGCAGCCTTAACACAAACTACTGATAAGTCTAGTTCATGTGCTTGTGCAGGGAACAGGTTTCCAAAGGCCTGTTCCAGAGAGCCCTGATTCGATAATACATAACAGAGAGAAACCATGGGCTAGAGGACTTTGTTTTCATTTGCAGCTCATTAGAGGCAGCCCAGAGCTAACCTAAGCCTCCTGGCTGGGAGATACTGGATCAGGATAAAACCAGGCACAGACAAAATAGCACTGTTTACACTTGATACAGCTGTACCCTGAGTTCCCACACGATCAAAAAACAATAAGCCACCAAAGGAAGAGGCACTGTCTTCAAAAGCCGCAAAATCCATGCATGCAAATTGCTGCAGTCCAGTGCTTGTGGGGGTTCTTGCACTGTAAAGCTGGCCAAGAAAAGCACCCTTAGTCTATAAAGGTGACTTTACCCTCCTACAGTTTCAGATAGGAAATGAGACCAAACTCTCCTCCTGCTGCAGAAAATGAGACAGGCAAGTGGTGGAGGCAGGTCTTTACCAGTTCCACCCAGACTAAGACAAAGGGCTCCCTTAAGCCAAATTAAGAAGGCCACCTTAGAGGGGGGAGAGAAAGAAGAGTGTCCATGTGTATCTAATTCCAGTTCTAAATTAATTTAGTTAAATCAGTATGTGTTATGTGAGCAAGGCTTATTGTCAGAAAGCCAATTCTAAATTAAAATGAGAAATAGAGTGGTGTCATCCATTACAAAGGAGGCATGGGCTGAAACTACTGCTGAATTGCATGAGGCCTTCTAAAAATACCAGAATGCAAGGATTAGGTACAAGTGAGTTAATAAGGTGTTATACTGCATTCTGAAGGCTGCTTAAAATTAGCTGTGAATGCGCTTTTGCTTGTTCTAAATGCATTGCAGAAACACAGAATTTTTTTTCCTCTCTCTCAGTCTTCCTTTGAGCTGTCATACTCTGAGAAGTCTGGGTCTGTAAGCACTAGAGGGAGAGAGATCGCTTTGCTGTTGCTCTTCTTGCCAATCCTGCTCTCAAGCCTGAAGGAATCTGTTCCAGTAAGGGACGTTCTGAGGTGAATCTCAGTCATTTCCCCACACAATTTGTTTTGTTTGCACTACGGCGCCATTGGGCAGTGCTGTGCTTTCTGGTGAAAGCACATTTTCACAAAAAGTACCCACTTTCAGGATCAGATCATTTTCTATAAACCAACCAAACAAAAGACAGAAGGGGCTACAACTTTCCTGGCTGAACCCCAACTGAAAATAAAATATTGCTAGGATTTACTGAAAGTCTACTGTGTCTTCTGCATTCTACAGCTGTGCAGAAAGATGACAATTTTTAGCATTTTGCACAGCACTGCAACAAGCCACAGGCTATTAATTACCTCTGCAATCAGTAGGGCTGGGAATCTTCCACGCTTAAGCTGCATGAATTGTGGGCTACACGCAGTCCACAGGATGTGGTCTGTGCCCCACAGAACTCTCTAAATAACTCTTGGCCAGGTGCTGCCCAGCCCCACGCAAAGCATTTCATGTCCCTCTGGCACAACAGGCTGTATTTAGTTAGGTGTAAGAGGTTGGTGCTTCCAGGTGAACTACAATCCTTGAAGAGAGGTGATTCCACCCTCAGCCTTCATTTTCTGAACTTCCAAAACTGGCATTGACCAGAATTTCTGCCTGAATGGAAGCCCCTATAGCATCTGAGAGCAACCTGCTCCTCTTGCCCATAAGCAAAATATCCTATAATCCACTAGAGGACCAGTATTCCTGCACCGCTACAGGTATGAGTCTGTTTTTTCACTGTACTCTTCAATTTTAAGGGACAGTGAGTAGTTGCTGGAGTTCACTAAGTCAACCAAGTTTGCAGTCACACAGCTAAACACACAATCACCTCTTTAGCCTGGAGTCAAACCTGTTCTGGCACTCCCCTTTGTCAGAGCTGGCATCTTGGAGCTTTGTGACACAGGCAGTGTTTCGGTAAGTTACTAAATGCTACAAAAAAATGTTGGTTTATCCCTTCTGGGGAAAAAAAAAAAACCAATCTAGAAGCTGTGCAAGAGAGAAGTTTCTTGGAAAGCATCTTAGCCCAGAAACTTCCTTCACATCCAAAGTCTGGGTGGAGCATGGCAGCTCAGACACAATTCTGTGTGCCCTTACTTCTGAGAGTGAGGGTCAGCATTTAAACCTAACGTGACCGCGGCTGAGATCTACAAAGAGTTTGCAATTAAGCATGTTCTGGTACCCACCTTTGTCTTTAGAGGAGCGTGAGAGTTTGCACTGTCTGAATGTATTAGCCAGCAGCAGTTAAATACAATCGAGCTGTCTACTTCTAAGGTCAGGACAGAATACTTCACAGCTGCAGTCCTTCTCCCACTGGGTATGACTAATCACATCTACTTCCCTGATATTCTCTCCGTCTCTTTAGGTGTTTGCACAGATAAATCCTTTTGGCCAAAAGTGCTTTCATGTTGAAATAAGGGTTCGCCTTGTATTTTTTCAGCACACATGTATTTTTTTTTCAAATTCCGAGTAACACCCAGGGATGGTTAGACAGGGAGAAATCACAAGGTTTGGAGGGTATTGTCAAGTTGTTCAAGTCAATGACTGAACAGTGCAATTCATCACTTTACCCCCATGTGCCAGATTGCCAGATCAGGGGCTCTTTCTCCTTTGTTAGCTTTTCAAAGATGTGGGGTCCAGAAAGGATGTCACTGTTTTGCTCCCATTGCAGAATTACTTGTGAACAAAGCATTTCTTTACGCACAGAAAAAAATGCAGCTTCTATGGTTAAAACAGTAAATTGAGTTGTTATTAACTTAATTGCAATAATAATGAAAATACATTATTATTTTGAGGATAGCAAGGCCTTTAGCTGGCTTTAGTTCCAGTCTGACAAAGATAAATCCATTTAAAATTTACACTGGATATCAACATTGTTAGTAAACAAGCCCCAAAAGAAGCTCAGAGTAATACAGCTATGTTAAGTATTAAAAAAATAATCCATTTTGCCTTATAATAAGAAAGGGGACTTTTGTAAATTCAAGAAAAATCAAAGATTCTATTTTATGACTCGGAGAATGTTGCTTTTCTTAAGTTGTTCACAACACATAATTAGAACTGGGGTGTACTTTACTATTCACCACACAAGAGATTCTCTGTCTCACTAACCAGAGTGACTGACAGAGAACTCTCAATCTGTTACTATAGGTCTCCTACCATTCAAAAAAATAGTTGTCAAACTTAATCCCACAGACAAAGCAGATCAAAAAAGAGACTTAAAATTATAATTTTAAAGCTTATAAATTGGAGACTTTTTCTTTCTTAATTGGTTCCCTTTGTGACCCTTTTAATAAACAGAAAAAAAGCAAAGCACGTGCAGTAACCAGCTACAAACCCTCTTCCTCTAAGACACACACACAATTTTGCAAAGAATGCTCTATTTTAGGTGCAGTAAGCCCTGTACAATTCACAAACCAGTGGTTTATAGCTTGAAGTACTGGACTGTCAACAAATTCATTCATTTTAAAAGTACTTTTAATTAAAAAAATAATAATGATACAGGACATAAAATCACTTGTGATTAAAAGGTCATTGATATTTTTCTACTGGACTTTCAGCATAACATGATAGAAAAAGTCTTATATTCATGCAAGTGCTACAGTGGAAAAGTCTAATCTTTTTTGGATATTGGTATGTGTTTGATCTAATAGTGACACATGGAACCTCTTTAGAATTTAAATACATATGTTAACTTTTATTGAATTGTAAGCTCTATAAGTTTATAATATGCAGCACTCCAATTACTGATACTATATGTGGGACTCTCTCACACTACAGTGGATTCTCTCGTGTTCTGAGAAGAATGGAAGATATCAAACTCTTATTACTCATAATTTATACAGGCATTTGGATATAATATTGCTAAACATCGCAACACGGTATGAATTAAATGATTAGCAAGAAATCTTTGCACTATATTTGCATGCTATTACTCTTTATTATTAAAAAAATACTTAAATGTCAGGTCCAGGAGGTGCCTGTGTGATTAAACATTTCTCTGATTAAAAAGCCCGACAGAGAAATGGAATGACCGAGCTCTAAGTGACACAAACCCAGGACAGCTCAGAGCCTGCCTTGGAGAGCATGACATGGTCTGTCTCCCTCCCACTGAACATTTGCCCCAGGGTTCCAAGGAACAGTAAATGTTTAACTTCCCTGGAAACAGAAAGTCACCTGCTGTCCTTCCTTCCCATTAGCTCTATAACCCTGTCAGCTCCACAGTTAATAGCAACAGGTTTTGATCGACCAACAAATCCCTACCTGAAGCCAGGCTTCTGGGCTCCCCAGTAGGGCTTTTTACATAGAGAGGGGTGCAATGACTAGAATCATGGAATCATGGAATCATAGAATAAGCTGAGTTGGAAGACACCCATCAGGATCATTGAGTCCAACTCGTAGCCCAGCACCGGACACCCCAAGAGTCACACCCTGTGCCTGAGAGCATTGTCCAAACACTTCTTGAGCTCTGTCAGGCTTGGGGCTGTGACCACTGCCCTGGGGAGCCTGTTCCAGTGCTCAACCAGTCTCTTGGTGAAAAATGCTTTCCTGATATCCAACCTAAACCTCCCCGACACAGCTTCAGGCCATTCCCTCAAGTCCTGTCACTGGTCATGAAAGAAAAGAGATCAGTGCCTGCCTCTCCTCGTCCCCTCACCAGGAAGTGGTAACTGCCGTGAAGCCTTCCCTCAGTCTCCTCTTCTCCAGGCTGAACAGACCAAGTGCCCTCAGCTGCTCCTCACATGGCTTCCCCTCAAGGCCCTTCACCATGCTCACGTCATGCAGCGAGGCACACACTGCTCACAGCAGGAGCTGGCCAGGCTGATTCAGAGACTGGCTGCAGTGCTGGGCCATCGCCCCGATCCCCTGTATCCCTACCACATCCTGCTTCTCCTATGGCTCTAAGGCCCTGTCCATGCTCCATGACAAGATGAGCCAGGTAGAGCTGGTCATCAGACCAAAGATGGATACTTTACTGTGAGGCTGTGAGGACTGGCACAGGGTGACCAGAGAATCTGTGGATGCCCCATCCCTGGAAGCATTCGAAACCAAGCTGGATTGAGCTCTGAGCAACCTGCTCTAGTGGAAGGTGTCCCTGCCCATGGCAGAGGCCTTGGAACTGGATGATCTTTAAGGTCTCTTCCAACCCAAGCCATTCCAAGCCAAGTATGGACCAGCCATGCCTGCACATCAGGTCACTCAGCTGGACAGTGCCCCAGTGCCACACTGGGTGTCTGTGTGAGGGACTGTCCGTGTGCAGGAAAGCCTGTGGTCAGAGCCAATGCTTGCACGACACTTACCAGGCCTGTTCTCTCCCCACTGCTACAAGAAAATTTATCACCAGGTTTAAATGGCAGAAGATTGAAACCTGCTGAATGAAGAGAATAAACACGACTGAAAATACAGTAGCTTTTTCAGGGAGCCCTCTCTACCCCGGAAGTCCTGTTACTCTTTCCAGCAACCCCACTGACCCAGCTTTCTCCCTCACATAGTTTTGCCTTTGCCACCCCAACAGATTTCTCGAACCTACTTCCAGTTCCTTCAAGGTGGGGTTTTGAATTTAGGCACAATGCTCATCCTTCCTAGAAGTACTTGTGTCAGAGAATGGTAGCACTGCCAACCACAGAAAGGCAACAAGAAGAAGGAAACTTAAATATTTCTTTTTCACTACTATCACGTAGGCCAGTCAATTGTTTTTGAACTCCTAATGTTTATCTCCAGCTTTCTGTTAAAACAACTGATCTTGCCAAGTCTTCCAACAGCACAATTGCTGTGGGCGCACAAACGTAAGCCTTGAGCTTTTGACATTTCTCTGTAACTGCTCCTCCTTTCTTTGAAAACAGTATCAAGAGTTTCTTTCCTATGCAGCCATGTGAGAGGAGAGCTCAGCACAATCTGTGCCACAGCACTGATTACCTTCTCTCCAAGAGGAGCGGAGAAAGGCAGACAAGCTGAGGATGTCCACCCCCCCCAAACAATGCTGAAAAATTCACCAAGGCCAGAGCTTTTCTGAGGAAGGATTCTAAAAAGGGCAAAGTTAAACTGCATCAGAATTTCCCACCTGCTTTTTCATCAACAAAGTCTGAGTTTGTGCCAGTGTAATCAATGGGAACTTTATTATGGACTAAATCAGAAGAAAAGAGATGGGAAGAAGGGGGGAAAGCAATTTAAAATCCTGTATTTCCAAGTTATAGTTCTTATAAACAGCCTAATCAGGTTCCTGTGCATGTAAGCCAGTATTTTCTTCAACAGTGCAGCTAGCTGGCCATAAAATGAGCACATTGCATTTATTCATGCATCCAGAGTGAAAAAAAAATTTTCGTAAGTTTGAAAAAAACATCTTTAAAGTGGGCAGACAAGAACTTCAAATACATTAAGCCAATAACTTATATCACAATATGATCCAGAGAGTATTTATCATTCTATCCTTTATAGATCTTTTACAGATTAATGTATATAAACAGAACAAAGTAAATACTTCTTTCATCTGTATTGGAAAAAAACACCCCTCTCAACCAACCTTAAAAAAACCCCAAAAGTTAGGTATAAACACATTTTAGTGATTTTAGCAGTAAAATTTCCCAGCCAACAATCATAATCCACCCCCAGCTCAAAGGTTCATCTTACTGTGACTGAAGCAGCCCACAAACCTGGCTCACAGCTGCAGCAATACTGCCCTTCCTACCTGGACAGGTTGTTGTTATTATTATTAATAAATTGATGACACACTTCTCAGGTTGAAAAATGTTTCCTTTAATATTTAACTTTGCTGGAAAGATATGAGTAAGAGGAAAGGTTTTCAAAAGACTGCACTTCACACAAAACAAATAGGACCTTTCCTTCTTTTTATTAAACCTGGAGGAGTTTGGGTATTTATTGTGTTTATTGCTGGGATTTCTTTGTAATCATAAAGCAAGAATTTATGATTTTACACTTGACTGAATCATGACACAAAACACCCAGGATTTATAGTTTCCTTACACAGTCCCCTTTGGTAACCAGTACACAACACATCAATCTTCAGCTGTTTACAGACCTTCCCTCTCCCTCCCTTCAGGGGTGTCAGTTGATCTGTAAGACAGAAATATGAAAAAGTTCCCAATGTCTTCTGTTTATCACCTGATCCCACTGGATGCTCTGCTGCTCATGGCTCCTTTTTCTCACTTTAGCAATGACCTCGAAGGAGGATGTTCCGCTAGTGCTTGTCATCTCGACACCCCTCACGAATGCTCCACCAAGTCATTAGGAAGGGATTGGCCAGCCTGGTGCCCAACAGAGTCCGCTGTTCCTTGACAGCCCCAAGAGCCACATCAAAGGCTCTTTTGAGGCACCAAGTCCATAACCTGGTTCTATTTCACCCTGGATTTCAGTAACATGGGCAGATACAAGGGCAGGGATGTGATTCTGCCCCTCTGCTCAGCCCCGGTGAGGATCACCTGGAGTGCTGTGCTCAGTTCTGCGCTCCTCAGGACAGGAGAGACATGGAGCTCCTGGAGTGGGTTCAGTGGAGGGTGACAAAGATGATGAAGGGACTGGAGCATCTCTCTGAGGAAGGGCCTGTTCGACCTCGAGAAGAGGCAGCTGAGAGGGCATCTTATCCCTGTCTGTCAATGTCTGCAGGGAGGGGGCACAGGATGGACCAGGCTCTGCTCCATGGTGCCCAGCAGTGGGACAGGAGGCAAGGGGCAGAAATTGATGCCCTGGACACAAGGAAGAATTTCTTTCCTATGCAGAGACCGAGCACTGGGACAGATTGTCCAGAGAAGCTGTAGAGCCCCCTCACTGGAGATATTCCAGAACCGTCTGGACACAATCCTGTGCCATGTGCTCTGGGATGGCCCTGCTTGAGCAGGGAGGTGGGACGAGATGGCGCGCTGTGGTCGCTTCCAGCCTGACCCACCGCGGGATCCAGCGGTCCCGTGGCACAATGGCAGCTCCATCCCATGTCCCGTGTGTGTGTCCCTGTGTGTGTCCCATGGGTGTCCCTGTGTCCCGTGGGTGTCCCTGTGTGTGTCCCTGTGTCCCGTGGGTGTCCCTGTGGGTGTCCCTGTATCCCGTGGGTGTCCCTATGTCCCGTGGGTGTCCCTGTATCCCGTGAGTGTCCCTGTATCCCGTGGGTGTCCCTGTGGGTGTCCCTGTATCCCATGGGTGTCCCTATGTCCCTGTGGGTGTCCCTGTGTCCCGTGGGTGTCCCTGTGGGTGTCCCTGTATCCCATGGGTGTCCCTGTATCCCGTGTGCGCCCCGCGGCCCCCGCCCCGCCCGCGCTTCCCGGAAAGGTTCCCCGTTCGCTTCCGGTTCCGTGCCCCATCATGGCGGCGGCTCCTGCGCCCGGCGGGCTCTGAGCGCTGCGGAGCCGCCCCGCTCCCGCCGCCCCTTCCCCGCTCCCTCCGTGCGGGGCGAGCCGGGCACGGTGCCGGCGCCACCGGGAGCCGTTCCCGGGCTGCCGCGCGGCTCCTGCCCGGGGCCGAGGCGCCGCCGCCGCTATGGCGCCGGTGCAGCTGGAGAGCGCCCAGCTGGTGCCGGCCGGCCCCGCGTCAGCCCCGGCCCCGCCGGCCCCCGGCGCCGTGACAGCCGCCGCCAGCCCCGGCTACCGCCTCAGCACCCTCATCGAGTTCCTCCTGCACCGCACCTACGCCGAGCTCACCGTGCTGGCCGACCTGTGAGTGCCGCAGATCTCTCCGTGCCCGGCTGGCGGTGCCGCCTCGCAGCATCCCGGGAGGATGCGGAGGCCTCGCCAGGGATCTGTCCCGGAGCTCAGCCGGGGCTGGAGTGGGGGGAGGTGGTTGCGCTTTTACATTCATAAAATGGTTTGGGTTGGAGGGGACCATAAAGATCATCTTGTTCCAACCCCCTGCCATGGACGGGGCCACCTTCCACTAGACCAGGTTGCTCAGAGTCCCATCCAACCTGAGCTTGAACGCTTCCAGGGATGCAGCACCCACAGCTTCTCTGGGCAACCTGTGCCAGTGCCTCACAGGGAAGAATTTTTTCCTGATACCTAATCTAAACTTACTCTCTTTCCCATTCCCCGTTGTCCTGCTGTTGTAAGTACCCTTGCCCATTCTCCCGTCCGGGGAGATGCCTGTGCAGGCAGGTTGGTCTCTGCATCAGGCTGTGTCCAGGGGCACAGCGAAAGCTGCTGAGTGGTCTGTCATAAACAGAGAAAATGATTGTGAGAACTGAAAGCAGCTGCCGATTGGCTGCTTAAATGCTTAAGTTTGGCCCCAAGTTACTGCCAAAAAACCCCAACTGTAGTGCTGGTACTGATATCAAAATGTGTGAAGCTGGAATGTCTGAAACTGAGGTGTTTTCAGATGCTGCAACTCCTTGACTTGCCTCTGTAGTTTTAAAAATACTGTTTGATTATTTTGGGGAAATAAGTTATTTACGTTTACTTAATGATCTGCCATGCCGATGTTGTTGCGTTTGAAGTGGCAAAACAAAGGAATGTTTTTGGGCCAAGAAAAACTTTCCAGAAAGCATTTGGACTCTGAATAAACCTGTTTCCCTCTTAACGTTGTTTAACAGTAGAGGTTCTTGTGGGGAAGCTGTGTGTTTCAAGAAGCGACATACAGAACAAATGGGAAGAAATAGGTATAGCTCTTGTACAGTACCATGTCTGGTAAGGGTGCAAATTGAAGTTTGCCTGACGTGAGTTAAAGAATATTCAAAGTCTGGACAGGACAAGGAATTTTAAGTTTTAGTTTGCTTTGAAAAAATTTCCAGAATATCAGTCAAGAAGTCCGTCCTTTGTGTTTATGGCGTGTGTAGAGTAATTGATTTCAGTACCCTTCATCAAACTTCTCAATTAATTTATCCAGTTCCAGTTTGCCTGGCACAGAGTAGTGAAAGGTGACCCATGGTACTATTTTTTCTATACTTTCTAGTTGTGTAGAAGTTCCTGTGCTTGAAGGTTGCTAATTAAATTTCTAGTTGTCTGAAATGTAATAGGACAATATATAATACATTTTTTTTTCCCCCTCTTCTTTCATATAGATTACCAAGAAAGACTGATATGGAAAGGTGAGTTATGAGAAGAAAATCTGTAATACATGTTAAAATATGGAACTTGTTTAGGATGTTAATATTAATATACTGCTGTTTAAATAAAATCTTTTTCACGTAATTTTAGATTTTATGAAAGAAAATAAGCTTTGTCTGTCTTGCTGTCACTACATATTTTCAAGTTTTTTCTCAGCATCCATCCAACCCATCAATATTGGGTTTTGTTGGTGTTTGGGTTTACAGTTGTTTTGGGCTTTTTTTTGTTGCTGTTACAGTAGGTGAACTCTGTTAAGGGGATTTTTCTCTTCATGAATCTTGAGGCAATGAATTGACAGTAAAGCTGATGTGAAAGGGAACTGGAGATTCTAGTTAGTGTGATAAAGTAATGTTTTGTTCAGAACAAGGACAGCAAGGTAAAAACTTCTTTTCTGCATTTTTCCATTTTACCTGATCTTTCTTATCCTGGGCACTGTTTTCTGCTCCTGTTCTATTTGGTTTTGAAGTGTGGAAATTAATGGAGAGTAAATGTAAGAGACCAGAACAGCACCCTGCTGAGATGAAAAAAATCCATTTACTTTTTTGTTTCTCTTAATAAATGTTACGAAACTTGTCAGAATATTGTTCCCTTTGTGTTGATGTATTAATTGATCCAAATGTCTTTAGAGAGATATAGGAGCTATGATATTCCTAAGAATCTTAATAAAGAATTCTGTGTACCAGGATGATCATTAATTGTTATCTCAAACCTTCCAAAACTCTCATAACATGTGGAATTAATCCCATTTTCATGGAATCATAACCTGCAATGATTACCTGTACCCCTTTTCCTTCTGCATAGTATTTTATTAAGAGAAACAGTGTGGGTTTTGATTTGGTTTAGCTTGGGTTTTTAATTATCACAGTATTTACTGAGGAAATTATGTCCAACTTGGGTCCAGAGCTCCCTTGTACTGATGGGGGGGTTTTTTTCCCATCTCAATACTTAGCATTTCTAGGTAAAGTTGGATTCTGCTTTGTTAGGCACATGGATCTGGGGCAGCAACTTAAATCCTAATGGATTACAGAGAAAATGAAATAAGACAGCCTTCAATGTACAAAGAATGTCCTTGGATTGAAATTGTCTTGAAATTAAATGTTCACATCTGTGCCGGTTTGGACAAATTTGGAGGAGAATACCCTCTGAGAGACGGCGGGTTACAACCAGCCCTCCCCCACCAGGTTCGGGAAAAAATGAATTTTCCTCGAAGGAAAGTGAAAGAGATAAAACTATTTATTTAACAAACACACGGGAAAAGGGTAATAATGCTAAATAATAATAGAACCTCTCGCTGTGGAGAGAAAAACCTGGGAAAATTTCAGAGTCCTTCCATAGGTAGCCTCTCCCCTCCTCCTCAGAGCTGGAACGGGGTGGGCCCACCTCCAGGGCCAAGGCCTCGGTGGAAAGCCTTCCCAATGTATTCTGATGTTGAAACAGTCCAGCAGAGAAGAAGGGAAAAGTCGAAGTCCCAGGAAAACAAAAGTCCAGCTCTCCGGGGAAAAGGCCGAAAGCTGGCTGGAAAGCAAGCCGGGTGCTTCCCTCCGCTCCCGCTCTGCTGCCGCAGCTGGACACAGGGAACCGTCTCTGTCTCTGTGTCCTTGAAAACAAACTGTAAACTGCTTTGAAAGTTTTGCTGAGGTTTTTTTTTTTCTCTCCCCCCTCTCAGGCTCAGTTTAAAGGCACAGAAAAGGCAAAAAATTAATTTCTGAGCATAGAACAGCAATTTGGGGTACAACATCATAAAGTTACCCCAAAACAATATCCTTGTTAACTTTGGCTTACAACTCCTCTTGGTGAAGTGGCTTTCCAGCTCTTGGAAGAGCTCATCTGTAGGAATGTAGCTTAATTATCCATATTTTCTCGAGCTTTGAGACTGTAGTGGCTTCAGTAGTTGGGCTTCAAGCTCTGTTTCTTGGAGCTAGAGCCTAGTGACATGGCATATATACTTTGGTGAAGATGTGATGGTGTTATCCTCTAATAAAGTTCACATAAAATATAAGTTCTGTACTACAGTGCCTATTTAAAAGATGCTGTGATAAGAAAAACCGATGAGAAATTATGCATCGTAGTATAATACAGTGCCTTTTTTTTCAGGGTCATTTATTAGTTGTCAATTGTAGGAATAAATAACTCTTACAATAAAGTGGTTGGATTAAAAAAAAACATTAGTGCTGTGGCATAAAATTAGTTGTGCTGAGTTGCTGGGGAAATCCAGGGGCTTTCTTTTTGGTAATGGAGACTGGGTTTTGCACAGTATCATTATCTTTTTCTGGGTAACCTACTTCAGTCTTTGACCACATCACTGTGTTTCTTTGTTTTCCTCATGTCTAACTAGTTTTTCACTGGTTTAGTTTGTAGCTGTTGTACCTTGGCCTTCTGCACTTCTGAAAGGAGTCCAGTTCCATCTTCCCTACAATACCTTCTAGATATTTGAGGACAGCAGTAGGATCTTGCCACAGCCTTTTCTTGTTAAGCAGGAGCAAACTCAGCTTCCTCAGCCCATCCTTGTATGTCACATGTTTCCTGCGAATGTAAATCCATCTTCTGATCTCCCCTTGATCACATAGCAGTTCATCCTGTGGAAGGCAATTTGTTGATCAGAGGTGGTTTGCCCTTGGCAAATTTCTGCTGGTAGTTTCCAGGCTAATTTCATGCTTGCTTGGTATTTATCTGGACATAACTTAAAGAAAGATTTGTCCTGTGAATTTTTTTCTTAACTGAACTTAGGCCAACTGACCTGTAGGTCCCTAGCTCCTCCTTTGCCTTCTTGAAGAAGGACATGGTGTTTGTCTTTTTGCTGTCATCAAGACCTTTCATCATTGTGGGTTTTGAAAATGGTAGAGAGCAACTTTACAGTGGCATGGATCAGCTCCCTCAGAATCCTTGAAAGGCAACCCATCCACTCCAATGCACTTTTGTATGTCAAGCTTGCTGAAGTGGTCCTTAACTTGATTTAATTCTACTGTAGCTAATGCTTCACTCCCCCAGACTCAGCCATTAATTAGTCTGAAGAACCCAAAACCTGAGATCCAAACTTAGCAGTGAAGACCAGGGGTAAAAAATGCACTGAGCAACGTGGTTGTTAGAAAGATTTTTAATTTTTGTTTCTTGTTTTGTAAATAAACTCTTTCCTGAAGTTTCATCTTCGTTGAATATTTATTTTTGTGTAGCCCAGAATAAGGTCATGTACCTATAATGAAAGACAATGCAGCAAATTTTAAGGCCTTTATGTTTTATTAGAGAAGTCGATTCCCAATGCAGTTGTCATTGAGGGATGATGGTGGTGCTTCTGGAAGCAGGGTTCTGTCAAATCGAAGTAACAAGTCTTCTCTAACTTCATTTAAGTGGTATTAATGGAATAGTTACTGGAATACTCTGTCTAGATTTGTCAGTCATTTTCATTATTAAATCGTTGTGCTTTTGGGGGGCTGGTTTTTTAATTTATTTTTAGTCACAGAACATCAATTTGAATTTTTCCTGCTATCATGCGGCTTTCACCGTAGACGTTTGACGTAACTACTGGATTTTAGCAACTTCTATGTGGAGTTTGTCTGAGAGATTGCTGGCTTTCTAAAGTCTCACTATAGTCATCTTTCAAATCTCATAAAGTTTTTCTGAATCTTTCAAAATTCTCAACATCTTGTTTTTGTAGTGTGGTTACTGTTAGGGCAGTGTGTACGTACAGCAGCTTGTCCACCGCTTGAAATCTTAATATCAGGCTGAATGCCATTCCAAAACATTTGCTCTAGAACACGGAGAAGTTATTGGCCTAATGCCCAAGTTCTTGGATGAGGTTCACAGTATGTAATGGAAGAAACAGGAACAGATGGTATTAGTTGTGCTTCTGGCCTTACATGTTCATCTGCTACAAGCAGATTATGCTTTACTTGCCCAGAAAAGTTAACCTCATTACACCAACACTCTCAGCAGAATCAGGCTCTTTCTGTGTTACGAGTTTGTGTTTTACAGATTGGGATCAGGAGGTGCAGCTTCTGTTTGTTAGAAGCCAGTGTCTTATGCACTAATTAATGTTCTTTTTGTCCAAACGCTTCTGTTACTTTAGAAAACCTTATCAGGAAAACAGCTTAGGTTCAGGGTTTTTTCCAAACTAAGTAGAAAACCATAGTGAAATTAGTAAATTGAACCCACAGAAAGGGAGGAAAACCTCTATAAACAGTTGATGAAGTGGTATTTCAGATTGTATGGTATTACAGATCTACACTGTAGATCTTTGTGTCTCATCTGATGCATCTACAGTGTAGATCTGTAATAAAGCATGAAAATCTGCCTATGCCTGTATTGCATTCTCTTTTACAAAAATTAACTCTGAAGACATGCAGACATATACTCCTTCATTTTGACTATCTATACAAAGAATGGTGGGAGGAATACTGGGAGTCAGTAAGTCCTTGTTTCCATTTCTTTGCAAGGCAGGAATGGAAAGGGAAGTTACAGGGTGGGGTTTTTGTGGTCTTCCCCACCACCCCCCTATTTCCATATTGTAACATACTATGTAAAGATGATGTAAAAATGCTAGAATGTATTTTGTTTAGTACCTTATTTGTTTGTTTGTTTGTCTGTTTATTTATAGTGAATGTAAGTGTAATGTTACTGTCAGGTCCTGTAATCCTTGGGTGTGTTGCCTACTTTAAACTTAATCTTAAACCTTGAGGAAATCCTGTAAAAGCTGTAAAGATAATTTAGTTGAGTTCATGATGGAATTGTTTCTCTTACAGTCAGTGATTAATTCCTATGAATATGCTTTTTGTTTCCCCAGACAGTCATGATTTAGAATCCATGTATATTGTTAGGTATTCACAACAGAGCTTTTTTCCCCCCATGCTCTTAATCAAACAAGCTACATATTACTTATGCCTGTATTAACACAATTAGAAGTTATCATTACAGCTCTTTTTCTTTTTTAATTGGCACACAGTCAAATTACAGCTTTATTATATATCTGAGCACTGGCTTAATGTACATTTACTTTTTTTTGCAGGAAAATAGAGATAGTGCAATTTGCAAGTCGCACTCGTCAGCTGTTTGTTCGTTTGTTAGCCTTGGTCAAGTGGGCTAATAATGCTGGGAAGGTGGAAAAGTGTGCGGTAAGTTAGAGACAGAGTCTGGCATGAAACAGTCTCTGAGGGATATGGGATATTGCTGCACCCTGACTTCTTTTTACTACAGAAATTTGAAAAAAATATTCCTGTTTAGAGATTGTATAATCTTGTTTTTTAACAGTTCATGTTCCCAAAAACTCATCAGTGACATAAAATGAAAGGCTTGTCTGCGCATAGTTTCAGGAATGCTTTGGGTTGAGATAACAGGACAGGGAAGATGGTGATCTGAGTGTGTTAGTTCTTATTATCACTTTCATCCTGATCTTGGATAAATAAGAATAAAGTCCAGAATGTTGCAGAAAAACAAGCCCCTACTGATTACAAACAAGTATGGTTGCATTCCAGTAGCAATCAGCAGATAAAGAGCTGTGAGGCTGCACAGATCCCCCACAGCACCAGGAATGGCATGTGGATTTTAGGTGTCCTTGCATGTGAATGTAAGAAGTGGCCAGAATATTCATTCTTTCTTTGTTTTGTAAATGTACTTGAATTGGAAGTGACAGATAAACTGACTATAAAGGGCCATTGATTTGTGCATTTTTTTAAATTGCCTTTTTTTCCTACTCCTTGTCCTTTACAGATGATATCAAGTTTCTTAGATCAGCAGGCCATCCTGTTTGTGGACACTGCTGATCGTCTGGCATCGCTGGCTCGAGATGCTTTGGTTCATGCTCGGCTGCCCAGCTTTGCCATCCCATATGCAATTGATGTTCTGACAACTGGATCCTACCCTCGGCTGCCCACCTGCATTAGGGTGAATAATTCTGCTGTGTCTGGGGGGTGTGGGAATCCCCTGTACAGCATCAAATGCACAGTAATCAAACTAATTGTCTGTGTGCAGATGGAGCTGTAGCTCAGTACAGGCCTAGAGCCAAGTCTCTGCAGTGTCAGTTTCTCATGCAGAACACTTCCTGTTTGAACAAGTTATGCTTTCCCAGTAGAACGTTCCCTCCATTTATTTAGTTCTGTCAAATTTAGTGATTTTTCTCAGTGGTCAGTCTTGGGTAAAACGTAATCAGCTGGAAAGCAAATCTCAGTGTGAGATAGAAAACTTCACTGGGCAGTGACCTGTAGTATTTATATTTTCAGACTTCTGGTCTGGTTGGTTTTCACAATGGCTGCTGTCAATCTGTTTAAAGTGTTTGAGATGCGTAGACTTGCTTGTGTTTATTGTAACAGGATAAAATAATCCCTCCTGACCCAATAACAAAGAGTGAGAAGCAAACCACACTTCATCAGCTAAACCAGATTCTTCGGCATCGACTCGTGACTACGGATCTTCCTCCACAGCTGGCAAATCTTACAGTTGGTAAGAACTGGGATTACTTTTTGAAGGATACGTTATTGCAGGCTGATTTAAAATTGTTGTTTTAATGCTAAAGCAAAACTAAATGTTAGCTTGAGACCATTAAGGATGCTTCATCTATTAAGACTAGGATCCTGTCTCTGTATGACATTAAAAGATGGGGTTTTTTCCCCCCTTTGAAAAATGAGGGCACTGATAATATTGCTGAAATATTGACTTTCAAGAGGAAATCCTGTGCAGGTAGTGCCAAAAGGTTTTAGACAGTGTCTTGCTCTTTTAGCAAATGTTTTGCAAAATGGTCTTTGGACTATTTCATCTTAATTTGTTTTTAAAATGCAACTTAGTAAAGCTGTTAGGTCTTTCTGCAGAAACTGTTTGAACTTGAGTTTAAACAAGTCACTCATGTTGCTTTTTAAAGCTGTTTTGATACTTATGTTCAGGCACAGAATTTGTTCATATTTATGCACGCCTTTTGTTCAGTGGCTCACTGCAGTGCCAGATCTCTTAAGCTGTTTTGAGATCTGTTTTCATTTAGCCCAAGTAGTGGTAAACATTAAAATAACCTTTTTTAAGAGGAAAGATGGCTGTAAACTGGACTAGGTTATTGCAGAATCACAGAGAATGGGGTGGGAATGGACCTAGTCCATGCTTTTAACCAAGACAAGGTTAGCCATTTGTAAACCATTCCCTACAGACCTAGATCAGAAATGTTTCTAAAGAATCTCAGTGCAGGTTTTCTGTAGTCCCTGTGTGAGTGCTTGCAGTGTCAGTATTAGAGGTATTTTTGTCTAGTGGAAGTACATATGAATGATATATGGGTAATATGGATAATATGGATAGTATGTCTGAGTCTTGAGAGTTTTCAGTTAGCTAAACATTTCAATGACTATTATTTTCTATTTTAGAGTGTGGTTTGTTTTAAGAGGATGTCTGGGGTGCTCTTGAAAATGAAACTTCCTGAGTTAAAAGGTTAAAATTTTTGCAGGAATATTTCTGTATGTCTTTAATTGTAAAGGCATAGGACATAGTTCGTTAAATGATTGAGAAGAAGGTTGACCTGCAGGTTAGAGTAAGGACTTGTACTTACTTGTTTGCTCTGCCTCTCGTTCCTTTATGACCTTGCTTGCATAGTTTTAGTCCTTGCTCCCAATTCTTGAAACAGATAGCAGTGTTCACAGCGCTGTGAGGATGTACATATCAATTAGATAAATAGTGTGCATGAGCTTTGTTTGTTGTGTATATATAAATTCTGCAGAAGATTATCTTCCTCACATGAAAATGGATTTATAATATTCTAATATTAAATAAATCCTTTGCAGGGAGATGTGTTTTCAGGGCTGGATTTCAGCCTGGGCTGAGATCCATGTTCTGAATGTCATTTGAATATTGCTGAAAGTATTCATTGTTGATAGTAGCAAAGAATAGGAATATTTCAGCCAGATGTTTTGTTTGTCAGGCTGGTAGTCAGCTTAGTGTTACTCTGTATTACAGAAGCACAAGTGTTAACAAGTTACCAGATTTAACAAGTTAACTTCAGGACAGTTTGTACATCTGCCTGTGCTGCTTATTGACATTGGGTCTGTTGCAGACTGTAAAATCTTCAGAGTTGCACAGAAACATAAGCAACAGAGCAGAAATGGTAGGGAAGCAATCCATTATGAGTGCCAGGAGCTACCACACTGTTATTTTGAGGCATCTTAGGAGACTGAGTGAAATAAAACATTCTTGTCTTCCTTAGCCAATGGCTGTGTGAAGTTCCGAGTTGAGGGTGAGTTTGAGGCCACCTTGACAGTGATGGGTGATGACCCTGACATCCCCTGGCGCCTTCTCAAGCTGGAAATTTTGGTTGAAGACAAGGAAACTGGTGGTAAGAAAAAAATTAAACCTTTACGCTTTGTTTTTAACATGATGTTCATCTCTGATGCTGTATAAGTCTTGTTTATACTGGGTTTTCTGCATATAACAACTTAAGAGAATGAAGTTATATATACTTGTCCTGTTTTGACCTTGCTTAACAGGGTTTTAATACCTTAATAATGCTATACAGTGACTTTAGTAGAATGACTAAAATTTCCAGAGTAAACCAAGGATTTTGTTGTTTTGTTATAAAACCTGGTATGGAAATTGCTCAGTACAGCTGTATCTTTTTCATTTTTAATTTATTAATTTACTGAATTATTTTAAATACCTAGTTTTCTGATGTCTAATATGACTTACTTTTCATTTGCAAAAGATGGTCGAGCCCTGGTTCACAGCATGCAGATCAACTTCATCCATCAGTTGGTCCAGTCCCGGCTGTTTGCTGATGAAAAGCCACTTCAGGACATGTACAACTGCTTGCGTATCCTTCTGAAAGGGGCTTCTGAATGAGGTGTTTAATGTAGCCTCACTCTTCTTAGTAGCTGGAAGTCAAGAAGGATGGATTCCCTGTTAAGCTTGGGGGAAATGTCTGGGCATGAAGTTATGGTGGCCTTGAAGTAAATGATGGCCTTGGAAGCAGTAATTCTCAGGTGCCTGCATGTCAAATTTAATTCTACACACTAAATCAGCAAAGGTGAAGGTGAGGTATTCAAGGCAGCAGGTTGTGTGGTAAGTCAGTGCAGCAGCAGCAGCTAATTTTGGAGATGAAATACAGAGCTGACTTGGAAGTTCTGGGAGCTGACAGTTCTTGCTACCCAGAACTGCAGTAAAGTGCTGTTGATGAGGGTGTGTTAAGTCTATTGTGTCTGTGTGAATAATGAGAGGAGATGCAGGATGTGCAGTGATTTTCCACTTGCAAAGGGCAGATTGCTCGACAGTGTGAAATGGATTTCAGTGAAACTGTTTCTGCAAAAGAGTCGTGTTGTTTTAGGGTGAAGGTGGGAGGTGGGGTTAGTGGTAACTATAGGGTGAGTGGAATTTCTTTGTTAGTAATCATCTTTTCAGTTAAAGATGATGACAACTAGAAATCTGTAAAACAAGGCTGTTGTGACTCTTGTTTAACAGCCTGTCCTAGTTTAGAGTTTAGAAAACCACAAAAAAAACGCCTTTGAGAAATATTTGGTGCTGTTTATATGTGTTTATCTCTGGATTAGTACAGTAGTGTGTTTTCAGACAGCATCTTGTCTGACATAGGTGACAAATGGATTTATGCAGTGTACAGAAACAGGTTTATGTAGTGTACAGACTGTCTGGACATCTTACATTTTCTTAGCTCCATGCATTAGACTCCTTCTGCCTGGCTCTTCAGCTGGAAGTCTTGCATTCACAAACACTAATGCTGATCCGAGAGCGCTGGGGCGACCTTGTGCAAGTGGAGCGGTACCATGCAGGGAAGTGTCTCTCACTCTCTGTTTGGAAGTAAGTTCATTTCAAAAAGATTGTTAACAAACAATAAATGAAATAAAAGGAGGGATTATACTTACCAAGCTTGAGCCATACTTTTCAGAATTGTACTTTCTTTTTGATGTGAGACTCCTAAATTCCTTTAATTAAGTACCCACATGTGTTGCTTGATTTGTAAAGAAGTAAGGGTTGCACTCTAATGTACAGAAGAGGAGTGGATACAGTTATAAATTAGTTTACATTTACAGAGATATCTAAAAATTAATTAGATCTCTGTCAGACTTTTACTATATTTATTGCTTGACTCGCACTAGATAAAATTTTAAAAAGCAATCCAAGTACACTTCTGACTGTGTTGAATTTGCAGTCATCTAAAATTCGTGTAGTTACAGTTAACCAACAGTTCTGCTTTAAAATGTCATCTAAAACAAATGCCTTTTTCAGTTCAGCTGACACAGTGTTTTTAACCAGAACACACAGAATCAAGGTTTAGCTACTGAAAAATATATTTTCTGTTCTTCCAGTTGCATGATTTAATTATTCCATTTGTTTTAAGTCAACAGGTACTTGGCAGGAAAACGGGGACTGCATCTGTCCATAAGGTCACTATAAAAATTGATGAAACTGATGTCTCAAAACCCTTACAAATATCTCATGAGCCTCCACTGCCAGCCTGTGATTCCAAACTGATGGAAAGAGCCATGAAGGTAAAAGTTTGCTTTTCAGGAGGCACCTGATTTTGTAAATCGAAAACTCAAGTGCTTTACACTGTCAGTTTGTTCCACTTTGATTCTCTTTAAAGAGCTGTTTCTAAGATTTCTAGTGAGTAGTTACTCTAGGTTGTGTAGTGTTTATGTGGGGACCTCAAATTGTTCTTAAAAATTATTGGCCTTGACTTCATCTTAAAAATTGCACCTACTTCGCAGTGCATTATATACCACTTGTGAGACAGAATGCTGAGGCTGGGGGAAATAACAGCAAAATATCAGTTATTATTAAGGTTTGGTTTGAAATAGAGAGACCATTCTTCCCTTTCCTGTCTTGGAGCTCCTCGAAAATCAGCTTCCCCTTGTCACTGGAGTTGGCTACCCAGCAGTGCTATCCACTTTAGAAAATCTGACGTTATGATTTGGAAATCTTGTGCTGAAGAACTCATGTGGTTTGCTTGTTACAAGTGTTAAGTGAAGCTTAGTTTTACATTATTGCTAACCAGATTATATCATGTGGCCTATTTGAATGTTCAAATTCCTCTATTTTAAAGGTGGGATTGTTGCAATGATCCAAAATGAGTAACTACAGTCAAGTTCCTACTTGGATCATGCTTCACTGGTGATAATTCTAGATCTTGGTTAAAGATATTTAAGAAAAACTGCATTCTGGGTATTGTAATAAATCCTCTGTAAGTCCCTCAGCAAATGTGGCTGTAATATATCAGGACATCTGTTTGTCATTATTTCTTTCAGTGTTTGGGTTTAGGAGAGTTAGTAACTGGAGTGAATGGTGTAGTCTTCACACTTCTAGTACAGTTTTTCCACAGGGAAAAGCTTTCCAGCTCAGGTCTTTCACCTGCATCACAGAACTTTCTACTGATGGTAGCCTTCACCTCCTGTACATACTTTGTATTTCAGCCTCTTGGCCCATCATGTTACCAGTGCTGACAGAAAAGTCTACATGGTGAATTATAAGAACTACCAATGTTTCAGCTACAGAGGGATGTGGGAAACCTAGTGAAGCATGGTAGCCTTCTACTCTACTTTTAGAGCAGAAATTCTATTATCAAGATAGTAAATATATACTACATTTTCTTATTTAATAGCCTAAATTAGCATACTAAATATAGAGTTGAATTAGTGAAGATGCTGTATTTATGTGTAAATCCAAGCAAATGCTCTTTATCTACAACATCTGCTGAAGGTCCACTGGAGGTGACACAGTCTAAGATCACTGAATCGAGTCTGCAGCCTGTAGGTTAAGATATGAGGCCACTGTAAATTTGAGATTTATCAAAGTTAAAGCTGACCTCCCTTTATAAGGACTTGCTCTGAGCTTAAAAAAATTATCAGCTGTGGTAAATACAATGCTGTTTTAGTGTTTGAATAATGATCTCAGCTGTAATGACGTAGATGGCACACTGGGTTTCTGTTTGTTTAAGGTACTGTATAAAACAGTGGCACAAACAAACATGTTTGTCTGAGAACGTTGTTTGCATTAACCTACTGAAAATTGGATGTAGTCGCTTCTTAGAGAGGAAGATTTAACCCATTGCAGCTGCTGAGTTGAAATGCTGTTGTGGATGGATAAAGACTTGGTTTTTAAGGCCTTGTCTTGGAAAGCTTGTCTTTAGGGGAAGGTCATTCTGGAATGCAGAGGTATGCACTGTATATAGTATAATTCTGTGCTGTATGAACCTCTTCTGCATTTATGTCTTATGCTGGAATAAAATTTGAGTTTACTTCAGCTCAAACAGTATTCAAAGCACTGTGTGGTTACCTAGAAAAAAGGTTTCGCAGTAATCTGGAGCTTTGCTTATGCAAAGTATGTAAATAATGCGAGTGTAATGTGAATGAATGTAAATGCAAATGCTTTAATTTGGATTGCACAAGTAGGTTACAGTGAATATAAGTGGTGGCATGAGCTTCAGCACTGGCGGTGCAACAGAATGTAGATGCAAGCCCCTAGATACTTCTGGGTTCAGTAGGGTTGCTCATACTCAGTGCCTGTCACTGCCTTGTTACCCTGTTAGCAGGACTTAAACTTGTTGGATTTCATGTTACAGCTGCATGTATGTTTGTGTAGAGGCAACCCTATCCTAATGAAGTGTTGCTTTGGGGTGTTTTTTCTTTGGGGTCTTCTTTCTTTAGCTTAAGCTACTCACCAATGGAGGGGAAAAAAAAAAGCCCACTAAGTTGAAAATGGACCAAACTTGATCCAGGACAAGTAGGTCTGCACAGGGGGTGGTAACAGCATACTTTGTGAAACTTCTTTTACGTCTTCTAACCTTAGCTTAAAACCTCTCCCACTGCCTGCTGCACAGGATCTTATGGTAGCTTGTTGTATTTTGTAGTGATCCAAATACTCAAGTTAATAGTCCATGTGTCTCACCACAGTTCTAAGAAAATTATTTCTGAAGTGATTGTTTTATTAAGTACCTTTGTTTCAGTGTGCTAATGCAGAAAGTCTACACATCAAATACGAGCTTACTTGAGTACATTTCTTTTTCACAGATTGACCACCTCTCAATAGAAAAACTCCTAATAGACAGTGTCCATGCAAGATCTCATCAAAAACTCCAGGAGCTGAAAGCCATTCTTAAGAGCTACAATGTTAATGACAACTGTATGTGTTTTCTGCTGAAGTTTTTCTAGTTCATTTCCCTTTGTGTCTAGGAAGGGTTTCCTTTTCTCTTAATGTTTCTTGTTTTCATTAATTTAAATTAAAAAAAAAAAAAAAGGGGAAATGTGTTTAGAATTAACAAAACTTAGCTTTGACTTATTCTGCATTGAGAATGGTGAAATACGCATACATCTGAATGCAGTGTAAGAGGTGAAGCTGGTAGAACATTGTAGTCTGGGTTGAAGGGTTAAAATTTGCCTACTGTAAAACTTGTTTCTGTTCAGAATTGAAAGCAAATCTTTCACTGTTTTGAACTAGTTTTGGATGAGATTTTCCTTAAACTGCTGTTGAAACTTTTGGGATTTAGATCGATCTTACAATTGTGAAGCAGTGAGTTGAAAGATATTCAAGGATTAAGAATCTTCAAATTTGGTCTGCCTTTTCTCATTGATTTGTCACTGTTTTCACAGACAAATTCTTATGTTCAGTTTTCTCTTTATGTTAACACTGTAATAATGTGCAAGTAGGGTTTGTTTCTCTAAAAACATACAGGTTTTTTATTATAATTGGCTAAGTTTTAATATAAGCCTGACTTTTTTGTGAAATTATTAACATCATTTTTTGTGTAGCGTTCATTGAGACGGCTCTCCCAACTCTTGTAATTCCGATTTTGGAACCATGTGGTCGATCAGAGTGCCTGCATGTATTTGTTGATCTCCACTCTGGAATGTTCCAGCTGATGCTGTATGGTGTTGGTAAGTAGGCACAAAATCAGGAGGTATTTAATACCTTGCAAGAATCCTGCGCTGTGAGGTGATTTTGTGGGAGCAGTTCTGTCAGGTCTGCAAAGTTTTGTGAGCAAATGATCCCCACACTTGGGTCCTCATCTAGCTATTGGAGTTTGAGGAATAGAAAAGAGGATCTTTTTGCTTAAGTGCCACAGTTCAGTTAAGGTTATTTTAAGAGGGCAACAGAGTAATTATTTTTGGGGTCAATGCAATGCATATTCTTTATGACTCATGATTCGTGGCTTGTGCTGTTAATGGATGAGGTCATTTCACATGGACCTCAGTGAGAATTATATTATGGGACCTTATACATCTGGAGTTACTACTGTTCAAGTCTTAACTTCAGGTTTCACAGAGCTTAAGAGAAGAAAGAAAGTTCTTTTAGTTTATTTGGTTAATAACATCCTGCTGTGGTCTTACAAGCATTATGTATCATCTGTTGGTACCTTAATCTCTCTCTTCACAGTAAGCCATGTGGAAAAAACAAGGGGCAACAATTACAAGTTGCACCAGGAGAAGTTTCATCTCGAAATCAAACAATCCATAGCACAACCCCCTGAGAGTTTTGATGGAGTCTCCACCACTGGATATGTTCAAGATGCTGTTGGACAGGGGATTAGATAGTCTCATCTATGCTCCCTTTCCCACAAAAGGCTGGACCAGATGATCTTTGAAGGTCCCCTTTGAAGGCCAAACCCAGGCTGTTCCATGATTCTGAGATTAATTAGATGAGACACTTTCAATGAAAGTTTGAAGTTTTGTTTGAAGGACTGGTTCTAAGACCATTTACTCATCTGATGTTCTTGCAGATCAACTGACACTCGATGACATAGAGAAATCTGTTAATGATGATATGAAGCGAATCATTCCTTGGCTCCAGCAGCTCAAGTAAGTGACTTGAACAGTCCCCTTAGTTTGCATGGAATGAGTTACTACATTTGTATTCTGGATGATCACACTTGCATGGCTTTGTGTTTTACCACAGTAGGGGTTACACTTTCTCACTGTTGTAAGCAACTTTGAGTATTTGTTATCTCGTCTAAGCAATCGAGGAAAGTCTGGTTTTATTTGGACTTTGTTCCATAGCCCTGCTTTAGTTTTCCTCCTTACATGTAGCCTCATGCATTGCTATGTGCACACTTTGCATGAAGTCTTTTCACTTGAAGTCAGTAGCAGACCACTTGCTTCCTGAGAGTCTCCTTTTCTGTTCATGTTCATCTTCTATATCCTTTATTCCAGTGTTTCTACAGCTGAACTCTGCTTGTTTCTCAGCAAAAATTATCTCCCTTCTCACAATACAGAGGGAAAAACCAGGAAGTGGCCTAGGATGATTTAAAACGTGTTTATCTTCTAGCACTTCAGCCCTTGCTGGTTTAAGCCTCTAATCTTCCTTCCATAAAGCCCTGAGGTTTAAGCATGAGATACATTTGGCTTCCATAAGAGGTTGTAGCAAATAATACAAACACAGTTTGCATCTGCATGAGAACTGAGTTCCACCTGCTCTGTCGTTTTGGAAATTCCCAGTGCTCTGACTGAATTGCAGGGTGAAATCTCTATTTGAGGAGTTCAGCTTCTAAAAGAAGCTTGATGATGCATGAAGCACTGGCACCCTGGAGAAACTAATCAACTTCCCTTTGTTATAAATAATGTACTTGAGATAATGGCTTGGGTAGTGCTGCAGTTTCTGAGGAAGCTCAGCAGTCCACAAAATGTCTTTTAGGACAGCTGTATCTGACATGTATCTGTGAGAATAAATATGGTGTGTTGTGACGGAGAGATGCTGAGCACCCACACTTTCCTCTGCTATTGTCAGTGGAAGTTTGACTAAATACCCAACCCCATGCATTTCTGAGCCCCTTTCAAGCCTTGCTAGTCTTCCTGGCCTTGCCACTATGGCCAAAATCCATTGGAGTAGGACAAAGTTTAATTCCAATCATGAAACTAAATTTGGTGTCTCTCATGTAGCTCTTCATCTCCAAACTTACTCAGGTGAATGAGTTTGTTTATAACATAACCCACAGTGACATCCAGCTTCAGTGACTCTTTTTACTGTATTGCTTACCAGCATATGGGAACAAAGATTTTCCTTTCTATACCAAAACGTAATTGAAGATTCCAGATTGTCAAATAACTGCAATCTGCATGTTTTTTTAATGTTTCCCTTCTTTGTTTTATGTTGTAATTTCATATTGTAGCATATTAAAATTTATTCAGCAAATAATTTCAGGGCTTTTCTTCTTGAATTAACACCCGTCTCTTAAGCTGAAGACAAGATGTAAATATAGTGATAAGGAAATACAAAGTAATGAAATTTTTTATGTGATTTTTCTTTATTTAACTTGTGCTGCAGTCATAGATGTTGGCTTAGAATATGACTGACTCTTAATTTGACACTAATGCTCTACACAGCAGTATATTAGAATCCTGTAAACCAGACTCAGGGTACTAATACCTTTATTTCCATGCAAGGTTCTGGCTTGGACAGCAGCGCTGCAAACAGTCTATAAAACATCTGCCTACAGTGAGCAGTGAAACTCTTCAGCTAGCTAATTATGCCAGCCATCCAGTGGGAAACCTTTCCAAACACAAACTGTTCATCAAACTCACTCGCCTTCCCCAGTACTACATTGTAAGTAACTGAAAAATGCTTCTGTCTTTTGCTTCCTGTCATGGATATCCCAGGCAGTTTGTGGTACTGTTAACTCTTAACATTAGGAACCAGGTGATTGATGTAATGCTTGATTCTCTCCTCTCCCTCCCGTCTCCTGTGGGTTTGTTAAGCACTCAGGCTCATACAGGAGAGGGTACATACAGCTTTATTACTCAGCAACCTTCCCATTCTCTGTTTTCCTGAAAGATTTGGTCTTCATCTCTTCTTGGATCCCTTTCCTAGCCACAGTATTAATATGTTGGAAAAGACTAATGTTTGTCCTTTGAAAGGGAGAGGATAGGAACTGAGTTAGACTTAATCTTAGCTTGAGAATCTTCTCAATTTGTTGTTTTGTTTACATATAGGTTGTAGAGATGTTTGATGTTCCTGGCAACCCCACAGAACTAGAGTACAAGTACCATTTTCTGTCTGTGAGCTATGCTGAAGGAGATGACAGCCCTGCCACTGCACTTTTACTACAGCAGTTCAAACCAAACATTGAAGAGTTGGTACTGGACACAAAAAGTGGCAAACAAATGAAAAGTGGTGTCAAGCGCAAGGTACATGTTCCAAAAGCCATTGGGGTGGTTACAGTGCATGAAAGCTCAACACAGATTCTGAGCATCAATTCCAGTTTTAGTAGCCATGTTTCCAGGGTTTGTATGGCTGGCATCTTACTTGTATGAGTTCTCTGGACTGCTTCCCTAGGGAGATGCTGGGAAACTGTTTTGTAACAGTTGTCCTTCAGTGCATGCCAGGCCTTCTCCACTGCTCTCCTGAGCCAAGGCAGAGCTCTGTGCAGAGGAGTGTGTATATATTGGATATGCAGGGTGCTGGTATCTGTGAGATACGCTTTGCACCATGTGTAGACTTTGAAAGACTTGCAGGGGCTGATAAGAGTTACTTCTTGGGACCAGGCTGACGTGGCTTAGTGATATTCAAGTACTGTTTTAAAGACAGTCTTCAACTGAATTGCTTTTGTCCTGAAGTGGATCCTTTCAGGAGTTTGTGCTCAGGGTGTGATTCATTTAACACTAAGATGAATTATATTATTCTCTGACATCTCTTTGAAGTGTTTACTCCAAATATGCAAGTACATTTGTCTTTATTTTATAAATTCTAGTTATCTGGAGATCCATGTTCCATAGAACCCAAGAAACCAAAACGGTCGGGAGAAATGTGTGCCTTCAATAAAGTGCTAGCTCATATTGTAGCCATGTGTGATACAAATATGCCATTTATAGGGCTTCGGATAGAGGTAGGTATTAAAAAATATTTTGTTTCCTTCTTCCCCTCCCCTACTTCTGATTCTGGTGTCTAGATGTGAGTGTTTGGCAAACTTGTGGTCATGTGCTCACTCTGGAGTTGCCCAGCCAGCTGAGCCTGGGTGACTCGATCTTCTACACTGTATTGCTCTAGTCTTGCTAGAGCTGCTTCTCTTAATACCAAGCACTGCAAAAAGCGTGAAAAGTTGAGGGAAAAGGGAAAATGAGGTTGAAAGATGCACTTGTGGGAAGGGTTGGGAGACAACTTTATACCAGATTGGAGCAGACCGTTTTTTTGGCTTTCCAGTGCTTGAGGACATGAAACATCTGTCACCCTCAGGGGAAAAAAAAAGTCCTTGAAAATGCTTGAAGCTTTTTGCTTGACTTTTTTGCTTAGAATAACATTTTTCTTGTTCATTCCTAGTTATCCAATATGGACATTCCTCACCAGGGAGTACAAGTAGAAGGAGATGGCTTCAGCCACGCAATACGTTTATTAAAGTAAGTGGATATTCTCTGTGTTTCATTTTATTATTGTACGTACACTTGAGAGAAAAAAAAGGCTTGTTTGGAGAGTAACAATAAGAATATCAGGACTGGGGTAAGATTTTTGTTTTGGGGTTATTTTTCCTTTTTTTTGGAGGGGTGTTTATATTGTGTGTCTTGCACTTGTATGTGAAGCAGTGCTAGAGAAAGAGGAAAATAAGAGTAGACAAAGAGCCAACTACAATTTGCTTCCTTCATTAGCCTAAACCAAGGGGCTCTGAAAGCAGTTTGGCAGTTCTCAATCCTTAAATCCAGGCAGTGCTAAGGAAGATGTGATGATGATTCATGAACATGCAGTTTTAGATCAGATCAGAGGCCTACATACTCCATATGCTATTTGACAATTATGTGAAACTGCAGAGGAAAATTCCAGGAATCCCAGAAAAGACAATTGCATGGTAAAGAGATTGTAGAGGAAATATCTGAGAATCATACAGTAATTTAATAGGTTATTTAGGCCCAAGTGCAGGACTTTGCAATTGTTTTCATGGAACTTCATAAGGTTCCTGTTAACTTATTTCTCCAGCCATCTGTGATCTCTCTGAAGGGCAGCCCTGACCTCCAGCATGTTAAGTGCTCCCTTCAGTTTGGCATCATCTGCAAATTTTCTATTCTTTTGTAACATACAGGCTATTGAAATAGTTATATTGAAATTGTTAATAGGAGGCCAGTAGTGGTGGCCTCTGTGCTAACCCTGAGAAATGCCAGCCACAACCAGCCACTAACTGGACCTGCAACAAATCAGTTTAAAGCAAAAAACGACAAACCCCAAAGACACGTCCTAGAGTAAAACCTTCATAACTCCTTTTATGCTGCAGAAATGTACAGTGACATAAAGGCACCAGTCTCTAAATGCATCAGGCCCTACCTTTTTAACTTTGCATATGAACAGGGAACTTGTGAGCTGAAGTTAAGGGTGGAACAGGAAATTTCTGGCTAGATCCTCAAGGAATTTGAAAAAGAGTTTGGCATGTTTTTACTTAAGCTTTATTTAGTCTGTCCCTTGAGCTCGATTCACACATTGGGATACGAATAAATTAGTGAGTACTAAGGGAACTGCCAGGTTGTTCATTGCATGTAGAGCAAGCTTGTTCTAGAAGGCAAATGAATTCAGATTGCCACAGAACTTCCTTATTCTCATCTTTTTTGTCTTATTTCTCTGTATAAGAGCTTTATATTGGTGAGCTCTTAGTTCACCAGGAGATAAGGACAGTTCAGCAGATCCTTTAATAGTCTGTAATTTGCAGGTGTTGAATCCATATAAAAATTGATCTTAGCTCAGAGTGCTTTTGTGACACACTTACTACAGTCCTTGAGGAGGAATAGGTTATCTCACTGTGCAGTCCAGCTGCCTCTGCTGTTGATTAGTTCATTCTTTCATGTCCAGACTTGGGAGTCCTTCAGGAAATATTAGAAGGCGCTGTTGTTACTTGTGGAACTGTACTGTGTGTAATGGCACTTCTGTTTTTTGTCATGTATAGAATTCCTCCCTGTAAAGGTGTAAACGAGGAAACACAGAAGGCTCTGGACCGATCTCTTCTTGATTGCACTTTCCGACTACAAGGTAGAAATAATCGCACGTGGGTGGCCGAGCTGGTGTTTGCAAACTGCCCACTGAACAGCACTTCATCCAGGGAGCAAGGCAAGTTTCATTGAGGAACACTGGTAAATTTTGTTTCTTTGTAGTTTACATTGTCAATTGCAGTAGTTTTCATGTCTTGGTGTAACTGGACAGCTGTCTGCTCCTGAGATTGCTAATAAACCACAGTAATCAAATTTTAATCAAAATTCTGACTGCTGAGTTGATGCATTTTTGTTACTTCAATGTCCTTTCTGGTCACTTGCCACAGTTCACTCATAGTGTGTAAACCACAGCTCAGGAACCACTGGGTTGATCAGTATTTGCCATCTCCTCACACTGCAGGACCAACCCGTCACGTTTACCTGACGTATGAAAACCAGTTGTCTGAACCAGTTGGAGGTCGCAAGGTGGTTGAGATGTTCCTTAATGACTGGAACAGTATTGCTCGGCTGTACGAGTGTGTCCTGGAGTTTGCACGATCCCTACCAGGTACAGAAATCACCTTCTTTTTGTCAAAGTGGTGGGCTTACAGATTACTGTGATTTTCTCACTCTCTTCCCTCCCCTCTTCACAGACATCCCCAACCACTTAAACATTTTTTCAGAAGTTCGGATCTACAACTACAGAAAACTTATTCTTTGTTATGGAACTACCAAGGGGAGCTCAGTAAGTAACTCCTAAATGGACTTTAAATGTATGATTGAAAACAGAATGGGTAGACTTAGACTTCTCAGAATTTTACTACAGAAGTTTTCTTTTTAGTGGAATTAATATAGATGAATGCAGAAAAGACAGAGAGTGCTGCATTGCTGATTTGCTGGGTTCCTAGAAGTTCAGAATTTTTGACAATTTCTGTTTGATGTTTTATATTGTGGGAAGGACAGTTGTGTGCTTCTAACTGATGAAAGCTGGTGTAGCAGCATGTTTCTGAAAAACTTTGTGTAAGTGTTGTTGCTGGTCACTGCTGTACTGGGATATACGGATATGTGTTAAGCTGAGTGCCTAATTCTGCCTTAAAAGAGAGTACTCTTAACAAAGTTTTAGATGTAGTGCTGTGCTTTCGAATGGGGTGGTCCTTAATTATTTTGTAGCAGTGTTGTTTTCTTGTTCAGAACTCTAGCTTTCTCTGTAGTATTTGAATTTACAACTTACTAATTACTTAAATAACTGAGTACTTGCTCACACCTTTGCCTTAAGTGCAAGGTAGAGGAGGAAGTGAGTGCATGTTTATTTCAGATTTAGAATATAGTTTTTGTGTGCAACTGATGCAAAGTAGCTGATACACTTGAAATTTGCTTCCTGGAATGCTTTTGTGTTCATTTTTCTAAGCTGAATTTTTAAGAGTATTTTTATGTGCCTTTTATTGGGAAGTGTATATGTGTGTATATATATGTATACATATATACATATGTATGTTATATATATGTGAGTAGCCCCCGCAGCAGTATGGATTTTGCATTTAACTTCCTTACATATTAACATATCCAGTTCTCATTTTTGTGTAATGTAACTTAAGAAAACCAGTCCACCTCCAGAACTCATTAATCAGTTTTCCACGGTGTGAATCTCTTGAGTTTACTTTTCTCTCTCTCACCTTTGGCATAAAAGACTCTTTTGCTTTTTGGTTGACTTGCTGATATAATTGCCCAGTTCTGTAGTTGCCAACAATCCAGGCAGCTAAGTGGGTGTTAAAGCTGACAGTGCTTTTTTTTTTTCTTCACAACCTCAGCAGCTTTTGAGGAAGGTGAGTTAGGAATCTGTTGAGGTTTGATGAAAAATGGGGGAAAAAATTAAATCAGACCAACTTTCTTGTTATAATCTCTTGTTATAATCTTGTTATTACAACCTACTTGTTCTAGCTTCCAAGACCATTTTATGTTTGTGACATTGCAGATCAGCATTCAGTGGAACTCCATCCTCCAGAAGTTCCACATTTCACTGGGAACTGTTGGCCCAAACTCAGGTTGCAGTAACTGTCACAACACAATTCTGCACCAGCTCCAGGAGATGTTCAATAAAACGCCAAACGTGGTGCAGTTGTTACAGGTAATGTTCTAAAAAACTTCTCTCAAGAAAATTGCAAGACACTTGGGAGCTGAATTCTGATTAAACTGTTCTCTTCAAAATTACATGGGTGTTACAGTTGTTTATGGATCTCATTGCCAGAAGGCATCTAATTTTCCCTGCTATTCCCCATTTTCCCTGACCTTTCCTTTTGGATAAGCTACCTGACCTCTCAATATCCGCCCTCTCCCAGGTTTTGTTTGACACTCAGGCTCCATTAAACGCCATCAACAAACTCCCAACCGTGCCCATGCTGGGACTGACCCAACGCACCAACACTGCCTACCAGTGCTTCTCCATCCTGCCCCAGTCCCCCACGCACATCAGGCTGGCCTTCAGGAACATGTACTGCATCGACATCTACTGCCGCAGCCGCGGCGTGGTGGCCATTCGCGACGGCGCCTACAGCCTCTTCGACAACAGCAAGATCGTGGAGGGCTTCTACCCCGCGCCTGGGCTAAAGGTGACCACCCCATGTTTTCTGGCAGGCTGATAATAAATGAGCTTCTAACTTGGGAGTATGAATCTGATGTGAAGAGCTTGGTGAAGGCTTTCTTTGTGGAGAGCTGTGGTCCTTCCAAAATTCTGAGCGTAGAAGGAAGTTTTTTATTTATCGGTAGATCTGTTAATTAGTTTGAATTAAAACATTTCCTTTTTAAAATGTAACATCAAGTGCTGGGGGTTTTTTTTCTTATCTGTGTATTCAGGCATCCTTTTGTTGAAACTTGCTGAAGCTTTGTGACTAGGCTAGATGTCTGCTTCAGGATTAGCAGCAACTGCTCCTCACAAACTGTGTTGTGCGGCAGTACAGTGCTCATAAGTTGCAGGTGGGACAATGCTCCATGTCAGATGATTCTAGATAGAAACTTCCCTTTAAAATAGTTCTCATCAGTGTGTGGCAGGAGCCTATGGCTTTGGTTCTAAATGCAGTGCTGGTTCACTCTTCCTGAAAAGTGAATCTGTGCACATTGACAGAATACCTGAGGGCAGCTTGTACCAGTGCTAGTTACACTGAAATACTGGAAAAATGCATCCTTTGAGAAACAAGTTGATTTGCTAATTTTTGTTTTTCTGACAGTTGCAGCTGGATATTGATTCTCTGGCATTGCATTTAACTAATCCTGAACATCTGCCTCTTTCACAAATGCTAAATGAAAGACTAATGGAAATAAGAAGGAGATTGTAGATACCAGTGTAAGGTAGTAGAAGAGAATGAAAATGGGAAGGTACAGGAGGAATTAATTCAAGAAAGTTGTCAGGCTCCTCTGGGTACAAGAGAGTTCTGTGGAGGAGGTGACCCAGATGTTCTTAACCAAACAGGGCAGTTGTAGGTGTACAGCAGCCCTGTAGGTTCTGGATACTGATAAGTTGTTCTGGAACAGGTATTTCCAAACGTAGACTTTTCCTTATCTTTAAGGAGACAAGAAAAATGTTGGTATTTCAATTTACTGGAGATACTTCTTGTTATAGAGCCAGGTATCTCTGTTTATGAATTGATATATTTTGCAGACTAATTATACTGTAATTAATGAATGTCCACCAGTATTTAGTTCCCAAGACCTGTGTGCTGTAGCTGATAGAGGTAGTGTTACAGCTCAGCAAATACTGCCTTCTTTTGTGTAGTAAAATTTAAATGGGCCAATTGCTAACAAAACTGCTTTTTCCACAGACATTCCTGAACATGTTTGTTGACAGCAATCAGGATGCACGGAGACGATCTGTAAATGAAGATGATAACCCACCTTCTCCTATTGGAGGAGACATGATGGATTCTTTGATATCACAGCTCCAACCCCAGCAGCCGCCGCAGCAACCACAACAACAGGTACCCTTCAGGCAAAATAAATGTTTATTGTCTTCCACAACAGTGGATTTCTAAGAACTTCATGTTCTAAAGGGATTAGCAGTAGCAAAATGGAAAAGGAGGCTATAAACCCACTCTGCTGCAGAATTCCCCTTCGGGCAAAACGTATTAATTTATTTTGCCATTTCTCATTCCAGTGTAAATAGCCCATAGCATATGAACAGCAGCTTTGGAAGGTCACATGAGACTTGCTGCCTAGAAGCAAAGGACTGAGGGAGGGAAAACAACTGTTAAAGATAAAAGATGGGAGAGAGAGTGAGGAGGTGTTGCTGTTACAGGGTGGCAGATAAAAGGTGTGAGGTACAGAGGTATTATGTCTTTAGAAGAAACTGAAAAAAACAGTGAGCACTGAACAAAATAATATAGAAAACCAAACAACTGTGTGGATGAACCTGTAAGAGCAAACCCTTGTTAGTATTCTGCACATACTTAACTTCTATTTTAGTACAAAATGATCAAAAATTTTCATTGTCCTGTGTTGACAATTTCAGCCGTTTGCAAAACAGGCAGGAGCCTCGGGAGCGTATCCTCTCACCTCACCACCCACCTCCTACCACAACACAGTGACACCCTCCCCGTCCATGATGCACACGCAGTCACCAGGTAGGATGGCTGGGAAGCTGGGAGCTGATCCTGTCCTAGAAAAATAGGTCTTTGTGCATGCATGTTTTTTCTATTATTTGAGGTGTGTTTAGCCCCAGGTTAGCCAAGAGAATGCACCTTACATTGTGGAGAAAAAAAGAAAGTCCTACCACGTGTGTTTTGGAAAGTACATTTTGAAGATAAAAAAAAAAACATTAAGTAAAACTGCCATCTTTAGCTACGTAGTATTTGGGACTGTTTTCATTCTTACAGTTTATAACTTGCTAAGACAAAAACCTGGTAATTTTCAATACTTGCTTCTTCAGAAAAGCTTTTCATCACCAAAGCTCTGCTTTCTGCTCCCAGCTGTTGTAGAACAACAGCTGAAAATATTTAAATTTGGGGAAGGGCTGAGCAGGGGAGAAATGCCATTCTTCAAGCCAAATATCATGGGAAGTTTTTCGTTTGTGTCGCAAATCAACCTGAAAAATATAACAGTCATGCGTGTACAAAATAAAGCCTTCGAGTGCAAAAACAAATTCTCTTGAATCTTGTTTGCTGTTTCCCTGAAGGGAGCAGTTGATACAAAAAGTTAGAACAGAATTGTGTATGTCAAGTGATGTGATGTCTTTGATCAGGAAATTTGCATGCTGCAAGCTCACCTAGCGGGGCTTTAAGAGCACCATCACCAGCATCCTTTGGTCCAACTCCTTCACCTTCCTCTCTTGGAATCACAATGGGACAAACAGCTAACTTTGCCAGCCCACATGGTGAGTTCTTTACTGGCAGGTGTATATGTAGGGACAGGGAGGTCAGATTTGCTTCTTGAAATTAAGTCTTCCAGAGCAGACCTAAGTTAACTGAGAAAAATTCATGTTTTGCAATTGGCTCAAGTAGCTGTTTTCATATATGCGAGTGTTAACTCTTAACAGTAGTCAAAAGTAGCTGCATGGCATGTTGAGGCGTTCCTAACATGTTAAAAATTGACTCTCAGTCACTCCTTTCTGCTTACTAATGTGGGGAAATTCAATGTGGTCTTGTAGCAGAACAGTGGCTGCAGCTTTTAATGAGCATTTTCTTTTGTTAGATTAGTTAGTGGATTTTCACTGCTTACATTTCCTGGAAAAATAGCAGGTACAGGTTAGAAATTCAGATACTTGCACTTTGAAAATGTTGTCAAAGTCTGGCTGGTTTGACATATCTGTATGTGAGCAACATGCCTTTTGGTTGTTTCCTTTATTAATTCGGTTGGTTTTTTTGGAAAGCTGCCAAAACAATCCTTTGTGTAATCACAGTGTATTGGAAACTGTTGTATAGATGATAACAAATGAACAGTTCAGATGGTAATTTTCATACATCAGTTTGATTGTTGAGATGAATGCAGTGAGAGAGATGTGCCACAGAGGGTTCAAGGAGCTCGTTCTGATCAGTCTGTACAGCAGAGATACTTTTGCAGAGAAAACTGTAAGATACTGAATAGATAAGGAACTGTCTGGCTGAGGCTTCCATTTGCTAAGGAGTAGAAGTCCAAATCTGTAGGCAAGAGCTCCTTTTAGTTTAGAACCTGTTACTTGTTGAATATGACAATTTTTCTGAACATTCAATTTTACTTTTTTAAAAATACAACCTGGAAACCCTTGAAATCCATATTTTGATTTTTCCTCTCTGCCCCCACTTGGTGTGTTTTATATGGTTGTAAAAAGTAGTCTAAAAGCTTGCAGGCACTTTCATGCTTTACAGATTTTGGTAAGCCTCTTTTCGATTTCTCTATTAGAAAGCCTTTTACTTTATAAAGAAATAATAATGGTCTTGTAACATCTGTAGGTACCATAGACCCAAGCTCACCATACACCATGATGTCACCCAGTCAGCGTGCAGGGAATTGGCCAGGATCTCCCCAGGTCTCTGGTCCATCACCAGCAGCACGGATGCCTGGAATGTCACCAGCCAACCCTTCCCTTCATTCACCTGTCCCTGATGCCTCTCATTCCCCACGAGCTGGAACAAGTAGGCTTCTTTATCAGTGTTATAACTGTGAAACACCCATGTTTAACATTTCCAGTTGTGTTCCTTTTGGTAGTTCTTGTGTTGGTCTAACAGTCCTTACTGCCTTGTGCAGTAAAATATCCAAGGAAATTAAGCCTTTATTCTGTCCTAGTTCAAATCTTCAGTAACAAATTGGTAAAAACGAGCTAAAGCATACAGCATAAATGTCAGCAGGATTGATGATAACTCTTGTTGCAGTGCAGAAATCAGTCTGAAACTACTGAACTCTGTGACTAAGAGAAAAGTCTTCAGAGTGAAAGCAATGATGGGCACATTTGCCAACCCAAATACTAACTTTTCACATCATAGATTTGTAATGCTGCTCTTGCACGACTGATTTAGCCATCTTTACGTCCCATTGAGTTTGTTGTGCAAACCTCCTGTCTGCTGGCATGCTGCAGAAAGAGGAAAAGGGAGGGGTGTTTTAATGTTACTGAGACTCTTTGCATGGGTGCAAGGTCAAAACTAATTCTTTGTCTGTCTGATGCCTATCACTAGGCAGGCAAATTCTTAAATAAGAAGGATTAAGCTTTGGCCCAGAGGACTTACTGATGAATAGTGACAAAGTGAACACATATCTTGTTTCAGTGTAAATCCTCCCTTACTGCAAGTCCTTGTGTCCCCACAGGTTCCCAAGCCATGCCAACAAGCATGCCTCCACCTCGGAAACTACCTCAGCGCTCTTGGGCTGCATCCATTCCTACAATCCTCACCCACAGTGCCTTGAATATTCTGCTCTTGCCCTCTCCTACCCCTGGGCTTGTGCCAGGACTAGCTGGCAGCTATCTGTGCTCCCCTCTCGAGCGATTCCTTGGATCAGTGATTATGAGGAGGCATCTTCAGAGGATCATACAACAGGAAACGGTATGATTTAAGTGGGCCTGTGGGTATGTGACTGCTCCATGTCTTTCAAGTCAGGCACAAACGGAAATCCTTCAAATAAAATAACTGTTTGCTGTTAGACTTGTGCTGTACTTCTGATTTTTGCCACCTAAAGTGTCAAAATTTAGAGAAATCATTTAGTTCCACTTCCTTTCCATGCAAATTAGATGTGGAAAACCTGTTTGGTCAGGTGAAATTTGGTAACTGTTAAGATAGCAAGTTTAGGACCAGACTTTAAGATGCCGTGGGTTCCTTGGGTTTGTCATGTGCATTGGGAGTTTACTAGAACAGCCACGGGGTTACTGTGGATGCCACTACTTGGCAAGATTGCCAGAGAAGTGAGTTACTAGTTAATGGTAACTACTAGGTCAGGAATGTTACTTTAGGGCTTGGGACAGACAAATGTGCCTCTTCACTTCTGTGGCCTGGATTCAGTGACAGAGAAAGAAGCCAAATCTGGCATAAACTTAATTCTCAAGGCAATTTCACCTGTATTAAAATATCTTGTGTTTCTTTCTGGAAAGAGAGGTTGATCACTATGCTTTGGGGAGGGAGTGAGAGTGTGTGTGTGTGTATGTCTGTGTGTTCATGCTATTTAATGAATGACTAATTGACTGTGAATCTTCTTTTTATGCAGCTACAGTTAATAAACTCCAATGAACCAGGTGTCATTATGTTTAAGACAGAGGCACTGAAATGCAGGGTTGCTCTCAATCCCAAAACCAACCAGACCTTGCAGCTGAAAGTCACACCTGAAAATACAGGACAGTGGAAATCAGAGGAGTTACAGGTTTTGGAGAAGTTCTTTGAAACGAGGGTATGTACTGAAATCAAGAATATTTACATTTTTGTGCCTTGCTTTTAATCTCTGGTGTTGTTTTGAGTGGTCCTGCTGGCTGTGTAAGAGCTGCAAAATATAAAATTGACAGCTGTGCATGCTGGTTGCGTATTAAATGATATATTTATTATCTAAATAGGCACTACTAAATAGTGTCTTTCTTTAGGTTGCAGGACCACCTTTTAAAGCAAACACCCTGATAGCCTTCACAAAGTTACTAGGGGCTCCCACGCACATCCTCAGGGACTGCGTGCACATCATGAAACTGGAGCTGGTAAGTCCACTGTTCTATTTATTTAGTTCACCCAACTTTGGTTATTATGTTTTTGAAAAAAAGCTGTTGTATCTTTATCTACAAACACACAAATTACTCTAAATCTATACATAAGTTATTTAATGTTACTGGAGAAGTTTTTGGTTTACTACCAGCTCTCCTGGAAACTCCCAAAATTTCTCATTTAAACTGATGATTTTAAAGAACTGCATACATGTTACTGCACAACAGGCACATGCATAGGCTGGCTGCAGTCTTTCTGACTGTATTGTTGTGCTCAGTTCTTTCAGAGTTACTCGCATTTCTCTAAACCTGGCAACATCTGCAGGTTTAGGTAAAGAGACACATTCTACTTCGTGATGCTTCCCTGTTTCATAGCTGTGTATGTCACTGACATGAGACCTGTGCTGTTCTCTGTGCTGCTCTCTCTGAACAGTTCCCTGACCAGGCAAGTCAGCTGAAATGGAACGTGCAGTTTTGTTTAACAATCCCTCCCAGCGCTCCACCAATTGCGCCTCCAGGAACACCTGCTGTTGTTCTGAAATCCAAAATGTTGTTTTTTGTAAGTAGAGCTATCTGTTTTAAAATTCTAACCCTGCATATCTCAGAGATCACGGGTTTGTAGCAAAACATAAGCCACTGTAACTGACAGCTGTAATAGCTAAAAGTTTTGTACTGTTTGGAATCCTGGATTTGCGTGGATCTCTTGTAATAAGTTTGGTTCATATTCCTACTCTCCTTCTTACTAAAACACAGCAGCTCCTCGTGTTTTGTGTTCTTGGAGAGATGTTGACAATATCTGAAGTTCAGCTCCCTCTGGGCTGCATCTTCAAGTGCTCAACTTGTGGGTGTTTTGTTGTTTGAGGCACTAACCACCTAGACTGAGTGACGTGCACATTAGTGGTGCTGGGAGAGGAGAGCAGGGATGAGATGTTCAGAACAAATCTACATCGGTGTTGTGCCCGAGGCAGTGCTTATTGTGGGGTGCTTTTGAGAAGAAAACAGTCTCCACCTGATTGATAATTTCTCTGTTACAGAATTGATGTCTGAAAACGGGGGTGGATGTACATGCTGTCTGTAGGCCTGGAGTGTTTAACTGTGTCAGAAGTTGCACTGAAGTACAAGATCTTTCAATTTAACACAGTTTTTGGGTTTTTCCCCCACAGCTCCAGCTAACACAGAAAACAACAGTCCCACAGGAAGCTGTTAGTATTATTGTCCCAATTATTTATGATATGGCTTCGGGTACAACGCAACAGGCTGACATTCCCAGGCAGCAGAACTCTTCTGTTGCTGCTCCAATGATGGTTAGCAATATTCTAAAGAGGTTTGCTGAACTGAATTCACCACGACCAGGTACTGTACATGTCCAGTAGATATATTCTCTTCACCCAGACATCTGTGACAAATCTCCAGTGTAACACTAAACCTCTCTTAAGTCTGAATTCTTCTTGGTTTCTATCTTACTTCTTTAGTGATTACAAACTCCTGATGTGACAGGCAATACATAACTTAATAGGAAGTACTGGCAACACAGCAGAAGGTTGCACTGATGATTCAGGCTGGGTTTTGCTGTTCTGCCCGAGTGATAGGATGCACCCACCTCTTGTTGGCCCAGCTCTTGCTGCTCAGTAAGAGTCACGCTTTTTGACAAATGGGCCCAGAATGAGTCACAAGACATATACTATGGCCAAGTGTCAGTTTTCATGGTTAATTATGAAGTTACTCAGCTTAGCAGTAGAATATAAAGGGATGTTAAAATAGTTGTCAGAACTTGTCCACGTGCTGTGAATGATTAAAAAGTAATTGCAGTGGTTGTATACTCCTTTGTCAGTGTGTCCACTAGCAGAGGTGCATACAGTTCTGTCGACCAGACGTGCTGTGAAGTGTTTGAGCTAGGTTTTTCTGAGTGTTCATTGGCCTGTAGGTAGTGCACCGTGAGCAGCGTTGTGCTTTGCTTTCCCTCTTGTTTGTCATGCCTTTTTTGTTATTTTTTTAGTATCTAAAACATTGAAGAACAGTAGCAGGTTCTTTGGGCAGCATGTTGTCTGTAAGCAGTGGTTTGGGGTCCTAATACACAGATGGCTTAACTTTCAGTTCTGACGAAGAACAAAATTTTTCCAGTAATCCAGTGAATAGATTGAAGTTGTGAATCCAGAGGTTGACTCTTACTTCTCTTTTGTATGATTATTCATCTCGTTGTTATGCAGTAATTTTAACTATGCTTGATGGATTATTTCAATTGCTAGAACATGAGCAATGTTTACCTTAAATTGATGTGGGTATGCATACATTTCTGAAACTTGTGATGGGATTTAAATTAATATGCATTTTTTGTTTAACATGTAGTAATAGTGTAGGTAAATAGAGAGAAAATAGCCTTGAGGGCATGTGGAGTTCCCTGTAGGAGTTCTGTATGTGGCAGAGAGCTGTTGTTTGTATAGCACTTCTGTTTCAAAATACATTAACTAAACTTCAGGTGTTGCTTTTGGAAGGTGCTTCCCCACAGAGTTCCTCTGGTGTGGGGAAGGGTAGGTTCTTGCTTTGCTGTTTGTTATTGCACTGAGTTGTGTTTTAAAGTAAACCCTCCACAAAATACCACAGAGCAGAGCAAGTAACTGTCAAAGCTGCTCTGGTGATGCCAGGTGAGATGTTTTCTGATGTTCACTAGATAGATCAGAACAGACAATTTTTGTTTGTCGTGCAAGTTTTGAAGCAGTTTTCAAATCAATACAGGGAGCAAAGTACAGATAGGCAGAAAAAAAGCATAGGAAAAGCATTGGAGCCACAAGCAGAACCTTATCCAGGCAAAGGAGAATGTAGCTGGCTGAGCAGAGGAAGTTTCTAGTAGTCCTTCCTCTGATTTCCAAAAGAAAGAATGAGTCTGTATGAATTTATTTATTTCCACCACTACCTAGCCAAAGTAGGATCTTCCTGAAGACACTTGAAATGCAATTCCCTCTGTTCTTATTGTCAAAACATACATTATTATATCTGATCAAAGAGAACAAGAATACCTTCTTTTCTTCACCATTGAAAGGTGATAGGAGAGCCAACAGATGAAAGTAGATAGCTGGGAGACTTCTCTTGTAACAGCAGTACATGGGAGATCCCAGATGTGTGTCCTTTCTCGTCTGATGCTCCTTTCTCTTCTGCTGCTCCTGTGCTGTACCCAGGATTTTCCTGATTTTCCTGCCTGTTAGCTCTCTGCTGCACTAACTGCAATCTGCCTGGTTAAGGGAATTTTTCACTGTTTGAGTCAGGAAGGACCAGGGCCTCCCATCGTGCACAGATGATGTTACTGGCACTGTCATTGTAACCTGGAATTAGTGTTGCCTCGTTCTGGCTGTATCTTTTTTACCTTTCTCTCTTTGTGAGAAAGTATTTTGTATTCAGCTTAATTTTCCTCTTAATAAAATGGTAGTGCCTGAAAAGTAAGTTCTTTTGAAAGAGTTTTCTTTTCAGATATGTGGGCAAACACATTCTGCTGTGTTTAACAGTAAAATGTTGACTCATTGTGAGTACACATTGTCTTTCTAAGACCACTTTACCTATGCCTCAGTGGGAGAAAATACTTTACTTTGGGGAAATACTTGTATGAACTGAGAAGAAATCAATGCCCTGGAATAGTAAGCTTAAACTTGAGCTGTAATTCCAAAACCTACAGTGTGTAGTGGACATAAATCTGGTAAGGAAATTAAAGTCCCTATGGATGCTGGAGGTGACCCTTAAGGAGGAGCTCAAGGGACTCATGATGATTCTTAAAGCACTTCACAACTAAACATTTTTCAGTGTCTGATTTTCAGTGATTCAGTGGATGGTATTTAGCCCAGATTGGTAGCTTTGATATGATAATGACTTGCCCAAAATAATCTTGGGAATCCCTAGTCTGGCAGTTAAGATTAATGCATCCCAACAGGCTCTGTGCTTATCTCTTTGGTCACACTGTTGCTCCTTCAGCAGCAAAATGCGATGTCTTCTAATTGACATTCCGTGAAATATGCAGGAAAAATTCAGCCCACAATGACCAGGTTACAACAGTGGCTATTGTATTCTCTTTACCAGGAAACAGTAGATGAAAATCACAGCTGCCTGTTACTTCATCTTTTGTTGTTCTTATTTAACCCTTTCACTTCTGCTGGTTTTAACTTCTTTAAGCTATTCAGAATATGTGTGGTTTTGTCAACAAGTGCTGGTATTTAAAACTTGAGGTAGCTGTGGCTGGTTTTTCCTCTCAGTATTGAATCTCAGCTGTTGGAAACAGAAGTCCACCTGCTCTGTATTTTATTTTGCAGTTTAGATGTCAAGGGTAGAGCCAGAGCAATTTGGTTGAAAGAAACAGATTCCTGACTGTTGCTCAGTCTTGGAATTAGAAATGTTTCCAAGACTAAGCTTAGGACAGAAAACATCTATCAGCTGTTTCAGACTTGAAGTCATTTTGAGTCTTTCAAAATCTTTAGTTTCTGCTTGTAATCAATAGAAATAAAACTTGAAAAAGTTGGGTTATTTTCTTTGTAAGATGTAGTGCTCTTAATTAATAACATACTGAAAAAAATCGGACCACAGTCCATGGGCAATCAATTCTAGCATAGATTCAATCTGACATTCAAAAGCAATTAAAAATTAAGAGCTACTTGCAATTCCATCACCAACAAGAGCAGTCCTGCTGGGAAAGCTGGAGCTGCTTCAGCTGGTAACTCCCACAAATCCCAACGTCCCTGGAGGTCGCTGGGTTTTGGGAGTCTCGGCCGCCGCGTGTCTGCACCCTCGGCTCTGCCCTGGGGGGCTCAGGGGGGCACAGTGAGGAAGGGCTGTGGGGTGTGGGGCTAACCTGTCTCTTCTCCCTGCTCCAGAGCGAGGAAGGGCTGTCCGGGGCGCGGTGCTAACCTGTCTCTTTTCCCTGTTCCAGGTGAATGCACAATATTTGCAGCCGTTCGTGATTTGATGGTTAATCTTACGCTGCCCCCTGGGGGGCGTCCCTAGACACTTTTAAAAGAAGGCTGAAAGTGAGACAAAACAGCAAAAAAAAAAAAAAAAATTAAAAAAAAAATTAAAATAAAGCCTTCGGTTAAAAGAGGACGTTTTAATTTTACCTTTTTTTCTAAGAGCTAACTATAAACTGGCAAACTTTCAGGGATGCACTTTCATCACATGAGTATCACCACGACTTTTGTATAGTGCTGTTGTATAGTGTGTTTTAATGGGAGACACCTCAGACTAGGTAATAGATTGAAGTATCAGCTTGCTGGTAATAGATTTAATATTCTGTTTTATACTATAAAGATTATGAAAATGCCAAACTTGTTTGTTTTTCTGTTTTTCTTATGTTTTGGTGTAATAGTCTTTTTTTAAGGCAGGTCTGTCATTTTTGAATACTGTAAAACTGTGACAAACTTTATATTGAAGCTGTATTTTAATATGACTGCTTTGAATCCTTAAACAATTTATTTGGGCTTGTTGTAAACATGTCCCCAAAAAGCAATATTTAATAAACTGGATTAAAAAATCTTATACTGGATGTTGTATCATCTTAAACGTTATTCCTCTCCCCTGTAGCCACTGGTCAGATCTCTTGTGTTCACACTTACTGCACTATCTCTTTTTGTGGTCTTGGTTATACACGCACACACGTGCTGCTAACTTAAAAACCCAAACAAACCTTTGTTTATTTATCCTGTGGATTCAATTTGTCCAGAGTAGAACAGAGTTTGTTCATTTTCCTGGTTGTAAACATAACCAGTACTTACTTAAAATGGTTCTTCATTTCTTATACCAGGAACTACATCTTTTCTGTCCCAAAAGCAAAGTTTAGTGGAAGAAAGAACCTTTTGTCATCTGTCATGGAGTCTGTTATTACGGATTTGTCTTGTTGTAGAGGCAGGTAAGGTAGGAGCTGGACCTGCATACCACAAGATTGGAGAGGCTGATCCAAAAAAGAAACAGCCTCACATTTAACTTCCTGAATTGGATGTATGTAGATAACTTTGTCAGTAATGACTGAAGGCTCTTGTAATTGAATAAAATGTTCATCCTTAGGAGTTACCTGTCATTTACCCATTTGTCCTCCTGGATCAGTATTCTCAAATTTCTATAGAGTTCAAGTTGGTTTCCAGACTTCCTACAATAGTGATTTTCAGCTATGCTTTCTCCTTCTCTTTGCAGAGCTCTGGCAGCTCCCTGCTCAGCTGAAGGACATTTGAAACTAATTTTAAATATCTTTTAGTGAATGTATTCCAGCCTGTCTTCAAGGCTGCCCATTGCCCTTATGACTGTCACAGTGCTTTTCTCTGAAGCTCTTGCCATTAGAGATCACCTTTTGGTTGGTGCCCACCTCAGATTTCAGCCTTGAACCTGTGGTTTGAGTGTGGGTTCTGTATCACTGCAGCTCTCACCCACGTGTATCTAACAGATGGTTATACAGCTTCTCCTTCTGAAAAACTAAACCCATACCCTGGAGTGAAAACCTGCAGTTTTTAAATGCTGCTGCTGCTGCTGCTCAGTTGGAAAGAGCCCACATTTCTGCTGTTTTACAACTAAACCGATGTTTTAAAATTGAGAGGTGATACAAGGATGTCTGAAAAAGACTGGCTGTTGCACTGGTCACTGCTCTGGTTTCAAGGTGGGAGCATTCCCATGCCTAAAATCAGCTTCCTGATATGTGAGAAGTACCTGCTGCCCTTTGTGGGAAGGGGCAGGAGATGTGGAGTGTGGTGAGGGCAGAGCTTCAGCACTTGGAAGTGAAAGGAAGGGGAGAGGCCTCCCACAGGTCAGAGAAAATAAAACATGAAACTACTGACAGATGGTTATGGACTGACATTCCAAATCCCAGATGATGGGATGGTTGAATTTTGTTTTATATTATACACAGCACTCATAACATACACCACATTCTAAACATTTCTCCTAAATAATTAAATTCTTAAGGAAAACACTGCTAGTAAAAAGAAGCATTTCCCACTCACCAGAGACACTTGTTCCTTTCAAAGCAATGACTGTGACTTTACAACTGCAGTTTTAAGTTTTCTTTTTCATGTGTATTTACAACTTCAGTTTTAAGTTTCATTTTCCATGTGTTCAGTCCCTTTTTCTGGCAGCCAGATGATGTGAGCACCTGCTGCATTGGGACTATTTGTAGATTTCTTCCTTATGGCAGATTTCTTTGTCCATTTATTTTGCTGAAAATGCTTCTGTGACTCCACATCCTGCAGGTTTTCTGGAGGTTTCTAAATTTCTGATCAACCCACCTGTGGGACAAGGATGAGGGAATTGAATTATACAGAGGAAAAATAGTTGTTCTGAGCTGATGCACAGCTCTGGCTTAGAAATGTTAGCCAGCATCAGATGGGAACACGTTTTAGGTGTCCAAAAAGCCGTTCCCAATGGCAGCCATAGACTGTGGCTTTCCAGATAACAAATGCTGATCCTGCTGAAGGTTTCCTCAAGATAGAAAACAGGGAAGAGGCTTTTTCGAGCCTTGCAAATATTCAGACAAGGAGCAGAATCAAGGTGAGGTTCTGGGGGTGTTTGGTTTGAAATTAAGTTTTAATTCTTTGTTATCTTTCCACGTTTGAGTGTTCTGCCGGTGCCTTTGAGTCTGCAGATGTTTTAACTGAGTTTACAAAGGCTGCAGGGAAACAAGCTCTGATGATAAACTGGTGAGACAAAACAAAGCTCCATAAAACCTGAAGCTGTTTTTCTTTATGAGCTGCAGTTTGTCTTTAAGCATGTGCTCAGTTTCATCTGTCAGTAGAAAGTTACTCTGGTTTGCAGGCATTCTAAAGCAAAATCTTCTGTGTGAGAAACAGACTACTAGGAGAGTATCTGGGTCATGTTAATCAGATTTATGATTAGTCTGTCAAAGGTGTCACTTCAGAAGTTGTGCTACACTGGCCATTTCAGCTCAGGTGGTAATAGTTGTTTCCCTGGCCCAAATTTTCCATCTACCACAGAATTTCAGAGGTTTTTTAAGGTAAGAATGTATTTCAATAAATTAACGTGTAACTGAAATGTATTAACCATATGTAGCATCGAGGCTGTAATTACCGAGCTGTGGCTCTGTGTAACCCCATAATAGCGATGTAATTGAGACTTTCACATTTAGGTTAAATCACGCTGACTTCAAATATGCGACGCTTTTCGGGAGGTGCTCCAGCAGCCGCCGGGGGTTCGCTGCTCAGCGGGTGGATCATTATTTTGGAGAATGTTTTTAAGGCTGAACTTTGGCTCCGGGAGCATCGCACGTCCGGGAAGCAGGTGCTGAGCTGACCCCTCACTGCGTGACGCTCCCCCGCGTACTCCCAGCTCCTCACGTTCCTCCAGAGCAGTAATTAATTCTTTGGGAAATGACTCCGCATGGAGGGAGCGGCAGGAAGCGTCCGGCCGCTGCTCCGGGAGATAAGGGATGCGGAGCGGGGAAGGGCTGCGCCCAGGCTGGGTGGTCGCTGTGCGGAGCAGCACGGATGCGGGAGGCTCCGGCAGCTCCAGCCTGAGCAGCTTCAGTTCCTGCCCTGGAAAAGGTTCGGAGGGGCCTCCGGAGGCGGTGGAGGCAGAGCCCCTGGGGCAGGGCTGTTCCCTCGCACTTGGCTGGAGAGCTGCTGCACACAGCCAGGAGCGACCGGCATCAGCAAGTGCTGGGAAAACGTGTCCCTGCTATGCGGGATAGGGTCCCACAGCGGGGAAAGCATCGTGTTCAGCCCTGTCATGGACTGGTTTTATTGCTCCGGTGATGCCCCACCTCTCCCGTGCCTTTGGGAGGCCGTCACTGAGGCTCCAGCTACCGGAGCACCGGGAGTTTCACCTGCGACTCCTGGAGAGCAGCGGCTAAAGAGGGAGCTTGTCAGAAACTACAAAAAACGAGGGTGTGAATGTTCCGGGGTGGGAAGGGTTTTGCTGTCATCCCTGCCCTGTGTTAGGGCAGGCAGCTCCCAGGACTCCGGGGGTTCAGGCAAGAAGGGGTCCCCTCCTTCTCCTCCGCCGCCCCTGGGGATGTGCCTCCCTCATGGGTGTCTAATCCCCCTCAGCGTCGCTGCAGCTGATCCAGAGCAAACGAGCAGTCCTACCCTACCCTCGGGAAATCTGCCCGCGGCCGTGAAGCACTCGAATCTCCACATTGCCATGGTGTGTGCGAGCAGGGAACCCCCATCTCTCATCTGCAGCCCCCCGGGACCCGCAGGCCAGGACCAGCCCCCAGCAGCCTGCCCAGAGCCCTCCTGGTGCTGCTGGCCCTGTCTGCTGCCCTGGATGCTGCTCCCTCAGCAGCACACGCTCCTTTCTGCATCTTTATTTTTGAGGCTTCCTCCGTGACGAGTACGGTGTTGAAAGCAGCTGGCAAGCTGGCAAAGCAGCATTTAAAAGAGACAGAGAAAAGCACTCCTGTCCTTTGGAGCTGATTTTGCAGCAGAAGGAGGGAGGGGGTGGCTGAGGGGCTGCAGGCCAGCCTGGGCCCTGCTGTGCTTTTGGCACAGATCTCTGCAATGTCGATCCCAAAAAGCAGGGGCAGAGCCAGCCTGGCACAGGGCTGGGAGCTGTGGTGGTGCCTCTGGTGCTGCTCTGCACGTGAGCTCCCACCTTGCTGCTCGAGGTTACAGAGGATAGGATAGGATAGGATAGGATAGGACTATTTCAGTTGGAGAGGACCTACAAGGATCACTTAGTTCAACTGCCTGAGCAATTCAGGGCTGAGCAAAATTTAAATCACGTTGTTAAGGGCATAGTCCAAATGCCTCTTAAACACTGACAGGCTTGGGCCATCGACCACCTCTCCAGCAAGCCTATTCCAGTGTTTGACCATCCTCTCAGTAAAGAAATGCTTCCTAATGTCCAGTCGAAATGTCTCCTGACAATGCAGGTTTGAACCATTCCCATGCATCCTGTCCCTGCATCCCAGGGAGAAGAGCTCAGCACCTCCCTCTCCTCTTCCCCTCCTCAGGAAGCTGCAGGGAGCAATGAGGTCGCCTCTCAGCCTCCTCTTCTCCAAAGGAGACAAACCCAGAGTCCTCAACCACTCCTCGCACGACGCTCCTTCCAGCCTTTTCACCAACTTTGTTGCCCTCCTCTGGACACATTCAAGGATTTCAACATCCGTGTTAAATGGAAGGGCCCAGCAGAGAGTGCAGTGGGATAATCCCTGCTGACACCTGGCCGTGCCGTGTCTGGTGCACCCCGGGATGGGCTCTGCCCTCCCGGCTGCTGGAGCAACACTTCCCCCCCAGTCCCTTTCTGCAGGGCTGCCTCCAGCCTCTCCTCTCCCCCTTATGCTTATGAGGCCTCTGCTTGTGAAGTCCTGAGATGTTGTAGGAACTTGTCATGGTTTCCACACACAGCTGGGAAAGCCACGTTGTACACCGGGAATGTGCCCCCACAGAAGCTACTCCACAACCTGACACTGGGATCATCACACACTGGTGCTGTGAAATGAGAGCCAACACTTTGACTTGCTGAACTGTGTAAACATCACCCAGCAGGACAGATACATCTTGTTTATTTACATCTGTGCTCTGTCCTCCCATCAAAAGGAGGACAAGGACAAGGCAAAGAAAAGAGGTGTTTGTTTACATGTGCCACCAATGATCTTGAGGAAAAAACAAGGAAAAATGGATGCATGCCTTAACTGCTTGGACAACCTGCAAAGCTGACTGTTACCTAGGGATTTTATGTGAAAATAGCTATTTTGATGACAGTACTGTGTGAGAACTGAAGTGTAACTTCAAATACTACTGAGACATCCTCCCCCCACACTGAAGCAGCTGGTTGAGCCCAGCTCAATCCTGCTTGGCTTTCACCTCAGTGCCCACAGGAGAGCTGCCAGCTCCAAGCTGAGACCTAACCTGTGTTTGAACCCAGCTCTACCCTTTCCACCTGCTCTGCACTCAGAGTTCAAGTTTTCCAGTTCAGCTCTCTGTTAAGGTGTCAGGACACCACACCAGAAGCTGCTGAGTGGCTCTCCCAGCAGCACCCTCCCAGCAGCTGCTGCCGTGGAGAAACACCCCTTGTGTTCTCCATCACAGAGCTCCAGCAGCCAGGCAGGAGTCGGCTGGGAACCCAAACTCAGACCTTGGCCTTTGCCAGGTGACTCTTGGCACCTGCACTGGTCCCACTGTTAAATTTTCTGCTTGGCAGGAGTCTCTGAAGGGGGCTCTGTTTGAGTGTGTTTTCCTCTGCTAAAGTGGGCCAGGTGGGGGACTCGGGCTTGCTGTGCAGAAGCTGCAGGAGAGCAAGATCCCTGGCTCTGTGTGGGTTATGTGGGACTGCTCCAGTGAGATCCCTGCAAGCTGAACCGGCTCGGGGTGGGTGTGGAAGTGTTTGGCTGTGAGTCAGTCAGGGATGTGTGTCCCAAGGGCCCAGACTGGGTCCTGTCCCTCTCACTTTGCAGTGCAGGCACAGTCCCTCCCTTTCACAAAGCTCCATGCTGAATGTACATGTGTAATATGCACATTCAGGGTAGCTCTGGATGTTTGGAAACAATAGATTCCTTTTCATTTCTGTGGGCTGGAATTTACCTTGGGAGGAACTGTTGAGCTGGATAATGCCTTTCCTTTCATGGTATCTCACAGACAGGGACCAGGGATCTTTAGAAATAACTTAATTCTTTTCTATGCTCTAGGTGCCCAGATCCATGCATAGCTGGTCACAGTCAACTTGAATTTATCTTAGATTTGAAAACACACTTGGTAGCCCTGGAATCAGGTTTGTAAGTTGCTTTTCTCTACACACTTTTGCATTTGTTTTTCTGCTTTGTTTAGTTGCAGATGGGTGCCTTAAAAAGCCCAGAGTTTGCCTACACACCTCCTGCCTCTTGCTCGCTGCACAGCTTGGCACAGCGTGGTACCATCCATGTGCAACTCTTACCCAAGAGTCAGCTGCTCAAACAGGGAAAGATTTCTGAAGATTTTCAGGGATAATGCTGAAGGAATCAACCTTTTATTCAAACACACTGTTGTTTGCAGCATGCAAATAGCACATCCTGGGCATCCTGGGAGAGGATTATTCCAGGTTGTTCCGTTTATTTCTAACCCCAGTGGCATGCATGGTGGTGACGGTAGAGTTTGCTGAGGCCCGAGGTGACCCATCAGCCATGTGGGTTTTGTTGTGCAGATTCACTTGGCTTGTGGGCAGATGAAAGGTTTTGGGCCAGTTCAGTGGAGCACAGTAGCTCTCCTTCATCCTTTTAACTTTTAGGACTACTGACATCAGCAGAAAGTCACAGAGGTGACCCTGACCAGAGCATTTCCCGAGAGTCCTCTTTGCTTTCACATCACCCAGCACTGTGCAGCCCCACACTGTGCAGGGTGTTTGTGGGCAGCAGTGCCAGAGCTGAGCACAGCACGGTCATGGCCCTGCATGGGCACTGCTGCAGCTCTTCCCTTCTCCCTGGGGGATTGGAGACCTCAGTGAACTGCTGTCTTCCACAGAAATGAGAGTTTCTTCTTCCTCATGGCCAAAGGGATTTGGGAGGGAGACACAAGATTCACTGTGTGCATTGCAGAAGGTGCCACCGCTCATGCACCTATAAAAAGAAAAATAAAACAAGGGGTTCTGCTTGGCATCCCATGAGAAATGTGGGACTGGCAGTGCCCTCCTGTGTCTCCAAACCCAGATCCATTACAGGCAAATCCGCTGCAAAATGCTGCTTATAAACTTGGCAGGCTCTGTCTTAATTATGTGCTCTTGCCTAAACTCCCAAGTCCTCCCAGTATCCCCAGGGAGGGAGGCTCTGGGAGATCCTCACTGCTCTGGGCTTTGTGGTGCACTACAAAGATTAAGATAGCCATGGCAATCTGTGAGCATGAGGTGATATTTGTAAGAATCCAAGGAAAAAACTGCCCTTTCCCCATCTTGTTTCAGTCCCTTTCGGCAGACTTAGGACCAGAGTCAGGCAGCTGCTCTTGTGATTTTAGAAGCACTTTTCTTCTTTCTTTGGCACAAAGAACAACAACAGAATCCATGCAGCCACAGCTCTTTCAAAGATTGATCTTACAGTTAAGGAAGAGTGGAGGGAGCAGAGGGAGGAGGGCAGCAGGGACTGGCCCAGAGGTGCCCAGTGTCCTGCAGAGGACTGGAGAGAAGGACAGTCCCTGGCTGCTTCTTCCGTCTTTCCCCATGGCCTCCCTCCCAACCCTGGTGCTGAGACATCCTCCCTGCAACTGAGAGGGAGCCAGAAGGTCCTTCCTGTATCATCGTTTTCCTTCAGTGCTTTCCATACCTTCATTTTTAAGGAAAGACACCAAAATCTCACTCTGATTCTCTTTGCTTTCCCAAATTTTCCTCCCCATCTGAATTGCACAGGCATTCAAACAAACAAACAAACAAACAAATAAATGTAACGGTCTCCATCCCATCCCAAATCTTTGCCAGGGTGTCCCATGTTGTCAATGCAGGCTCAGCCTGGTTCAGGGAGTGGCAGAGGGCAGCTTAAAGCTGATGAAATGAAGATCACCTGAGCTGTGCAGGAACAGCCCAGCCCTGCAGAATTCATTCACGTGTCCTCCTGAGGGAGGGATGTCCTGAGGAGTAATGTCCTACGTACTTAATTCCATCAGAACAGTCTTGTCCATTTGTGCTACTCCAATGCTTGCAAGAGATGCAGATTATAGAGAACTTTTTGAAGGACTGGAATGCAGAGGCTACAATGCTTTGAAAACAGAAACATGACCAAAGCCAAATTTTAAGACCAGAGAGGAAGAGCTTAAGGAGAAAAAAAAAAGGAGTTAAGAATCCAAATGTGTTTATTTTCCAGCTAAAATTAAGCTGCATGTTACAGGGAAATGCGTAAAGGAATTTGTCAGTATTTAAAGACTTCTGCTCTTTGGATTTTTTTCCCCTCTGTCAAATAGTTAATTTAGGCTACAGTAACCAATTATTCCTACACAGTGCTGGAAATGGTGGCAAGCAGGACTTGTTTCACCACTGCCAACAATCTGAATATTTCAGCAGCTGTGGAATTTTTAAAGAACCAGGTCTGTGGCATAAAAGTGGCCAAACACAGGGTGGAAAGAAGAAATAAATGTGATTCCTGTGCTGGTGAATTCCTGGGAACCTCTGGGTTAACGGGAAAAAAACCAAAGAAACAAAACCAAAACAAAAAGAGTAAAAAATTAAAAAAAAAAAAAAAAGAAAGGGAAAAAGGGAGCAGAGGAGGAAGTAAAATGCAGACTGGTTGTTTGTGCTGCTCCAGTCTGGGCAGGAAGCTGGTCTCATGACAAGATCATGACTCCAGTTGTGACATGTAAGAGGCTGCTTTCCTGAGCACGTTCCCGGGATGGAATGGTTTGCCTGGCAGTTACCCCTCGCCAGTAGCACAGGAGACTCCAGCTCTGCGCTGGGATGGCTGGGGAGGCAGACTTGGAGGGAGCACTGCCCTGAAACCACTTCCTAAAGTTTCAGGCTTTGCACTGCTGTTTGGGCCCTGGGAAAGTTTGAGGAGTCAGCCCCTCTGACTCCCTCTGTATCTCCTTTAGTGCTGACTCTTCCATTCCCTTGGATAAAACACGGTAATTAAAGGACAGAGGCAAAATGAAAGTGACCCCTGTGCTGCAGGGTGGCACTGGGGCCATTATGGACAGTGCTATTTGTGTCCTGCTTATTTTCCTAATTCACTTGTGCTTATTTTTGATGGCTTATTTTGTTTTTTCTCCAGAAGTAACACACGTCAAAGACAGCTTCGGGTCAGCATCGCCTGTGGGATGATAGTGGTATGGGCACAGTTCTCCTGAAGATGTTTTTCCTGGACATCTTTTTTTAGGTGGATGTGTTCCTACTCATCTTCTGAGTTTACAAATCCTCATTTTTGCAAGTTATTTAGCATACATTTTTTATAAAATCCCCTTTAAAATATGGAAAGAACTTAAAAATAATTTCACTTTCTATTAAAAGTACTGTTTTTAATTGGGGGAGAAAACAACTCCCAAGGTTTCATTTGTGAAGACCAACATAACACTGTGTGTGTGCATGCAAACAGGCAGGAAGGAGATCAAAATTATTTCATACGCAGAGAAAGCTTATCTTAGTTTGTGCTTTTTCCAGTTAAGCCTCCTCACCCCATCTGCTTCTTTGCATGATTGACAGCTGATTGCACTTCCTATTTCTAGCATGTTTTCCTGTCAGGTTATCCAGAACTGCTACCATTGGGTGCCACCAGGCTTCCCTGGGGAAAATGACCCCATTCAGCCATAGGGCAGAGCCTCCCTGCTCCCAAGGAATCCATCACAACCTAGGGCACAGCTCCCTGGAGGTTTCCAGAGGGCAGAACTGCACCTTCACCAGTGGGGCAGAGGTGGTTCAGGCTCACCTGGCTCCAAAGGAGTCAGAGCTGCTCTGGGCTTCGCAGCTCTGCCATGTAGCAGAATGTAGCTGCCTCTTCTTGGCTCTGCCAGCCTGCAGAAAAGTTGGGATGGGCCCACGTAAAATAATTGGTACAGCTGTTTTTACGGGGGTTTTTTCTCCTTTTTTTTTTTTTTTTTGCTACAGCAGAGACTAAAAGGGACAGAAATAGTTGAGAGCTGGTTTTTTCTTTCCAAGCTGATGCTGTAGCACAGTCAAGATTTTGATCGAACACCTGCCATAGGGTGTGGTTGGAGCTCCCATTTAGCTCTCCAGGGCTCCAAACCTGATCACTCAGGTATTGCAGCAGACTTTTTTTTGTATCAATTGTATGGGTACTTGGACCATGGCATTATAAAGAAGTATTTAAAATACGGGGTTGATCAGGTGAGTAGACTGACAGCACTGAAGTCCATGACTTTACAGTGCTGACCATCAGCTACCAGCTAAAATACAGTGAATTTTTTTATCTCAGCCACTGCTTCTATGCCCACAGCCTAATGAAAAGCATATGCTCACTAGATTAAGGACATGTAAATTTGCCATCACAAATTCACACACTGGAGCCTAATTAAGTGGAATTCTACTGCCTTTGTAATTTTGTGCAACCATCAATTTTGTTCCCCTTATGAAATATTTTAAACATTTTATGATGCGTATTCATGCCAAGAACTGAGCTATGTATTTTTGTTGATGTTGGGTGACATCAACAATACTAAATTTGATTGCCAGGGTCCCTTAGTGTGAATCCATCCTTCAGCAACAGAGGAATCTCCTTGAACTCTGAAAGCACACTAGCAGGGCAAGTCCCTGTTTAAGGATGGGATTTATATTCTAGGTACTGTCCTCGACCACTACAGAGTACAGATGCAGTACATGCCTTTTTGATCTATTCTAGGAAATAATTCCTGATAATTGTTACCGACATCCAGGAGAATCTCTACACTTCCAGAGCACTGGAAGTCCCGTGCATTTCCTGGTTTTAGACAGCCCCATCTCCTGCCTGCCACACACAGACACCATCTGTAGCAGCTGCTTTTCCAGCAGTTCAGGTCGGAGAGCACACTGGAGCAGACTGTTCGGATGCTTGGCTTTGTGCCATCCATCAGTTTCTGTTTATCTGAGAGGAACCTGGGCTTTCTGTCCCCTGTCCCTCAGCCCTGGGCAGGCAGGACACATTGCACAAGTCTGGGCAGAAGCACCAGGGTGATGATTTCACACCATGAGCTGTAGGAGCCCTTTACAGTTCAGTTCCTGCACAGCAATGCCCTGCATTAGTGGCACAACAGGACAGGAAATAAATTCTGGGTTCCCCATTTTTTCCAGTTTCTTCTGTTCTGACAGATTTGAAATCCAACAGTTCCACTTCTGTCTTCTTTGATCTGGCTCCTTTTCTGTCCTGCAATACTTATGTGGAAATGCTCTCTCCACTTCTACAAAGATGAAAATCCCTAAGAATATGGTTCAGGGCCTGCAGAGGGGAAAATAAAAAGTGCAGGAGAGTCCCAAACCCTCGAGAGAAAAGAAAAAATTTCTAGAGAACATTTGTGACTTTTAGCTCAAAGCACCAATTTCACCACAGCCAAAAATTGTCAGTATAGGATTCAAAATGTCATTGTTTTGGAGGGTTTTTGTTTTGTTTTGAGAGAGATGCTTATCTCCTTACCTAGACTCTGGCATCGTGCTTCTTAGATCCGTGAAGGGTGACCTATAAATCCCAGCAATCACTTGCCAGGTTGCTCAACATTTGCATTTCAATGTGGTTTCTTCATTTCCACTTCCTTTTTTTAGATGTAACATTTACACATTTCAGATCTGCTTTAGGCTTCCCTTGCCTGTGTGTTGCTACAGCTGCAAGAACTCTGAAAGTTGCCATTCCTGCCACAGAGAAGTCTGGAAAGTTGAGGCAGGCATGAAGGCTGATTATACCTCCCTCTGCCAGTTTTAGACTTTAGAGCATTACCTAGAGAAAAGCAGTATTCTGACTCTTAAAAGAACCCTTTAATTTATGGCTTATTTTCTCTTTTCAACCTAAGTATCAAAAGCAAAGCTCAGTCTTCAATTCTGACTCAGAATTCCCTCCTTCTTCAGAGATATCAGCACCTCTTGAGAACATTTAAGGTCTTCCCCAAGCCAAATCTGGGCAATGTAAGACCAAGGTCTGAAGAAGACCCAATCACATACACCTCACCCTTTGTGCCAGAGGCCAAGTTCCCCAAGGGAAAACTCTCTTTGGCAATCAGATCACTACTCCTGCAGCAGTTGCATCCTAAGCCCTCTGTGGAGCCTATCCCAGCCCAGTGAAAGCTGCTTGCTACCAAATATTGCAACACAACCCTCCTGCCCTTCTCACTTTGAGCACACAGGATACCAACTGTTATTTTCCGTGCATCCCCTTCCTGCCTTGGCTTCTCACTGTTGTCTTCCTTCACAGAACGTCACCTGAAAGTTTTGCTGCTTTCCTCATAGCTCTGTACACAAAACCTGTGATTCTGCCATATCACATAAACTTTTTTACAATTTATATTCTTGGGGTGATTTAAAGAGAACAATCAAGAGCAGAGCTGGTGGTGTTGATGGCACTTTCACTCTAATTAACTTAATTCTAAGTATAAAAAGGCTATTCCTGGCTCAGTGATCAGAGTTGTAGTTGCCTGTTTGATTAGCACTTATGGACCAATATTGTTGTATAATAAAGTGTGTCTGGCTTTCCTAACTCAAACTAAAGTACAGGGGCTCTGGAGTGGCTCAGAATGCAGTCTGTGCTGCACAAAGCATTTGGTATTTAAGACACAGCACACATGACCGTGCTCAAAAGCATCTTTAGTACCTGTACAGCCATGAGAAGGAACAAGTGTGGTACTAACAGGAGGAGTGGGAATTGCAATTTGCCCTTCAAAGTACTCTAAGACCAGCTTTAAAGAGTAAAACTAGAGCCTACACCGGCAGCTGGGAGAGAGCTGACAGGCAGAGACTATCTCAATGGCAGGTCCTGCATTTGAACAAATTCTACACTGCCAACTTCAGACTGACTAAAATACAGCTGTTAAATACTTACCATTAATTACACAGTCCCTTTAAACAACTAGCTCCTGTGAAACTGTACCAGTATCTGAAGTGGACTGCTAATCTGATCAAGCCTCTGAATCCACTGTTACAGATGACAGAATTCTTATTTAGATACTGCAGTGGCAATATTTACACAGTGTATTAGCAATAAATCTAATCAATCATTGACATAATCACTGTGTCCTTCTTCTCACACCTAGCTGAGAGCCCTCCCTTGACTACTCTGTCATGGTGTGTTACAGAATGTTCAATAATTACATTCCTGTCAGAGGAACTGCCAGTGCAACTCTTCCTTTCTATCTACTGAGATCAATCATCCAGATTAACTTTAAATGCCATTAGAAGTAATTTCAAGTCATTGTAACATATACTGAACTGGATTTCTGGGACTCAGGCAAACATGCAATTTGCTCAATTCAGCCTGAATCACTGTCCAGGATCTCCAAGACATGAACAACTTCAATGCCACCAATTCAGACACTCCCAGTAAACTAGACTAATTCAGGGAGAACATCTTTTCTGGAAGTGGAACAATTATCTCCTAACAGTAGGGAAGGTTAAGCACATTAGAGGACAAGATGATAAAAAAAGTAGTTTTCATTCATGTTGCAGTAGTCTGGAAAATCTTTTACGACAAGAGCAATTGAGTTTCTAAGAAGGAGGTAGCTCTAAAAAAGACCCGAGCCAGAGATCAACCACTTGTTTCAACTACACTCACTATCTGGTTTAGGAAAATCCACACAAGACAGTCTTTCTTTTGAAGGGTAATGAAAACTAAACTGCTGCAGGCTTAGGGCCACTGTCACACATTAGATGCTGCCACACCTGCCCTGGTCAGCTGAACAAATCCTAAACAGAAGTAGTTATGTCTGCAAAGGAATGAACTGATTCCAGAACAACTGTTCTTTGTTTTATTGAATGGGTGAAGCAGAACCATAATCCAGGTATACTTAAATCAATTGTTGGTCCACTCTTATCATCAAAAAGAACTGATTTTTTTTTTCTAATAACATCAACACAAATGGAAGGAATATGAAGCATCATAATAGGAACTTTCAACTGTATGTGACGTTAGACTGTGACCAGACTGGGGCCACTTCAGGATTTACAGACTGCGCTGCACAGATCAGCCACACCAGAGTTATTCACCTCCCAGTCAATAAAGTTCTGGGCAAAGGATCCTTCTGAGCCATCAACATGAGATCAAAATGCTATTTGTGCTACTAGAGTCCTAGGCTGATAGAAGTATTTCTATATTTAGTATTTTACTGAAGAATATTTACTATCCTCTCTGAAGTTACATATAACCATTATAAATATTTACATCAAACATATACAGCTGGTTCATAATATACAACACAACAATTTAGCTATAATTTTTAATCTTCCAGTGTAGAAGTTTCAAACAACATCTTGCTATTGTAATTTCAATTCATCTGGTTTGCACAGGCACAGGCAGTACAGGGCATTTCAAAAACTCATGTTACATGTTAAAAAAATGGAATGATATCACTTTAATAACAATTACTCTGGGGAGTGTTGCTTTGGTTTTTTTAAGCAAGCAAATTTCAACTTCTAAATCCCATCTGGTGCTACTACTAACATTTAAAATAGTCTTGAGAGGGGGAAAAAATACTTAGAAATAAATACACCTTTAAAAAACTTCCACAATTAACCATGTCAGAATATTTGTTTTCCACACAGGTTAAAGGAGACCTTGCTCTTCATCATCTTCCTGTGCTGAAATACAGTGCAGTTCAATCCATTCTTATCTTCTGATTTGTCATCCTATAAATAATGCTGTCATAGCCAGGATCCATGTTCCAGAGGTTGTAGGAGATAACTATCACAGCCAAAGCCAGCCCTATCATCATCCACAGAACAATGTTGAAGATTACAGAGTAGTCGTAGTTATATGGATAGGCAAGGTTATATGGATTTTCTTTTTTAGGCTGCAATAAAGAAAATACTTATTACTTTAAAGTGAGCTTGCACACCAAACATTTAGAGTCCATCCAAAGTCTGAGCAACCTAAATAGGAAAGATGCATTTTTGTCTAGACAAATCTGATGCAAGGGCACAGATTGCAAAGAAGTGATTATGTGAGTGGCATCAGTGGAATCCAAAAGAAGAAGTTGACAGGAAAATGAAATTCAAAGTGCTGAACCTGGGGCAGAACAACCCTGGTGACAGCACAGGCTGGGGACTGAGCAGCTGGGCAGCTGCAGAGAGGGACTGGAGCTCCTGGTGGACAAGGGGAATAGGAGCCAGCAGCGTGCCTCTGGAATGACACAGGGCAACTGCACCCTGGACTGTGTCTGGAGTCCAGCCAGCAAGCCAAGGAAAACATGTATTCCCACAGCTGGGAGGCAGGACTTGCATGCTCTGGGAGGTAACACAGGCAAATTCTAACAAGGCATAAGGGGAAAAGTTTTCACCATGAAAGTGGTTAATGATTTGGAGCAAGAGAGTCTGTGGGACTTCCAGGGATGGACTTTTCAAGAACTTGGCTGGAGCAACCTGATCTAGCTCCTAAATTAGTCCTGCTTTGAGCAGTAGGTTGGACTGGATGACCTCCAGAGCCCTCCTCAACTGAAGTTACTGGATGATTAAGTGAAGATCAAGACAAGTAAGTAAGCTGCACCCACATCTAAATCATAATCAGTATGCTAGTACTTAAAAAAAAGTTACACTCAGGTGAACTGATACAATTTGGATCACGTTTAATAAATGAGATGTAGAAAAATGTGGCTCTACTACCTGTGAAGCCTGGAGAATGGACCGAGTCTTCCTTGAGAGGGGAGAGTTAAACTCCTTCACAGCCACCACTTCTACTACTGCATTCCCACCATACAGATTAAACATCTCATCTGCAAACTGGAAAAGAAAAGGTGGTTTAATTAAAAGCCTAGACTGTAGCCAGGAATTAAGCAGAGTTTTGTTTACAAGATGTCCTAAAACATAAGATGGCAGCTTCAAGACTAATTATGAGAAGCTACAAAAGTTAACACTATTTTAGAATTTCACTAAGAAAGTGCCAACTTTCACCTGGTCTTTCAAACCCCCAATCACTGTTCAGCACACTGTAGCTTATGCCTGCTTTCTGGGCTGAAACTTACTCTTTTATCCCTTTTACAAAAGGCAGATCCCCACATCATTTCCTAATTGCGTGTCTGTCAGCTCCAACAAAATATTTAGGTCCTCAAACTTCCACTAAGAATCTATGAATCTGAATGTTTTAATCTGGTCTAAATGCTAATATGTCTAATATTTAAATATATTTACTTAAGGTCAAAGAGGCCAAAGAGCAGTGCTTAGAGAAAACAAGTATTCGGCTTAACAAACTGATGTTTTTGCACTTTTTCATCAAGCTTTGGAAACTCTCAAAAGTGACCGATCTTAATAAAAATTTAAATAATGATTATGTAAGACCTGCTGAAGAATTACTTTCTTGCACTCACTGATGGATGAGCAGCAGTTATTTTAAAGTCTTAGAAATTTAAATTTACATAGCTTTGTGGGCAAGGGTAAACTAACCACTGCACCCTGGGATAAAGATATTTCTGTATTTCTAAGAGCCTCTTTTTGTGAGACATTCTGGTGGGTTCAAAGGCAAGGTGTTTGTTTAAGAAAAACAAATGTATCAAATCATGTTGATATATGGTTTCAATACACCTCTACTCCTTCATGCAAAGTATCTAAACACATTGTAGAATCATGCCAACACTTTCCAGAGAGGCAAATTTTAACATTCAATTTTATAACTAAACAACTGCATTTTAAAAACCAAACAACAACAAAAACAAGCATGAGACAAGCCATCACTAATGAAGTGATATCGCACTCCTTTGTAGTTAACACAAAAATTATTTTCTTAGTAGTACCGTGAGTTTTGTTCATTAGGTAGAAAATGTACCTTTTGCAAAGAGTCTACAAGAATTTGAGAGGCATCCTTGAACTGCTGAGAGTCTTCCCCATATCGTTTTCCAACCTCTTCCAAACCAGACAGTTCCAGGGAATACAGGTCTGGAGAGTGATCTTTGGCTAAGTGCTTGTGTCGAGACAGCTTTGGCACACCATTGAGGGCAGGAAGAAATTAATTCATATACAGGTTACTTTAAAAACACATTGCACAAAAATCAATTTACTTGGACTAATCCAGCCTCACTTTCTACCATCATGTTCCACATTAATTAGGAAATGGAATTCTTGCCAACTTAGAAGATGTCTGTAACTGTTTCTTTTTTTAATTCTACAGAAGAAAGCAGATGATCAGTACGTAGCATCTGTTCCTAACGTGAAGTTACATACACATAATAGAGAGCTGGACTAAAAAGAAATAACATACTTATTGACATCAGAATCCCTCTTCTGTAACTGCCATGAAAATAAAACTCAGAGACAACAAAAACACGTAACTATAAGACTTAAGATAGCAGCATTTCCTTGTCAGAAGCTGGCCCTTGCAAAGCTCAGTAGGTTGCAACTTCTACCTTGCTGTTGCCCATGTACAAAAGTAATTTATTTGAGGAATATCATCCAATTGTCAGAAAATCCAACCAATACAATGCAAAATATCTCAAAGGAGAGTAGTGACATTCTTGCATTTCTACAGGTGAGAAGATGCAGCACTGATATTTGCCTGCACAAGACAACAGTCTCTGAACACAAGGAATTTAATACCATCTTCCCAACTACTTAACCTGCAGCCTTTCTAGCCTGCAAGACAAAACCAAGTTGTTCTACCCCATTTTCTCAAGAGCCCCATTTCTCTCCACTAGCCCTTCACCTAATGTGAATTTTTCAGTTTTTCCATGACTCCTACTTCAGTAGTTAAGGGCTGCAGCTTAAAGGACTCACAGAAAAAAAACAAACCAAAACGAAACAAAGATCCACACACCACCGACCCACTAAAACAAACCCTAAACCACAGGAAAAAGACAGCAGCTTTGTAAAAAGATCCTCAGAATTAAAAGCTCGCCCCACCACTGGAGCATTTCTACCACCATCACTATTCATGGTACAAAAGTCACTCCAGTCTTTTCAGATAAAACGATATTTTGAAGTAAAATGGTGGACAGGGCAAAGAATATGTTCTTAACTACCATTATACTTCACAAGTAAGGCAACAAAGAAAGCCCCAGCAAATTCTTCACTGAGTATTTCCCGTGTCTTTGGCTATGGAGAAACAGCAGCTCAGATCTCCCCGTTCTGACCAAACACAATACAAAAGAAAACCATAAATTATTAAGGTTCTCATTCACAATTGCAGTGATGGGACTGATATAAAAAGAATGCATTATTTAAACTGATGGAACCAGCTGATGACACACTAGAATATGTATCACTGGTTGCCAAGCATCCTGGTTATGGCTTCTCTGCCTTTAAAGGTCTCTGAAGTTTGTGACACAAGACAGGGGAAAATTTTTCAAAAAACCTTACCAGGCTTGCAATATCATGCAGGACTTGAAGTTCTGACAGAAAAAGCAAGTCAACCTGGGGGAAGAGGCAGAAAGAGACAGGTATTTTCTTTGATGAAACCCAAGTTAGGGAAGCCTTGTTTTGTTGCCAGTATTTTATAACAGTTGTCTGCTACAACATCAGAACACGCTAGAAGAATTCTTTCAATAAAGTTACTTAGAAAAAACAGTTTGAAGTCTATTAATTCAGTTAGAAAAAATTAGGAGTGGGGTCTCTTAGGCAAAGGAAGAGGGAAGAAAGTGAGAAAGTGAGAAAAGCACAAGCTAACTAAGAATATTAGAAAAAAACCCTGTAGACGTTCCCACTGATGGATGATTTTTTACCTCGTTGTTCCTGCTGAGGGAGTTGAGAGGGAGGGAGCTGAGGATGGAGTTGTCCTGGAAGAGACGGTTCCGCAGCTGGCGCAGCGTGACAGAGAGATCCTCAAACACGGCATTGGCCTTGCCCACCATGTACACCCTCTGCAGGAACAGCCACTGGTCACTGACAGCAGAGGCTCCTGCTCAGTTTCTCCAGTCACACATTAATAACCAATCATGCTTGCAATCTCCAATCCAGAATTTCACGGGATCAACTGGGTTTGCTCCAGCCACACAAGTGGAAAGAGGTTTCACTATCTGGAACACATGGAACTGGGAGTGAAGCAATACTCACTTCCTCACTGGGGGCCAGCTGCAGCACCACCGGCGTCTCCTCAGAGAACAGAGTATGGATGGCATTTGCAACACTGTCCAGACTGAAAGGAACAGCCTGGAAGACAAAGTCTAGTTTGAGTTTTGGGTTAAACAGGGGCTACTGATCTTAACTAAAAAAGTCTGGAAAAGTAAAGGGTATGCACATTTCCAAAGTGGTAATAAATAACAGGAACCTACGTGCAAAAACCCCCATCACCTGTGTTATCTATGAACAGATTTTATTTGTGTATGTGGCAGACACAACATATTCTTAAGAACTCCAAGGGACCATGACTGTGAATTAAGAGGCTTATTTACGCTTAGAGTATAGCCTTGTTTATCAGTAAAACAAGACCAACAAATATAGAAGCAATGCAAAAGGGAAAGCAATCTCGCTGCAAACGGAAAGTTATGAACCACAGAAAACTGATGGGTGAAAATATACCAGCAGAAAGACAAACTGCTGAAACGAAAAAAAGACATATAAAAAAACCTACTAAAAATAGAAGAAATGCTAGCACAGTATAGTGCCATTACTGGCAAGCTAACAGAACTGTTTGTAAACAGTTATTTGTGGGTTTTATCAGAAAAAGAAGCAGAATGGCACATTTTCGTTCTCTACTTAAAGTGTGTCCTATGACAGAAGAGGCAATGGCAAAAATTTAAACCCAGGAAATTTTAACTTAACACAAGAACAAAGTTTTTTGCTCCAAGGGTAGTCCAACAGTGGCAGAGGTTGCCCAGAGGTCATGGAGGGGTTGCCCAGAGGTTCATTTGTGGAGATGCTCATATCCTGACTGAACACAGTGCTGGTCAGCCTGCTCTGGCTGATCCTGCTTGAGCAGGGTGTTGGATGAGACGATTTCCAGAGCTCCCTTACAACCTAAAGGATTCTGTGTTGCTGTAACAAGCCTGAGAAGCCTTAGCAAAGACAGACAGTGACAGGTAAATGTAACATCTGTTGATTTCTTCTTGATACAGTATAATGGAACATTGTCTCTAAGTGGTGTATTTTACAGTCAAGTACTTAAGGAAAACTCAAAAGACCACTTAGAGGGCAATACAGCACATCCAAAAATCAACACCATATAAAATGTTATCACATACTCAGCTGAAGCAAAAACCACAATTCTGATTTTGAAACATTAAGTTAACATGAGAAGAAGTGGATTGGTACAAACATTAAAATTAGCTGTCTTTCAAGGAGAACATGCTTTGGTCAAACAAGTTACTGAACTCAACACAGGAAGCCCTAAGTGATCTCAAAAGCCTCCTACCTTGTACAGAACCCTGACTACATATTTGATCTACACAACCTGATCCATCATTTTAGGAGATATGCAAACTTCAAGTGAAGTAGGAAATAAGTGAACATTAGGGGCTACAGCAGAGAACCATGTACTTGTCATTAGACCACAGGAGTCCCAGGAACCACAGGACAGTTCCAAATGTGGATACTCACATTCTCAATGGGGTAGGAAAACCCTTTTACAGGCAACTTGTCCACACCCTTCACTGTCACCAGTACAGTGGCTCGTGGTCGGTGAAACAGATCACCCACTGCCAGCCCAGGCCAGGGGAGGTCCTAGTACAAAATAACAAAATAAATTGTACTTCACAGGCAAAGAGAAGAGTTCTTCCCAGCAAAACAAACTTATTGTTTGTTTTTAATAAATATTAGTTATTACAGCAAAACAACTTATCCTGTTAATGCCTCTGTGCAGGACAGCCTATTGGAAATTTCATGGTAATACTAGACTGCTTTCATCTTGAGTAGTACCTCAAGTCAACCATGACGGAACAGTTAAGTTTAAAATCTGCCAGTAACTTCATAGCAAAGTCTACTAAGAAAACATTATATATAACGGATACATAAAGAGTTATTTCCCATAATTAAATTATAAATACTTCAGTCTGTATTTAGTAAGTGAAAGCTGAACTTAAAAAACCCACTAACATCTTGACATTCTCAGTACAAGAAAGAAACGGGGTGGAAAGGAAGGGGAAGAGAGGGAAGTGTCAATCACAACAACGGGCAACTAAACTAAAATGTACAAATTTGCACAGAAATACAAAAAGATTTCTTAGTAGCTTACTACAATTACAAATGAGTAAGAGCACAGTGGCTACCTGACAGGTTTATTCAGGCACAAAACACAAATTCATCTGTCTGGAATAGAGGCAAACAGATTTCCCCATGTGTGTAAATGACGTAACTGCCCCTTTTTTTTGAAAGCCAATTTAATTGCGTTTTAGAATTAAATGTCATTGACATTATGAGTTGTATCACCTCACAGAAACAAAGGAAAAACCTTTTAAAGCATCATCAGGGACAAAAATGGGGTTTGGTTTTGTTTTCCTTTACCAAGAGAGGAATATTGAATAACGCTTTATGAGAATTCCCAATGTAATGCATTAAGAATTCCAAATTCTCTACAGTGGCCTTGCTGCACTGTTTATGTTCCTGGACCAGTTAGTTTATGTTCCTAGACTACAGCTTTGAGCTGAGCTGCAAAAGGAGTGCCTGGGCCCCACAGTACTCTCCGTACCAGGGCTGGAAGCTGCCATTGATCTCTGCCTTAGGGACAGCTTTCAGTAACTCTCAGTTCCAGGGCTGAACTGAATAATCATTCAAACATTTCCTTCCCTGCCTGCTTCCAGGATTGAATTAATATTAATAGAGAAATATTTCTAAAGGATGCTACAGACTCATCACAACAAATGAATCCCAAGCTGTGGCAAAGGCACAGAGTGAGTACTGAAACACTTTTTTCCATGATAACTATGATGTATCTCAGGATGACCAGGATGCCAAACGGACAGATCAGGTCAAACCCCACTGTTTTTCTGGGTGTCTTTATATGCAACACACACAGTACCATTCAATACATTGGGTTTTCTTGCTAAAATGACCAAAATTTACTCCTTAGTCGTACTACTCATACAAGTTTGTTACTAGTTTGATTACAAAAAAGCAGAATTAGTTGACAGCATGGTATTTTCAAATTCCAAAACACAGGCTAAGCAGCCTTGCATTCAAACCAGCCTTATCAGATCTCTTCCCTAGCTGATGTATGGAAGAAATGAGAACTGGCTGCCCTCACCAGCACTGTGAGAATGCCTCAGCCTGCAGATTTCAGTATCTGGCTGCACACAGACACTGCCAAAGATATCTGGCTACTAGACTTTAATCTACTGCTTCAACAGCCACTCATCCCTGCTGAAGCCCAGCAAAAAAATTCAGTAGGCAAGATGGAATCAATACAAGGGCTCCTGCTCACGTGCCCCACTTGAAACATTGTTAAAGTTGTATTCAAATACCTACTGTGGAGACACACTAGCACAAATCATGTTTCCACGGTTTTGGACTACTTCCTAAGTAACCAACCTACTTGTTCTAACTCTGCTCAGCAGACAGGCTTGCTGACCTGAAAAAATGCCTGCCTTGCCAAGCCATTTCTCACAATCTTCAGAGTACTCAGGAGCAGAGCCCTACAGAGAGCTTGTGTGCAAGAAGTGACAGTGGTTCCACAGATTCTCAGTTTGTGATCATGGATGGAGGGGATACAGCATGCAGCTGGGTCTCAGAAGAACTGAGGAACAGCACTGGAAAGTCTCTGCAGGCTTCCTTCTACAGCTGGTGACTCAAATGAGCCAGCTAGCACAGCCTCTGGCTACTCATATGACCCACATGGCTCTATCTTGGAAACCACCTCTGACAAGTCATGCATTCCTCAAGAGAAACAGGGCAATATTTTATATATTCCAGCACATGACAGGAAGATTTGCATGTTGAGTGAGCAAGTCTGTAGCTTTAGAGGTGTTTCACAATCAAGACCTGGAACGTACTTCTTCAACAGAAAAGCCCATGGTCAACGCAGCAACATCTGGGATCCGCTCACCAGGAATCGGCCAACTTCCATCTCGGAAAACAACTGACTGAGGTGATCGTAAGATACTGAATTCACCACCACATACACCTAAAAAACAGACATAGAAAGCTATCAGAGCTCCTGCAATCTTTTCCTTTACATAACATGGGAAAAGAGCATATTTGAGCCTTCATTCCTTCTTCCTCTCTCTCATGCCTATCAGTTTATGCAAAGCCAGGAGTGAGAACAGATCATTTTAATGCTCTGGAATACAAAATAAGGTTTCTATACATCAGTGTCTAAGAATGAACAGATCCTTATTAACAAAAGCAGGACAATTATTCAAACAACAGCACAACACAGTGTAACAAGCTGCAAGTAGCGTTACAGTTCAAACCAGGTAAAGTGAACTCTCAGTGGAGCCAGGCAGACTCCAAAATCCTGTTAAGCTCACAATGCACCAGCACAGCTCCGTCTGCTTCCAGGACTGCTTGGCTCAACACCTCTGTTCATGCAGGCAACAGCCAGGGCCACTGAGCCCAGAGCCAGGAAGTCCAGTGGAATTTGTCAGTGCTGGCTTAAACCAGGCACTGCCAGGACAGCCTGGCTCCTGCAGAACAGCTCTGGTGTCCCTGGTCTGCCTCCTCCACCTCAAGACACTGGGAGATGTTTGTCTTCCTTGGATGCAGCGCTGTACCTGAGCTGATTGTGAGGAGCCACAATCTGCAACACTTCTCATGCCAGGTTTTCACTCATCTGGGATCCCCCTTCACTCTTTTCCCCATTACTTTGAGTAGCAAAGTTGACTAAATGCATATTTCCGAACTGTTTTATGATGACAGTAATTTACTGTGCAATAAGGTTAGAAAGGATTCCACAGAAATGAGAGAAGGGCTTGTTTCAACCTGACTTCCTATCTTAAAAAAGTCACTTAGGCACAGCTGCAAAACTGTGTGCACCAAAATTTATATAAATAAATTTTAAAACTTCTTTGGTGTATATAAACAATAACATGCACAATGCAAAATTTCAGGCATATGCTCCCCAATGAACAATCTGAGTGGGTTTCCACTAGAAAACTGATTTGATACAACAAAATCAAGTATCAGAGTAATAAAAATTTGCAGGCCTCTATGTTCAAGTTCTAATTATACAAGTCTGACTGCACACTTCAAAGTTACATGAATAAAGTAACTGTCTAAAGAAAATAAAAGCAATTATTCACATGATCACTGAAAATTGGTTACCAATCCAAGCAGTGATATACAATAGTTTTCCAGGGCATCTACAAATCCAAAGGCTATTTACAAAAACAATGCAACAGTCAACTGATGTGTTGGGCAGCTAAAAACTTCCCTAACATTACTTTAACTAATGTGACCTTGAAGATGCTATTTCAAAGCCTGGGTCATGATCATGCATACAAATGTTGACAGTAAATCTGAGCTATGTTATGATAAACACACCAAAGGACAAAGTTCTGAGATGCAGCTTGGGGAGGAGGGACAAAAGGAAGGAAAGAGGCCAAACCAACCAAGGTACATGGAGCAGATTCAAGCATTTTTTTATTTAAATTGATGCGTTCCTTGGGTGGCCTGCTACCAATTTTAATGGTGGATCAACCCACATTTCTGAAGGGCGGACATGTTTCCAGACCAACTTCTTTAAGAATTTACAAAATGGCTACAAATCCAGAGGATTTCACATGCTGCTCTCAACAAGGCTGTAACACAGTCACACGTCATTTAGGTCAAACTAGCTTACTTAGGGCAAGATTGCTCAGGTGGGTTAAATCAGAGAATTAACCCCTTACAATTAAATTTCCCTCACTACACTTGTTCGAGATTTCAATGATTAAAACTGAATCTGAAGTTGCGAACACCAGCAGATTCTCTTCATTGCCTAGGAAATAGTTTAAAAATTCCTACCCTGCATTATAGAAAATATACAATATATTATCTAAATTTATGTAATAACTTAATGATATAATTATAAAAATAACTTTATATAACGAATTTAAACAATAAAATTACAGAAATTTGTAATTTAATACAAACCAGCCCTTGGATTGAAAGGGACAGGATAAAAGGGTTCGAGCACCGTCTCTGGAGGTGGATGGGAGGAGGTGGGGGCGGGGAGCTGCAGCACAATGACAGGCCCCGGTCCCCCCCCGCCGGTCCTGCACCTGCCACACAGAGGCAAAGACAGCCCCCCTCACCTTCCCCCCTCACCGGGCCCCCTCCCCAGCGCTGCGGCCCGGCCCCTCTCCCGCAATCTCCCCGTGCAGCGGCCCGGCGGCTCTTCCCGGTTCCCTCGGCGCTCCCCCGCGACGGCCCGACCCCGCTCACTCACCGGCGACACAGACCGCTGCCACCAGCGCCGCCAGCTCCAGGGCCCGGCAGGCCCCGCCGCGCCGTGCCATGGCCGCCATGAGCCGCCGCCGGGCCGCGCCGCCGGACAGACACCCTGAGCGCCCCGCCCACCAGCTGACGGACAGCCGCCGCAGCCAATCGGCGGGTGGTATTCAGCGCAGGTAGGCGGGACTAGGCAGAGCTGACCAATCGCCGGCGCAGCGCCGTCCCTGTCACGGGGCTCAGCGGTCAGCTGTCCCGCCGGGGGCGGAGCCTTTATTTGAGTGGTGTTCCCGTTTGGCCAATCAGATCTCTGGAGGCCTCTGCACCATTTTCCTCCCCGCACTGTAAACCCGGAGGGGAGCGGCGAGGAGGCGGAGCCAACTGACAGCTGATTTAGCCAATCGGAGCGCGAAGCGTCTGTCTTTGCCCCGCCCATGCTAGTCAGTTCTGCATCGATGGGGCGGGGCGAAGCTTTGATTGACAGCCGGATGCACCATTCAGAGTGCGAGGCGCCGGCTCCACCCCCTCGGCACCCGTGTGGCGAGGGCCTCTGTGCGTCTGTGGGTGTGGGGCCGTGAGGGGTTGGCGCAGTGCTTCTCCTCGTTCCCGTCGTCGTCCTCGTCTTCCTCCTTGACCATGCCCATGCCCCTGCCTCTGCCTTCAGTGGTTTCCTCCTTAAATTTTGTTGGGAACATCCATAGTAACACGTGCAGTGACTGCCGCAGCCATGCTCATCTCACTTCAGCTGTCCCTGCCAGTAATAGGAACAGGTAGGAACAGGCAGGTGGTGCGCGTTGTTCAGTGTATGTTTCATATTCCTGTAATATGCCATGATCGTCACAATCAAGGGAGGTGATCCTGCTCCTCAGCCCCGGTGAGGATCACCGGGAGTGCTGTGCTCAGTTCTGCGCTCCTCAGGACAGGAGAGACATGGAGCTCCTGGAGTGGGTTCAGCAGAGAGTGGCAAAGATGATGAAGGGACTGGAGCATCTCTCTGAGGAAAGGCGGAGGGAGCTGGGGCTGTTCAGCCTCGAGAAGAGACATGGCTGAGAGGAGACCTCATCCCTGTCTGTCTGCAGGGAAGGGGGACAAGATGACCCATGGTGGTCCCTTCCAGCCTAACCCATTCTGTGATTCTGTGACGTTGCAAGTATTTTTGGGGTCCTTACACATTTTTAGGCTCCAGGATCTTGATAAGGCAGAGAAAACCGGGCTTTATGGGGAATTGCTGTGTAGCATGGGAGATTAAGACCTTCCAGTGTGTTGTAAGTAAAACTGTTATGAGCAGTTCAAATTAATACTCATTCATTCCTTACTCTGTATTGTGCATCACAAAACCAGCACCGCATAGTAGCTTCTGTAAAATAAATGCTTGAGATTATCTAAATACTGTAGCAAAGACTATGATCAAAATAGTTGTTTTCTGGTGGGCTTTTCTGTCCTGGATTCCTCAGGTGAGTATGAGTTTACAGGAAATCCAGCCATGCTGGGGAGTGTTTTATCTGCTTTGGTGGCAGACAGCACGTGTGTCACATGTGGTAAGACTGTATTTATGTGCAGAACATGCCAAGGATTACTACCCATACAACTATTTGGCTAGAGCTATTCTGCTGTGTGTTTAGAAATTCCAGCCAGCTGTAGAAATACTTTGAAAATATGCCTGAGCACATTTTTCAGTACATTTCTGTACTGACAAAAAAAAGGTTGTCTAGAAGAATGAGTGAGTGGGCTTGGGGAGTGCAGGTAGTAAAATGAACATGTGTTTACAGCAAGCGGTATTTAAGACAGTAAAGTTATATCCCTGCCACTGCCACATGATAGTGTGTGACAATGGGCAAATCACTTAAACTCAGCTTTTCATAGGTGGCAATAACAGTCCCTCCCTTGTCTGTGAGTTGTTTTGCATAAATTAAGAGGAGCTCCTGCTCTTCCTGCTGCCAGGTGGAAACTACACGTTGAATATGAAAATCATGCCAGATGCATAGGGCACTCTAAAACTCAGCAGCCGAGCAAGTTACGAGCACTTCAAATTAATACTCACTCATTTCTTACTCTGTATTGCTCATCACAAAACCTGCACTGCATAATAGCTTTTGTGAAATAAATGCAAATAAATGTTTGTGAGATTACCTGAATACTGTGGCAAAGATATGATCAAAATAGTTGTTTCCTGATAGGCTTTTCTGCTTTCAGAACAGGATTAGAAAAACACACGGGAGAGAAGGCCTGGATCAGTGAACAACAAAGATATTGAATGATTGCTTTTCAGTGAGCCCAGCAGGTTTGTGCAGTGAGCAAGGCATGATGATTTTAAAAAGATTGTATTCTGTCTTGTAAGCTGATAATGCTACCACAACATGTAAACCCATGGGTCCTGGATTGAGGTTATGTGGGTTACCTTATTTTTGGCACTTGCTGTCTCTTGGGCACTTGACTTTGCAAGTGTAGCGTGCCATTTACTATGTGTATTTTAGCATAATTTCACAAAGTTTTGCCTATCTAGGAAAACATGGTTCCTGCACCTTGTAGTCTGAAGTACAGATGAACTGCAGGTATGCTTTGTCCTCCAACTTACCCTCCCTTCCCTTCAGATTGTTTCTACACACAAAATGTGCATAGAAATCAGCCAAGAAGAGTGACTCAAAGCAGTAAGATTGTGAAACTACTAGGGGGCATTGGGTGGATGTGATTGGGTCTTAGGTGGGAAGGTAGTGGAAAGTGCAGAACAGGGAAAGGACCATATGAGGGAAGAAGTTTCTTCATCTAAGTTGAGGATTTCTTACAAATATGATGTGGAAAAGAAAGTGCCAGAGTGAATAAGACTGTTTTGAAGAAGTTGTTTCTCTTAGAACTGTTACTATATCTGTTTCATATCTGTGCGTATTAGCAATCATTTCAAATTTTGTATCAATCTCTTGACACTGTTTTCCATAAAGCATTCACTCTGAAAGTCATACCACAATAAAAGAGTATCATGTTATTTTTTTCACATTTGCAGAAGGAATTGTGTTTTTGAGACTTTAACATTCCCATTCCCATTTTCTTCTTCTGAACTCGCGGTACTAGGACTACTGTAATGTAATTCTAGAAATAGAAGTGAAATCAGAGTTCTGTATTTCAATATTCTTATATTCCTTCTCTGCTACTCAAATTGCTGTTCTTCTTGAAATCACAATACAAATATGGTTTCTGAAGAATTGTCTGTCTTATGTTTTCCTGTTCTCATCTTGGTTTCTTCTTTGGGAAAATAATAAATAGAAGCAATAAAATTTATTATGAAACAGTCAAGTCTCACAAACTCTGTCCTGGTTTCTAGTGCCCACTGGGTATATCTGGATGTCAGTGAAGCCCAATATAAGAGAATAATACCATCACTTTGTAGGCTGGCAGAGTTCTAGCTATTTTCTCTAGGCTTAATTTAGATCCCAGCTGTGCTTTGAAGAGAGTGAGTTTTGTAATCCTGTAAGCAATACTTGTGACAAAATCTACGCGCAGTAAAATTATTCTATTAAACTGATTTCATTCTGAGCTTCTGCTCAGGGCAAGTGAAAAATTGAGACAACATGCACATTAGGTCAGAAATAATTTTTATAAAGCCATATACTGCTAGTGGCAGTCACAAAATCGAAGTGCCAGCTGTAGGCAAAATACCAGCATTCCCTGGCTCTTTTAGGAGTGTGCTGTGCAGAAATGTCTGCAGCAGGAATTGCTCACATGGCACTTGGATGCTGCCTTTGCCTCCAGCCCTGTCTGTACCAACAGTGATATGGGTGAAATTATGGTAGAAGAGGGAATATGAGGAAAAGGTTGAGTCAAAGAGCCCACTGTTGGTTTAAACTGGACTGCTGCGTTATCACTGGATTTCATTGTGTCACTACTAAATCTAGACTGGTTGCTAGCAGAGTAATTGTCTCAACCATCATTTCCAAAATGATGCTTTAACTGGAAAATATTTGCCTGGCTGGTGTGATGACCAGGCCAGTTGTATTCTACTGGAAAGAATGAAATCCCAGTGCCAGGTGCCACTCAGAGTTACCAGCTCAGAAGCACGTGGGGTGAGCAATGCCCCTTTTGGTATGAGGCTTTACAGTCTCACAGGAAATTTATGCACAGAAGTTGAGCATAAGATTCTAAAATAAAATTTAGCAGACAAAACTCTCTTTTCTATGATGTTTTCTGACCTTAACACATTGATTGAACGTGAATAAACAGTATAGTTAGTTGGGCACCCCCTGTCCTGGTGTGGTGGGGAAATGGGACGAGGGGACTGTGTTGGGCAGTTAGTTTTGGGGCTGCTGACATCCTGGGAGGTGAGAGATGAGACAGTTGTGCCTGGCTTGGTGATTTATACTGGGTGCAATTTATACAGGTCTCATGTCAGAAGTTGTTGGTCCTTGCTGCTGAATTGCTTTGTGGTCTCCTCTCTCCTATCCCCGTTTGCAGACTCCATCTATGTAAGCAGAAACAGTTGTTTTTGCAAATGTGGATACCAAGGCTAAATAAATCAAGGACAGCTCAAATAATTTCTAAGGGACTCAAAAACAACCCCCAAAACCAGTAAAAACCCACAGCAAACCCGTTGTTACTGAGCTAAATCTTAGGCTATGTTAGAGCTGATTTCCTGAGGACTCACATAATAAGCAAAATGTGAGTTCTGGCCTCTCTGAAAGGTGGATTTGTCTTCCATGTCTTTGTGAAAGGAGAAGTGCCTTTCTCTTTTACTTCTGTCAGTCAGTAGCTGTCTTAAAGAGGATTGCCAGCTTTCTCTCTGTAGGACTGAGCTATGGTTAAAGCCTCCAAATATGCACAAGAAGCCCATTTTATGGTTCTTTTTGCTAGGTTCTCTATGCACATCGTATAAAGAAGACTATACATCTCTTTTTGTCTATCAGTACAAATGTCGCAACATCAAAATTGTGATGCGGCTCCTGCAGCACCCCTGAAATTGTGCAGACAAATCAAGAGAGGTGTGTGTGTGTGTGAGTGTATGAATGGTAGTTGATTCGTGTGTTTCGTTTTCCTTCGCCTTTTCCCAATGATTTTGGCAGCGAGGGCTGGCTGGATCGGTCGCCCCGGCAGGAGGGAACGCGCATCCCCAAACCTGGGCGCTTTGGCACCATCGCGTGGTCGAAGGAGCGGCTGCAGCCTCGCTGTGTTTGTGTCGCATCCTCGGACCGAAACTTCAAGGAAGCGCAGACTTTTGGGAGCACTTCATCTGCTGTCCCCTCCACGGATTCCCGTCCTATCCCACTACCCACCCTTTCTGGGAAACAGTGGCTAAGAGCATCCACGGAGTGGGTGACAGAAACTGAATCAGAGCAAGTGTGGAAGCCCTCAAGACAAGGGGCTAATGTGTTTGTCTCAAACACTGGTAGCCAGATGGCTGTGGAGCCAGCCAGGGGTTGTTGGTACTAACAGACAAGAACTCTGTGAGAAAGAACAGGATGTGGCTGGAGAAGGGGCCCTATGGAGGTAGGGCAGCACTTTTCTGGGACAAACACCCTTCTTCTGGCTCCTGGAGATAAGCAGCAGCACAGTGCAAGCACAGGAATGAGGTCAAGAAGCAGGTATGGACTGTAGGGGGGATCGAGACCACTGAAGACCCCCGAAGCCTCTAATTCATTTCCAGAAAGGTCTAGAGGAGTGGGCAGTGATAATTAATTTGCATAGAAAGCTAGAAACTTCTCTCCAAGGCGATATCCCCCCAAAGGTAGCAATAGGTACCCCCCCAAAGCCCGGTGCACTTGCTCTGCACCTGCACCCCAGGACCCTGGACACCACAGCTGGATTAGTGCTGGAGCCAGGACTGGGGATCTCTTTTTCTTTCTTTCTTCTTTTCTTTCTCTCTCCCTGCCTTTAAATCATCTCTCTCTTTCCCTCTTCCCTTTCACCTTATCCCTTAATCCAAAAGCCACTGCTTATACTAGGAGGTCTGAGACTAACACACCAATTTCCATGCTGTGTAGTTTGCTAAAAAAACTTTGTAAGCTTTTGCAGACCCTTTGACTTATGCCATTCCTTTCGACCACGAGCATCTACAACTCTTGGGTGCTCCCTTTCCATTAAGGAAGGGACATCATAATGACAAAACACTAACTTTTGGTGGGAACTGGGATGAAACTGGCATTTACTGTTTCCTTCCAGGTCAACACAGAATTTAAGTTATTCTATCCCACTTGTTTGAGCTTACACAGTTTCATAAGAGGTAAGAAGGCAATTCACTACAATTTATTAGCTTATTATGAAGGAACTTGCCTTCAGTAGTGCCAGGCTAAATCTTACAGACGATCTGCAAAACCTCATAATCTACACTGTGAGGAGATTAGCACACTTTAGCTGACAACACCTGAGGCATCTCTGTCCCTAATTCTTGTTAAAGACTGAAGCTGGTACCTTAGTCATCCAAAAGTTAAAAGAAGAGCAAGAGCATTATCTCCTCTCTGAATGCAAGAGCAATACCAAGAACATTATCCCTTCTCTGGCACAACTGCTTAATATTAGCATCAAAACCCAGTTTGAGCTTGTAGGTGTAGGTCTGTCAACCACTTGTCACGCAGTAAGTGGGAGAGTGACTCTCCAGCAGGTCAGAAACTCAGCAGTAACTACCTGTGTCTGTACTCAAACACAGCTGTGACAGTGGGGCAGGGCTTTGGCTTCATTTCAGTGAAGGGTAGAGGTAATTTACTCTTTCTCCATAACCATTAGGTTTAAGAGTTGGCTTCTGAAATTTGCCTTCATCACTTCTCCAACTGAGAAGGACAAAGGTGGTCTTTTATACTTTGGTTAATGAGGCCTCTCTGCTGTGACCTTTTGTGTTTTGCAGCCCCACAAACCTACTATCCTGTTGTGACTACTCAGCCTTTCTGGAAATGCACTTCTTCTTCCAGTTTGAGAAGATTTAGGATGTGGTGAGAAAGAGAGAGAGTTAAATTTTACATTCTTCCCCCTATGGTTGAAGAGATTTAATTGAAGTTCACCCAGGGGAGAAGTCACTGCCAGCAGATAAACACCTTAGCTTGCTGTTTCTACTAAAACGGTTAACAATGGAGTAGTTAAGACTTAAAATATAATTTGTTGCCATTAAGCTTTTATGTTATCTCCATCCTGAGCTCAATAGAAACTCCTGTTGAAGGGTCCAGGTGCTTTAGATATGTCCTGTATTCTGAAGGTAATCATTGCAACCATTGGTGTGGAGATTGCTGAGCTAATCTTACAGCTTCTTGCTTTTGAGAGGGGTGGTGGTGTTTCTTTTCTCCCACAACTTTGGTTATCCCCCAAACCTCTGTACTGCATGGACTGTGGGTCTCCTCTCAGTTTACTGCAAAAAAAGGTCAAGCTGAGGGTCACTGCTCAGTGATGACAACTCTGTGAGCCAGGATGTGGTGTGGCTGTAGGAAAATTGATGTTCCTCTAAGTAGTGAGGCAGGAGCTGCTGGCTGGAGGTGGAACCACCTCAGCACCAGCGTGGATTCATATCTGAATTAAGCGATGATGTATCCATGGCTTTAAGCCATATTTTCTTTTCTGTGCCCTTCAAATTAGGCTTCCAAATGAGACACCTCAATACAAACATACTGATCATTCTCCTGTTAATCACACTTTCTTTAGTGGCAGTGCCAGTTCCATTCAAACACGGTTGTGCTGCCTCCTGAGTCTCGTTTGTTACTGATACTTGCTGTGGGAGGGCATTGCATGCTTGAGAGATGAAGGGATGGCATTATAATAGTTAATATCTGTAAGGCCAAAGAGGGAACTTCAGGGAGATAGGAGAATGTTTTTGGTAATATACCATATGAGAAAATTACCCTTTTCCCATTGCATCTTACCATATGGAATTTGAAACCACAGTGTAGCTGCATGCACCTTGGGGAGGATAAAGAAGCATTCAGCATTTCAGTTGCAAGATACAGAAAGGCTTTTTCTTTGTCTCATTTAACAATTTCTCTAAGTATGTTTTGGTGCTTGCTTTGGGTACTTTCTCTAGTGGTCTCTCAGACTGATTGTAGACTTGCTCAGCTGATTTCCATCTCAGGGTTTTCTGTCTGTCATTAGGTTATTGGAGGGCTGTTGTCAGATTTAAAACAACCATTGTAAGGGTCCCCTATGTTTAAAAAAAAAAAAATCTGTTCATAAAGTGAAAGAGAGAATTTGGTCAAAAGGGCTCTGAGCTGTGGGTGAGGAAGCAGCCTGAGCAATGGAAAACACAGGGCTTTGTCTGAGCAGTTTTGTGAAAGGGCTCTCCAAACCAGCGTGGACTTGGGATGAGACAGATAACCTCAGTGGGGTTGAATGGAGTTTACCTTTCAGTGGCTTGAAATGCAATACAAAGGTGATGCATGAAATGTATTGTTCTCATAAGCGCTATGAAATGTCAAACAAAAATGTCTTTCATGTAATGGCGCAACAGAAGCTGAGAATTGTGCAGGAAGAAATAGAGCATTGAAGTAAACAATTCGGCTTCTGAAACTATTGGAATGGAAAAGAAAAAGGTGTAACCTGGAGTGCTGAGGAAAGGCATTAGAAAAGAAAACCATCCAAAAACCATACAGCCTACTTTGTGGGTGGCTAAAAGATGCTCTTAGATTGACCTCTCTGATTAAGTTTTGTTTTTTCTATTTCTTAAAAAATGCAAACAAATCCAAACAAAACCCAAAAGCTACAGTAAGACCTTGGAAAACAATAACCTTGCTGATAGGAAATTACTTTTTTGGGGACCCTACTTCTATTTTTATGTATACTTACCATGGATCTGAGACTCTGTTGTACATTTGCAGAATTCAGTGTCTTTTTTTTTTCCTCGAATCTCTATACCATCTTTTCTTTGAGCACATTAAAAATATTTAACTCCTTATAAACCATTCAAAGTATAAATGAAACCCAAAGAATTGCTCCATCCAGTAGGAGCAGGGTAGAAATGTCATCAGCACCGTTAAGTCATAGGAGACCCTTGCAGTATTTCCCTGAAGCAGCCCAGCTTCTCACTCCTGTTTGCCCCACCCAGTCAGCCTTGACTAAGAATCAGAAAAATCACTTTCTCTTGGCGTTGAACAAGGAACTTTGTTCCATTAAAGGTTGCCCCCAAAACTACACTGCCTCTTTCTCTGGAAAGCTTCTGCCCAGAACATTCTTGTGTAGATAAACACGACATTCCAGCATAGTGATGCTGTGGTGACACTGCATGGCACTCTACTGAATCTGGCTCTTAAAAAGGGACATTGTAGTGTGAGTAAATCGTAGTACTTGTCCCAAACACAAAAGCTCATAAAATTCTTGCTAGGATGTCTTAGGTTAATGCTCTGGAACACTGTGGAGATTTTTAAAAGCTGTTGTGGTGTTAGTTAATCTACAAATTACTTGTCCTGAGATGGCATTTTTATAAAACTTATGTAATAAAAATTAAATAATGATAATGTTTTTTAAAGGAGAGATATTAAAAGTGCCCTATTCTGCAGACCAAAGCAATAATATGTTGGGCAGCATCAAAGCATTAAACAAGATGGTTTGCATCATTAACACTAAATGAAATGGCTTAACAAGTCAATAAATGATGAGAATAAACCTAAATTATCACACAATAGAGTGTTTTAAAGTGCCAGAAACAAATTTTCTGAAGCAAATAAATTTCCAATAAAACTACGTGGAATTTAAAGGAGCATGTTTTTCTTATTATTGAATGCAAGATCAGTTAAATACTACTTTGCATATTCAGTGTACTGTATGTATGGTCTTCATAACATCCCAGTGAAGCAGAAAGGAAGAGGGAGCAGTGCTTTATTTTGTAAATCAGGCAAATAAAGAAATTACATCAGGAAAACTGGAAAAAATTTTGCCTCATTCTGTAATTCATATGATAGTTAAATCTTTAAGTGCTGTTTTCCCTTTATTTTCTGTGTCTGCAGAAAGCCTTTACACTCTGCATTCCATAAACAAAGCTATGAACAAAACAGTGCATACTGAAGTGGGGGCCATTTTGGAACCTGCAGTGTTCCACTATGGAAATTTTAGTTTTTGCAGTGTGATAGGTATGTGTGTTGGGCTTTACAGCAACAGACAAGGAGGTAAGATTCCTGCTTCCCAGAGCTTTGTCTAGGGCAAGGATAGGAGATACTTGCTGTTGGCTAGTTGTGACCTGTGACTTAATTTCATGTTGTGGGATTCTTTTCATTTTTAGGTAAGATAAGTGGTAATGGGGCTAGACAGGTCTCTCTGACCCTTAGCAAGGAAAAGCCAATCCCTGGGCTGACAGGAGGCTGGTCAGATTAACATGCTTCTCATTTCTACTTCCTATCTTCATGCATAGCTGTAGTCCTGGGAGCTAAATATTTTTCAGATCCAAAATTTATTACTCTTGCTCCGGAAGATAATTTTCCCTGTGCAGCTGAAGAGTACAGGATGGCACAGATGAACCTGAGAGATTTTATCAGACTCATTACTGCAGAACCTGCATATAGCATTCTCAGACGCTGAGAATGTATCTCACTGTACTAATTCTGTCCTTTTGACATTCTTGTGCTTTTAAAACAAACCCTTCCCATATGTGAAGCCCAACCCAATTCAGCCATAGCAGTGCCAGGCCTTCTCCAGTGACTTCAGTAGGTTATATTTAGCATTTGACTGCTATATACTGTTTTCTCTTCCAAACTCTGATCAAGGAAAACCCTTGTATAATTATGAGCATCTGTTAACATCCATGGTGTAACCCCACAACATCTTCTTCAGAAGCAGGAGGGTGGGGAATTTTTTTTTTTTACACTAATGTAGTTTTCTGAGGGGAAAAAAAATTGGCCCATTCCTAGAAGAGAAAAATGGGAATAGATTGAGTATGGTGGTTTCTTGGGTCAAGTAAGCAATAAATCCATGCAAAGAAGTACCTGAAAAGAGTCTTGGGAAGTTTGTGGATTATGCTTGCCTGTGGTTAATTTTTATTTTATATTTAACTTTACATTAAGTACCCGTTTAATGTTTTGCTGAACTGGTGTTCCCATCAGATATTATTTCTCTCACAACACATTGTGTTGAAAGGAATTTTGAGACAAACGCCTCATAATTCCCGAAACTCCTCCAAGCACTGTTCTTACGTGATTTGACTGATTTTGATTACTTATTTCTTCCTTTTCACAGAAAAAAAAAGCAAAACAAATACCTAAACCCTCCTTTTCTAATGGCCAGAAAATGCTACAGAGTCCTTTCCCCTGACAGAAGCAGGACTTGGAAAATAATGAGTGAAAATTCTGCTCTCCCTCTAGCTGCTATGGTGTGGGGAAATGGGCTGCTTCAATCCTCTTCTGGGAGATGACTTTATCAGAAATCCAGTACAAATGGGGAGAGTTTGGAGTTATTTTTCTTGCTGCAGTGGAAATCCCCATGGTAGTGGTGACTTTCTTTGCAGAGAAGTCCCAGCAGAAACTGCCTGTTTCCCATGGTTGTGTTCAGACCATAAATTTTTTTTCTTCCTAGTATCTTTCTCTGAACTGTCATCACGATGCCGAGCACTTTTTCCCTCTTCACTTACAAGATGAGGCTGCAGTCTTTCTCTGAGGGGCTTAAGAACCACAGAGATGGATTTGGGCGAGGCGGGGGCTTGTCTGTGATGGATGCTCCTTGCAGCTGAGTGTAATGATGCTCCATTCTCTAAGGTCATGGATGCAAGCAGCAGAATTTCAAACAAATAGAGAGGGCTAAAAGCAAAATTAAAACTTATATGAAAAATAAAGCTTTAGAAAACAGTTTCCCCACATGAAATTTGGCCATTTATTGTGTTTTAGTATTTTAATTGATGTTTTCTCAAAGACACACCAGAGACCTACACCACCAACCCCTACAGCTATGGCATTTTTTTTCTGATTACAGGGGGAGCTTTGAGTCAGGTCCTAAAGGTTTGAACCTGCTCTTGCCTGTCTTTAAAACAAAATGATGGATCAATTGTCAAAATGAAGAACAGAACAACTGGGACTTTTGGAGATCCCTTTCCATCCTGAGTTAATCTTCCAGAGGTGCTCAGCTCCTGCTGATGCCTGCCCATTGTGGTCAATGCTTTCATTGCAGTGTCTGCACTTTCTTCATATTTTGGTTATTTGTTGAGTGCAGTTGAGCTTGATTTTGTAAATGCTTTTAGGATCTTGGAGCATTGCTGGACAGCCTTCAACAGCATGTATGTGACAGCATGAGCATCTGGAGGGTTTGTGTAGATGCAGATAAAGCATCTGTGATGTTGGGAAATCACTGCAGTGTTTTTGCCAAGCTGAAGTTGAAATGTCCATATCTAATTGAATGGCGGCTTTTGAATCACAAACCGAAACTTTCCATGCTACAAACACACACATGGATCTTATGGCAGAAAGAATAGTTTCCAAATCAACACAGGGAAATTATGCAGCTAACTCCCTAGCACAATTAGAGAGTTCTAAAGGCATGTGAAAACAAAAGTCATTTTTAAAGCTAACAAAATAATCGCAGGTTGAGGTTTTCCACAGCTTTATAAAATGAAGCCAAGGATCATTTCAGTGCCAGGTAAAAGTTTCAGTCCATAAAGAGCAGCTGTGTTGTGCTACTTTGCACAAAACAAATAAGCTAGTAAAGTTTTGCAGGACATAGTTATACCAGACTCAACATGCCTAACAGAGAGGCTCTACTAAAGAAAAAAAAAAAGTATTTTCTTTCCTAAAAGAACCTGTGTGTGTTTCCATGCTTTAGGAAAGATGATTTAAGAGTGGATGTCTTCTTGGTTATGCTGCAAGTTCAATGATCTGAGAGACAATCTAACTGGAGAGTCTGCAACTGCCTGTCAGCTGATGGATGAAGCTGATGTAATTAAATTCAGGTCATCATAATGTAGAAAGAGTTTCATTGAGATAAATAGTGTCTGTGTACCTCAGCCTTGCAGATTGTTGATTATACATCCCTAAAGTTCTAATCCCAGCCCTTGTTCTAGCTGGAGCTCTGTAGAGTGACTGAAAAGGCAATCATACTTAAAAATTGAACACCCTTGGTGAATTAGCAATGGTTCACTCATAAATCATCCTTACGAGCTTTCTGCAAAGTTCCTGGCCCTTTCCAACTTCTGTCCACAAAATACTGGAGTTTGAACCTGTTTGGTAGAAATGGGGAATGTGGGGAAGAGTTGAGGGAACTGTGCTTAAAGTCTGAGTTTACTTTAACTTCAGCACTTGCAGTACTCCTGCATTTAGGATGGAAAAATGGGGAAACTCCAAGGTCTGTCTGGCTGTTGTGAGTGCTGAACAACAATCAGGGCTCGTTCTCAAGCTCCTCAGCGCTTTTGGGCTGGTCAGTTTGGCAGTGGGGAATTCTCAACATGCCAAGGGAAATGAAGTTGGAGATGGAGAAACTCCAGTCTCTTGGCATTTAACTGGCTCCAGCCCTGCAGGGACCCTGTCCAGTTCTCACAAGTTCAAGCACTCTGTGATGGGAGAGGCTGGGCGAGGGCCAGCATCGTCCGAGAATCAGCACAGGCTTACCAGCATCCCATCCCATCCCTTCCCTTCTCCTGGGCCTAACATATCTTGGAACAGGGAGAAGTCTGGCCCCCTCCTCAGAAGGCTCATGTCACTTCTTCCATGTCCTGGCTTGGCTGAGTCCTTCCCGAGTGAGCAGGCGGGTCAGCTTCGCACACTGCAAGCCTTTTTCTCCGGGTTTCTCAGAGAGAGACTGTGTTTCAGCTGAATTCAAAGCAGCTGGATAGTCAGGAAAAAGCATTTCTTCTTGTCCCTTGTGTCTGACTAGATCTGGCAGTCAGTGTTTTAGCACATTATTATCTTTTAATTCCCATAGTTATTGGGCATTATCCAATTCATAAAAAGCAGACTTATTTGGATCTGGGGTAAATATGGTGAAAACATGAAGAAAAACAGCGGAGGGTAAAGGTTCTAATTTTTCCTGAACTGTAGGTAGTTATTTCATGTTTGGAATAGGGGTTTCAGTTGATTCTGTTGTTATCCAAGTGTTGGGGGGGCAGGGGGGATTGAGAGGGGAAGAGTTGTGTTAGGCAATTTCACAGAATTTATTTTATTGCAATTAATGTAAACTTTAAAGTCTTTATTCCAGTATTGAGAAATAAAGAAGATTTAAACTGGGAGACAATACCACTTCCCTCTGTAAAATCTCTCCTTCCCTGCTCCATCCCCAGTCCCCTTGCTGCACATCACACTTCAGCCCCTTGAAGAGACAATGGACATCACAGAAGAAGGTGGTCACTGTGTGGTTTTTCCTTTTCTTTCACTGCTCCTTGTTTCCCTGCTCAAATGCTCTGATGAGGTTCCTGCATGGGCCACAGTCCCCACAGAGCTGTACCTGCTCCTGAGACCCCTCACCCTTGCTCCAGCCTTTTGTTTTCCTCTGCTCCTGCTTTGCCCTGGATCAGTCTCCTCTTGTTTCTCCTTTCTCTCCAGTGTCTCCCCTGCTCTGGTGTCTCACTTGCCCCTGCTTGTTCTGTGCCAGCTCTGGCATCTCTCTTTCTCTGGCATCTCTTCTTGTTTAGTGGCTGCCACCTTTCTTAAATATGTTTTTGCAGAGGCACCATATGCTCTTCTCACTGGCTTGCTCTTGGGGCACCAGTGGGTCCGTGTTGGCTGTTGCAAAGCCAGCTGGAAGTGTCTGTGACCAGCAGACGGGGCAACCCCTCATCCCCCACACAGGTCACCCCTGCAGCCCCTTCTCCTGCCAAAACCTTACAGTTATGCCCAATATAGCGAATCATTCCAATTATATCTGTATTTAATGTATATTACATTGCTCTCTGTGAGCACATTAATTCTCTTGACTTCAAGTGCATCTGGCTATGGTGCTCGGCACCTTTCAGAGTTGAGCCCTGAGTGAAAATTACGATGACTGTAGCAATTCTGTCTAATAATTTATCTTGCATGTGCACATACTTACACACTTTATTTTCTGGCAAAGAAACCTGGGAAGTATCCATAAATAAGAGCAAATAAATTAGAATATGTAGAGCAGTTTAACACAAATGTGAGTATTTTTGAGATTTGGGGAAGCATGGCTAATTTTCAACATTAATTTTTTGCAATCCTCTAAATTCTGCATCTGTTCAGGAATTTAAAAGGCTGTGAGCATCACTGACATTTCTAATTTAAATAACAATAAGTCATGTATCATATATGTGTTATTACACACATATGAAAGACCAGTTTATAAGGTGGAACTCTGGAACTTATTTGATCAAATCAGCCTTGAATCTCTATGTTGAACACAAGCCAAATTGCTACGTCCATATGTAAATAAATACCTAAACTATTTCTGGGTGATGAGGTACCTGGATGCCAGACACGCATTCAGCAAACCTTGTGACTTGCTCTCATCTCCAGTTGCTGAAAGTCTGTTTATAAGCTCCACTGATCCTCTCTGGTGTCCTCTCTTCTCCCTGCTGCTTGGGTTATGGCACAGTCTGGGGCACGGCTGTACCTGACAAGGAAAAACGAGTTTGTGAGACCTTAATGAAGGCAAAAAGTCATAAGCTGTGTGTGTGCCCCACATGCTCTTTATTTTATAGCTATATATTTCAAAGCTTTTATCTTTTATTGTTCCAAGGTGGGTATAAAAAGTTAGACCTACAGAAGGGCACAAGCCACCACAAGGCACTTTAGGTGATTAAGACTGGTATTTAGAGCCTCAGCCAGAAACTTATTGAAATGAGACAGTGTTACCACCATTGCTGCTCTTCACTGCACCACTCCTCTCCTGCACGTGGCACTGGTGTTCACCTCACTCTCCTTGTCTGTGTGGGCAGCTGGGGAACAGCAGGCACCCCAGGCAGTCACCAACCCACTGTTCCCTTCCCTGGACATCACCCTTAGAAGAACCAACTTGGTAATGCCATAACTCCTGAGTTACCTGACAGCATTATCTATGCCACTGAAAAGGGGAGTTCAGTACCTGCCAGAATTCCTGAATATTATCACCTGAGCAGTCTAAATCCTCAAACCATTTACCTTAGAAAGATAGTATAATATACATATATGAATACCTGGGGGGTTTAAACTCCTATAGATTTAAACTCCTATGCCCCTGCTCATTGAAGGGGGGTTGGATAACTTTTAAAGGTGCTTTTCAACCCAAACCATTTTCTGTGATTTCATATCTGCTGTGGTGGAGGCAGTTGCATGCAAAGCTAGCAGAGCTTTATTGTCCCAAAATAGCCCTATCCATGCTGTTACTTATTTTGGGAACACATATGGCCTCTCTTTCTTTGGCATCTCATCATCTCACAGTCCCTGTGAGACTTCTTTGCTATTGTCTCCCATTTTGCACATGGGGGACTGAGACACAGAGATGGGGTGACTTAAAATAGTGCGAGGCACTTTGCATTCCCAAGGAGGAGTTCTGCAGATAATAAAAATGCTGCTCTCGTGTCTCTGGTAGGATAAGGAATGGACCCTGGCCTTCCTGAGTCTGAATTTGCTGCTTAACTGCTTGACCACACTTTGTTGTGACAAGCCATTCTTTCATTTTAAACATACTTTATGGCTAGCCAGCAGATACCTTCTGAGTAATTTTCATCTGTAGGAACAAAATCAGCTTTAATAGATGTATTGCAGGAAAAGCATCCTAGTTGCCCTGGTTAATTCCAGTAGTAGACCCTTCCTGACTAAGAAGTAATAGGAAAATCATTCCTCCCCTACTCCATATACATTTGCAGATGAATCCGTATAAACATTTGAACTCCAGATGAAAAACCTCGATCCCGTCTTGGGCCTCCTGTCTTCGGCCTTGCAGTGGAGTGTCAGCTCCAAAAATGGTGTTCTGCCTTAGGCATTCTGACTTGGGGAGCTATAGACCGAATGAAGCACAAGACCAGCCAGAATTTTTGACCTCCACTTCCCCTTCCTTCAAAGTCCAAGGGGCCCCTGAGCTCTTGCAGAGCTCTCTGCCCATGTCTCCCATTCCTTTCCTAGCAGGACAGCTGCAGAGCTCTCCGTGGAGCAAGACCCCTGGGTGTGTGGCTGCACTTTCCTGTTAGCTTTCTATGAGAAAAGTGCAGCTCTGGTTGGCAAGTGCTGGCCAGGGGCCTGGTGCTCCAATTCCCTCCCTCTGTGCACCAGGGACCTGGACTGCAGCCACATTCTCACATTCCCCAGGCAAGGGAGGGCTACTGGCCTGGGAGAAGATGCTGGCCTCAGACCTGACTTCCAATGCCTTTTCTATGAGAGAAGATCGCTTGAGGCCAGGTCAGTCCTATTCTTAATTAAAAATAAGACCTAGAAAGCACGGGCTTATTTATTTACAAATAGTCTAAAATAGAATTCTTTGGATATGCATAGCACTCCCATCTCTGTATCAGAAAGCACTTTGTAAAGCATTGAATTAATTAAGCTTAAGAAACACTCTAGGGATACAGAAGTATTATTACCCATATTTTAAAGATGAGGAAATGGAGACAGAAAGAGGATAAGGGACTGGTGTGTGAATGCAGGCTGAGTCACTTGTAAGCTCAGAAATTAAACTGAAATTCAAGTTTTTATATCCTTTCCCTCTTGCGACTAGAATTGGCTAGAAAATGGCAGTTTTCATCTGTAAAAACATATACCACTTTCTATTATAAATAAATTAAGTCAGAACATTTTATAGACTGGAATATACCTAAAATTGTCTGTTATGGTCTCCACAAGCATCATTTAGTTCTTTGGTATCCATAAATCTGAAGTGCATATTCTTGTCTAGGTGGTGAGAAGAGAGTTAAGGTACAACTTACCCTGGTTCTAAATAACAACACCATGTCCCTCATAATAAAAACAAACCAGATAAAACTTCATGTAGGTCCAGCAAATTCAATTAACACCCGCCAGTGGTGAATATAAGAACAATGGATGCTTATTTCCTCTTATACCTTCAATTTCTAACTTGCTTACTTCTCAAGAGGTACCTTCTCCTAATGACTTTCCTTGCTCATGTTTCAAGAATTACACTAAGCTCTTTTTGACTTGCTTATCATTGCTCATAGTAAAAATCCCCAGGGGTGTATTAATTAAAGCTAGAAAGTAGAATTAAGTTTACAGTTATCCCAGTTGGGAGGTTCTGGAAAAGTGTCCCAGTAACAGTGGTGGCAGCAAACAATTTCACTTATTATTGGACTGTGCTTGGTAATTTTATGGAAGAGATTTTGTGAGGAAGTTTCTACTATAAAGAACCTCAAATCCAATGACCCATGAGATCTTTTCTACTCCAATGATGTTAGCAGAAAATGTTGTTGATAAAGCAGGACTTGGGATAGGAGTTAACTCATTTTCTCAGATCAGAGTTTTTTTCAGGTGTGTTGGGGTGTGGTGGTGAGCAGCTGCTCTTGTCTCTAAAGAGGATAGGTACATCTAGACCATGGGAACCAAGGACAAGTCCTGAATTCTGGCTCTGACTGTCCTGACACTGCCTTAACTGTGTGGAGAGCAGATATGGAAGGTCCCCTCCCTCCCCGAGCCCTGCATGAGCCCCAGCTCCCATGGGCCATGGGGCAGGGATTCATTTGTGGTGGTGTCCAAGAGGTCCCTTGGGAGTGGCAGTGGAATCGCAGTGTGCTGGTTTGGTGCATGAGGAATGAGAAAATTCCATTTTTGCACAGTCTCTGTTCTGTACTGCTTCTATACTTGAAGAGTTCTCAGTTTTTTGACACCCATAGAGAACACCAGTCAGATTAACACTGGGAGCATGAGCAATGTACGCATTGAGGGAGTTATGTTCAGTGTCCAAAAGGAAAACTTAAGACAAAAGAGAACAGCGTAAGGACCAATGATGTTTGAATTTTTGAAAATAATTATTGCCTTAGAGATCTCCCTTTTCATTTTACTAATTAAGTGATGTCCTTCCGCTAATGTATATATAGAAATAAACCACATATCAAAGTCAAGATTATGAGATTATTACCTGTTTTAACATCAGTGCTGAAAGTATTAATTTCAGCTAAAAACACTGCTACTCTTCTCACCTTCATTAGCTTTGTTCGTTTGATTCAGCCAATGTTAGAATGAAGTTGGTCCATGCAAGTGACATCATTCTATAATCAGACTTTTACTGCTTTAAAATTAATTTCAATTAACTGTTGGAAAAAAGCTTTTTAGTGTCATCTTTAACTGTGGAAGTATTTCATTCGTGTTGAACTAGATACCTCAATTAGAGGAGAAAACGTTGCCAAATGAGTTGGATTGTGGGCTAGACTCAACCTCTAAAATACAGATTTGAATCCAGATTTTAAATGCTAGAAAGTGTCACATTCCTGTCTTCATACAAAATCTATTAATTTGTGGCTCTTAAAGGGGAAAAAATGCTGCTTATTGTGAAAGCTATCAGAGTCTGACCCAAGTGGTCAGGTTTCAGAATTTGATCCAACATGTTAGAAAAATAGGTTCCGTGCAAAATGCAATGCCAGGTTTAAATGTACCAAAGGTTTGAAAGTTTTTGTGTAATGTTTGGGGTTTGAATCTAACCCTATGGGTCCATTAGTAAATGGTTTAACTTTACAGTTTCAGGACCATCTGTGTTGTGGTGAAGGGTAGCTAAAGGCAAAAAATGACCTGTATTAATCTAAAGTTCAAAGCCTGAAATCCACAAGTAGGGGAGAGGAAAGATGTCGTTTTCTCCATGGTAACATGGATATGTACGCACCTTTTCATCTGTGAAACAGAGAATGGCTTTAAATGCTTTGGCAAATCCTCCCTACTTTGGGAACGTCAGGGCTTTCTTTTTGGAACAGTGGGCATGGATCCGTTGATTGAACCATCTTCCACCATTTCTCATTGTTAACCCTTCATAGCTTCGATTCATGTTGGGGGTGTAGAAGAATCTCCCTCTGAGTCACTTGACACTTTTTTCCCAGCTGGGAGCTGATGTAGCTGAATGCTCCAAAAGTAAATATAATTTGTCTAGCTAGCTGACCTTTCCCTGAGCGAGATCACAGGAGGGGCCATGCTGTTACCCTGCATCCTGAAGCTCAGTGAAATATCCTTTTATCATATGGTGAGGACAGGTTCACCAACACTTCATTTTATTTTGCAAGTAATTCCGCCTCTTCTGTGCAACTTTCTCTGAAACTAAACCAGTTGTTGATGTGCAACTTGGCAATTTGCACATGGAAGGCAATAAAGACTTATTCATAAATTTGGATGCAAAATTTGTTATATTTACTGTGTAGTGAAACAAACATCACAGTTTTTTATGCACTATGTTTTATTATGTTCTGTAAGGTCTTGAGCCACAGTACTGCATGCTAAAGAAACCCAGTAGTTTGTGAGCACAATGTGTTTATTTACACTGGGTGGATGTGCTGGTGCTTTTGCAGTTATTTGTAGTTATTTTGTGTTTCTGTAAACCATTTCTGTAAATATAGCAGCTCACCTACATCAGGCAAACTGGCAAGAGCAAGAAGATCTTCTATTCAGGGTATCTGATGGCTTTTTTGCTCAAATAACCCTGCAGTCTACTGGAATGTAAGCTTGGCTGGCATTTGTGCTCATTCCCAGCAGAGGAGATGCTATCACAAGCATTGTTTCCAGCAGCATTAGCTGGCAATGCCTTGTAATCTCTTCCCTGCGGCTCAGGCTCCCTTTCATCATGCCCCACCAGGTACCTTCTTGAAAATCCTGGTTGTGCTACTCTTGATTCCTTATTTGCAATGAGCTGGAGTGAAGCTGCTGGCCAAGGGGAAGCCTTTGCTCCTGGAGTCAGGGGTCTGGAGACCAAACATCCCAGCAGTGCCATAGAATAATGACAAGAGGCTTGGCATGGACACTGCCTTGGATTATTCCTCATTTATGCCAAATGTGTTCCAAGAGATGGCTGGCTTCCCCACCACACTCTGGAGCCAGCCACTTGGAGAGTCATTTCAATAAAACCACATCATCTCTTTTGAGGGGAATATTCCAGCTCATTGGCTTTTTGGTTTGAGAATTCAGCTGTTACTTCTGGATTCTCTGCCTTCAAAGAGCTATGGGAGATGGGCTGGTGCATCACATATAGAGGCAAAAAAGGGGGCATTCATATTCTTCAGCTGTAAGTCTTTTAATAAACCACCATCACGTGTTTTCATATTACTTTGACGGTTTTGTCCTATTTCCTGCTTCTTATGCATGTAGCTACGTGCCAAACACCCAGAAATAATACTTCATTTATATCAAATCTGATCCTCCCATGTGCTGAGTACTTATTAGCTCACAGGCATTTTTCCAATATCACCAAAAGAGATTAATGTAGGAATATTAGTCTGAGCAACTATCACCGTAATATCTGAGGTCCCAATAATGAAGACATTACAGGTGAAGCAGGTAGTAATTTTTTCACTTAGGCTCACCTGACACTTCCCATTATGACTTTTTTTTTTTTAGCCCTTTTACCAAACTTTAATTGTTGGAGTTGTAATTTTCCATTCTACATAACCTAAGTTGATTATAATTTTTTTTGGTTGATTTTTTTTGGTAGAGGGGGACAGGGATGATGAGGTTTCATATAAAATAGCCATTTCTCAAAATCAGGCTGGCTATAAAACTTTGTTTTTTCTATGTCAAATCAGAACTTCAGCAGGAACATGGTATTAAATGGGGAAGATCCTTTCTGTGGCAAGTTGCACTTTTTTATTTTGCTGTAACAAAGAGTCACATTTTGCCAACTTATGAGCATCTAAATATTTTGTTTTTCTGCTCTATGGTGTTCTAGAGTGTAAAAGGACATGCAAAACTGAATTTTTCAAGTAAAATGTTCAGTGAGATTGCTTTACTTTTTCTATGTAAAATGCTTTTATTGCTTTCTGGAAACTTGGGCCTCCAATGTCCAGAAGATAAAATAGGCAAGAATGACAGGAGAATTTAGAATATGGAGATGTCAAATTTTTAACTTGTATAAAGATCAGTGCTTGAAATCAGTGTTTGAATATATACCCCACTGAATTAGTGGTAGATGTGAAAAAATAAACCCAAAGATGGTATTACGATGAATTACAGTTTATCAAATAGCTGGGAAGAAAATGTTCAGGAGACTCAGCACTGACTGATCAACTAGAAAGATGGCTGCAGCTGTGTTTTAAGGACTAACTGGGGAGAAAGTAAAAGGGAGGAGCAGAGGTCAATAAAAATCCTTACACTTTGGTTGCTTCCTTTTCAAATACAAGTAAAACCCCAGGTTGCATCAGGCTTGCCTTTGTCCCATCTGCCCCCACACTAAAGAGGATTTTGTGACACTCCTCTTGGGCACTGTAGCCAAAAAGAGATTGATTTCTGAATATATGCTGTTTCACTGCTTCTTCTACTGCTTTCCGTCTCTGTTGGCAATGACATTTCCAAAATAAAGCTCAGTACCTTTAGCTGCCACAGTTAGGACTGTTTCTTCACCGTGAGAGAAGCTCCTGCCAGAGGCCAGGAGCTGCTTCTTCAGCTGCTGCCCAACATCTTCCATGTGCAACACGCCAGAGTTCATGCACGGTTGTCCAGCTGAAATCTGCCTAATGACTCAATCCTGTTTTTGGCAGAACTGGAAAGCTGTCTTTGCAAATGTGCTGTATGAGTCTGTGTACTTGGCACAACACAGGGCCACAGAGAGACACCCACAGTGGTTTCCAGTGGGGCTGGTTGGCCAGGTGGAACTTTGCAGTAGTGCAGCTCTGCTCCGCCTCGTCCCTCAGGCCGCTGGTGCCTGGATTAGCAAGAAAAGGTGCTTTAAAAGACTCATGACCTCCTGCAGAGCTGGGGAGTGCAAGGGGTACCTCTTCCTGTCAAAAAACTGTGGTTCTCTCTTGGCTGGCTTGACACATGGGGGAAGAGTGAAAGTGCTGCCTGCCAAAGTCCTGTGCAGGGAGAGGCACTTTTTGTTCCTGCTGAGCATTCCAGGAGAGTCTGCCTGATAAAAGTCATTGAGGCAGGGAGAGTTGGGTATCCATGGGGAACTGTGTGGGCTCTCAGTGCATCTACTGGCCACCTTCAGGATGCCCTCCTCCTCCTTGTCTGGCAGGTGGGTGTTTGCCAGTCCCTTACTGGAGTCTGGAAGGCTGCTGGACTGGGATGCACATGGATGGAGAGCAGCCTAAGTGGGATTTCAGCACAAGGCCACTTGTTAGCACAAACATTGCAGTGGGGTGGGCTGGAAGATAGTCTTCCTATTAATCTGCACACTCTCACTGTGCTGTCTGAGGTCTGAGGCAACTAGTAGGCAAGATCCCCATTTCACATGGGGTTTACTCTTTTATTGTGGGAAAGAGTTGGTTTTCTGGCAATCAAATGCAGTCTGACATTTTCGCTTCCTCTTTCACTGATTTATTTGCAAGAAGAGATCATTCTGGCTTTCAGAGCTGAAGGATACAGCATCAAAGAAAGTTCGAGTTGCACTCTCCCTATTTTTGCAGCCTAAAAGTTAAAAGTGAGCTATGGGATTCTTAAATAAAACAGATGTTACTGTAAGGTTGAAAACAGAAGCTGATTAAGAGGCTTGCTTCCTCAGATAATTAACTCCTCCTCTGTACATGTCTGTCTCTGGTACCTGAAGCTGGGACTCTCAGAAATCACACGGATTGGAAACTTGGAGAGGTAAAAGTAATGCTTCTCCTGCATTTCATAATCACAAATGGTGTTTTCAGTGCTTTGTGGCTTTTTGTTTTCAGTGTTTTTAAAACTGATTTGTTCATAATATTTTGTATCTCTTAAGCTATTACCCCTCCTTTAATTGCCCACGCGTTGCTCTCCTGAAAACAAGAGAATGTAAAAGTCAACGCTGTGCTATGTAGAGAAGTGTTAACTGAGTGTTAATGAGCTGCCACATCGGCTCCAAGCCATCTCTGGAAGCCAGCACAGTAAAACAGAATTTAAAGGCTGTCGAGTCCATTTCATGGCTGCGAGTCCTGAGCATGTTTTGCAGGGAAGTGGATGTCCTTGTTATCTTCGTGCCAGTTAAACGCTGCCAGCTAAATGTGTGCACGGGAGAGCTGCTTTTCTGTGTCTGGAGCGCTTCTGTTACTGAACACACCTCAGCTACGCGCTGGTCCTCATCTGCACCACATCTGCAAACTGAAGAATGGTAAAAGCTTTCGGTTCAAGAGGACGCAGCAGGGAGTGCAGAGACCACTGGGTGCTTGATGTGAAGCAGCTACAGAACACAAGGAGAGAATGGCTGGCATGTGGTGGTGGCTAACAGCCTTCAAACACATCTAAAAAGCTCTTTTGTCTCAGTGTGGAAGAAACGTCTCTTCAACTGAAAGTGAGCCATGGAAATTCTGGAAACGATGATAGTGGAATTACAAAGAAGCCCCATTTACAAGCGCTGTCCCCTGCACATTGTGCTGCTGCCGGCCCGGCTCACAACACGGCCAATCTGCAAAGCACTGTGGAAGGCGACCGTGTCTATATTCTTGTGAATATCCTTTCTCTTCGCTTTTTTATTAAAGTGGGAGGGGTGATAGTAGTAACTTCACCAGCCAGTAGAAAAATAATGTAGGGAAAGGCAGTAATAGAAAGGAGGGACAAACAAGTTGCTGTTCCCGGCAGCAGGAATTAGGTAGTCATTGAGCAGGATGGTAGTAATTGCCCTTGAATCTCTTTCCAACACCTGCTTTTCCTCTTTCTTTACAGTGCTTACCTGAGGTGTTGATAAACATGCTTGAAGAACCTACACAGGGTGAAATTCTCCCTCTTTCAGTGCATGAGTTAAAAAAAGATGAAGAAGTCATCTCTCTGGACTCCTCTTTGGGGAAGAATAACACTTGGTGAAATTGATGTACAGAGCCGTCAAATCTCAGTTTTGTTGTGGGCATCACTCATAGCAACATCACAGCATTCGGTGACCTGTGGGTCACATATTCACTCTGCTACCACCCATGTCCATTCAGGTAAGGGAAGGTCACACTAAGGTGTCTGAGTAAGCTGTATCTCTGCCAGCTTGTGCCCAGAGATCGTAGTTTCTTGCTGAGAGGTGAAGAGTATTTGCTTGGACTCAGCTGCATGAAAATACAGCCGTGGTGGTTCTCTCTGTTAGGATATAACAAGATGTTATTTACACATAATACATCACATTTATACATCTCAGGTCTTTAGCATCCTGGAGTTTGATGTCCAGTGTTCTGTTGCACTGTTGAATAGGGCTCTTCAAGTGCCAGGGGTTGCTGAAGGGATTTGTTTGGAAGTTGGAAGGATCAAGAGCTGAGCTGTTTCATGTGTGAGCTGACTTCTCCAACCCACTCTGAGTAAGCAGATGTGGGACGTCTGCCTGGGCTCCATGGCTCTCTGAATAGCCTTCCTGGCTCCGTGCCTAATTTAGTTGGCAAATTTTATTTAAGAGACAACTTGCTTCTTAGCATGCTTTTGCTGCTACATTGCTAGCAGGAATACTATTGCACAATTTTATGTCTCTTCTGTGAAGTAGTTAAGTGCAAATGTATCTGACATCGAATATTTAAATCTAAGTATGGTGCCTATTCAGACCTTCTTATTAAGCTTGTTGTATTGGGGGCTTTTTTTCACTTTCTTGCCATATATCCAGCAAGAAAATAATCTAGATTCAAACACTTCCAAGTAGAGGGAGCTTTGGAAAAAGATTTGCGAAATCTGAGATGTAAAATCCTAGATAAATACAGTTGCTGAAATTCATCTTTTCCATTGGGAATGGATATGGTGCTTTACCAGTCTGGGTTGAGAAAACAACACCCTATTATGAAATCTTTCCAGAAAAGGAAGGATTAATCTTCTTTTCCCCTTTTAAGGAAAGAAATAATTCCAGCCTGAAGAACCAGTCTTTAATTCTGTGTCAATCAGATATTTCCTGCAGAAAACAATGATTGAAGATTGCTTGTACACACATGAAGAAATTGGTATCATCTGGAGGACAGCAAATGAAAAATATTTATCTGCCTATTGGCCCTTTGGGCTATGATTTTTTCCTTACCATCAAACTATAATTCTCAAATGATTTAAGAATATAAAGCAGTTAAGAGTGAGATTCAGGAATATATTTAAGTATCTGTGTGCACCTTACTGAAAACAGCTGATTTCAAGGATATGATTTCAAGGAATTGTTTTATACCTATGCATGGACACAGTACTGAATTAGGGCCTCAGGCTCATTTACGTAGGACATTCAACTTAATTAGTCCAAATTCACTTAAATTAGAAATTGAAAAATGGGTTAAGCTTTATACAAAGCTGAATTAAGACTACTTTAATTTTGAGAAGTCTTTACAGGGTTAAATGCACTTTAACTAATCTGCTTTAAATTAAGCCCTTAGTTAATTTGGATTAATTTTCCTGAATATCTTTGTGAATAACAGCTCAGAGTTAGGATCCGGTCCTGCAAATACTCACAGGAATGCCTCACATTATAGGAATTATTGCAACAGTAGAAGTTAAGAATGTGCATAATGTTAGGTATGCAGTAAGGTCAACACAGGCCTAGAGGGCTTGTCTGGAGTCAGCAAAGAATATATAGTCAGATTACTTCTTTCTTAACTGCTTGAACACATGTACAAATACTTGGGCTCACAGCCTGTTCGGTATCATTTCCAATCTCACTGTAGTGGACCTGGAAAGCTAGACTAGAATATTTGCTGCATGTTAATTTTGTATTGCCTTCTGATGCTCTGATGTTTGTGAGAACAGAACATTTCATTTCCACATCCTTACTAGGGATGAGTTTAAGTAATTTTAGAAAAAAGCAGCCAACCTTTTGACCATGTTCTTGACGTGATTGATGTGTTCTTGGCCTGTTTGCTGTGTTGGATGGAAAGGATGATGTCTGCTTCCATTCAAGTCAAATATGAAGTGTTTCTATAGAAAATGTCACAACAGAAGGATTCCCAAGAATAATTTTTGGTCCAGAGTTCATCAGTAAGGAGCTGATGGCAAAGAACTTGGTGCTGGTTAGTTTTGCTTTGAACATTAACACGACATTTTCATGCTTAGGCTTAATAGGTATATAAGTTCTACAGTCAGGTGTCCCAGGCAAAAAATTCTTTCCTACTTCCAATGGGTGACATAGGAGTATAGTAAACTGTGTTTTTCTAGAGCAGGGGGAAGCTTCTCTTCCCTTTTCCTCCTTCAGGAACAGTGGGGAGCATGAGGACTCCTTCTCGGCACCCATCTGAAGACCCCCCTTGCCTTGAAAGGGAAGAATGTCTACCTGTTCTCAGAAGTGCATCTCCCTGGCTGTCAGATTTGGGCTTGCCAGTATTGTCCCATGTTCCTCACATATGCTGGGAAAGTGGGAAGCTTACAGTAATCTTTAGGAATTCATTTTCCCTGCTCTTCAGGTGGCAAAGCTGCTGCACTAACCTCAAGGCAAGAGAGTTTGCCATCCCCTGCTTTTGGCTGCTCCTGATCTTTGTGGCAGAGCGCATTTAAGGATATGATATTCTGAATAGGAATAATTTTATACCTGTGCTTGGACATGGTACTGAATTAGGGCCTCAGGCTCATTGTCTTAAGACATTCAACTAAAGTACTCCAAATTCACTTAGTAATAAAAAATGGATTAATCTTTATACAAATCTGGGAAAGATGGGAAAGCATGCCATGCTCCTGGCTGGGCTTGAGGGTACCTCCAAGGGAGAGGTCCTACAGTCCCCAGGGAGGAGAGTGAAACACATCAGGCCTTGCAGACTAGTGGCTTCCTGCGGGTCCTGGCAGTGATGCTGCCGCAGTTTGCAGGCAGTGTTACAGGTTTTAGGTTGTCCTCACAGTGAAAAGGGTAGAAGCACAATTAAAAGCTAAATGGAGATGCCAGAGCACAGTTGCATAGGAACGATTTTCACAGCTATGGGACTGCAGAATGTATATATATAACCCTCATTCTAGTGAAATTGTAGCTGGCTTTGTATCAGAAATTGTATCGGTGAAGCTGTCTGGAGTATTTAAAGTCCTGTTCTGGCTGACAAATGCAGTGCAACGCTGGCTCCCCAGCCCTTGATGCACTTGATGTGGGGCTCTTTCTGGAGCCTGCCATCCCTTTTGGTTGTTTGGGCAGTTCTTTGCTTTTCTGCCTGCAGTTTTAGGGAGTTCGGCACAGTATGGACAATACAGAGGTCATGTGCAGTGAAACCCACACAGGGTAGCCAGGAGCAAAGAAGACCAGAGAGAAGGAAAAGTCACCACCATCTGTTTGAGGTAGAAGAGAGGAGGATCTGTGGTACCTCGCTGCCTAGTAAGAGATGAGATTTGGCTCTGGTTGATGGTTGTGTGGCTGCCAATGCTGCACCAACTGTAACAGGAAGGATCTTTCCTCCGCTCTGGCAATGAAGAAACCTGCTCCTGATTCCGTGAAGTTCAGTATTTTCTCTCTGGATGAGGAGGGAATGGGGAGAGCAGAAAGCAGTGGCAGTGTCTCATGTGTGGCCTAGCTGTTGAGTATCAGCATCACCAGCATCTCCTTCTGTAACTGCTCACAGCTGCAGAAGCAAACAGCCCCAATGATTACTGCTGATACCTGACAGATCACAGACCTACCCAAATATGCGCAGGGTTCATAATAATTTTATAGGAAGATGTTGGCAGGAAAGGTATTATGGGATGTTTCAATTTATGCTATCATGACAGAAAACATATATTTGTAAATGTAGTTCTGCTGCAGACTGATAAACAGCATGTGTTGTTTCCAAGTGAAGGTTTTCAGGGTAGGCAACAAAATCTGAAGCTCTTCTTTGAGAGTCTGTATTGATAAGCCACTTAGTGCTGAAAAAATATGGAGTGATATCCCACTTACAAGTGATAGTAAGGAGATTATAATGTTTCTGAGTTTCTAGAGCCTACCAAATTCCCACCCCACAACCTTGTAGGCCATATGTATTTAACTTGGCTTACTTAAATGGAATTACAGAAGCCTACAATTTGCTACATTACTTCCTTTATAAAACCTGAAATGCTCACACACTTTTTTCTTTGCTCTCTAAGTGAGAAACAGTTTTACTCTTGTGGATTTTGAAGGCTTTTTATGAAATTGATGATATAGGAGAAAAGATTATGTTTATAAAGCCAGGGTCCCTTGTGTTGCTCTGGTTTTGATTAGTATGTGAGCTTTGAGACAGACTTCATGGTGAGTGACTTGTTTAAATGCTACTTAGTTTTTAATATTACATTTGTTGCCTTTAGAGAAAGTGAGATGTCCATAGGAACTACGATTAACATTCTTTACTCTGTTCCCAAAGGTTTACTTCTGTAAGAGAGATTATTGATTGTGACTCTTTGAAGGAGAATTGGCCAAAAATAATCCTTCTTGACAGGATTTCTTCTTGGGACAGGACCTGAGAGGGGGCATTTTAACAAAAATAACAAACACAGTTACAAATGAAACAGAATTTGTTTCAATCTCATGAAGGAATTCTGTGGATTTTGCTAGTTCTAATAATACATCACCTTGCTGTGCAAAGTCTGCCTCTCACCACAGGGTGGTAGGGGAAAAGCTGCTTTTTACATACCAGGAGCCTTTTACATCAGCAAACACACAATATTATATTCCTTAAGAATTAGTGTTTTGTTAGGTTGATAGAGGAAAGAGGGGAATTAAAGTTCTCTGTCTAAGGACGAGGTCTATTTTCATGAATCACAAATTGTGGTAGATTGGCAGAACTGGACTATGAAGCAGAGGCACAGTGTTCAGAGCATTCCACTCATTTTCATATGTCATTATGTGTCTGCACTGGAGATGGTCTTGAGGGGTCTGTTCAAGGTAGACAGAGTTCTTCTTTCAAAAATACACAATAAAATAGTGGCAGGTAGGAGAGGCTGGGTTTTGTTCTTCAAAAGACACAGAGGACTGGCAGAATGGTGAGCAAAGCCAAATCCTTTGAGACAAAAGGAGACACACCTTCCTAATTTCTTAACATGATGTGCATTTCTGAAACAGCAAAATCAGGAGAGACTGCGGAATTAAAATCCTGACCTCTGGGTCCAAAAGGTCCAGGTGGTCCTGAGCTAGGTTAGCACCATTATAAGGATTTCTTTAGACTTATAAATACTACCTCAGATACTAATCTTCCTCCCCCAACCTTTTTCAATTACCTGCAATAGATAGCACAGGGAAAGTGCTGAAATCTTAGGCTATTTTAAGCTTTTTGTGACACCCACAGGGAGGAAGAGAGGAGGAAATCCAGGCAAATGTGGAGGTGTAGTTTCCTCCAGCTGAGTTTATGTAGCTTCTGTGAGAATCAAACACTGCTGTGGATAGAAGGACAACCCAAAATACCAGTTCTGTGGACAGGGCTCAGGCTCTGCATTGGACTCCACAATCCTACATAGAGGTGGACTTGAGCCCCACTGGAGCTGTGCTGCAGGAACTGCTGTTTTCTCAGAGCAGATCTCAAAAGGTGCTAATAACAGTGGCAAGCCATAGATTACAGGCTCTGAGCTTCACAGTTTTCAAGGATCATCCCCCCAGTGCAAAAGCCTCTGAGTGAAAAAGCTGTGCTGTGTGGGTTCCTCACACTGTCCTTCCCATGCAAGGATGGGTTTCTAGGAGTTGACTGAACATTATGAAGAAATCTATAATTCAGAGAGCTTGAGAGCTAAAACGGGGAGCATCTTCTTCAGAAGCCCTTATTTATTAGGAGGACTGTACACTATTTTAGTCTATTGCAGTCCTACCTATTGCAGGCTCTGCTAAAGCAGGTTTTATGATCAAAACCCCATTTTTCTGAGCACACTGTTTAGGTAAGAAACTGTCCAGTGAACATCACTGGGTAGTTATGATAAAAATGAGTCACTCCCACATATCCAGTAAGTGCAGTGATTTCCAAACCCAGGCTTGCAGAGATTTTTTTAAAGTAGGTATTTGCCTCTTGTTTGCATGGAGTTTGGTTAATGTTTACTCTGCTTTGGCATATGAGCACAATGGAGGAAAGCAGATGCTGTGCATGTACCTGAGGCCTTTTTATCCCAGGTACACCAAAGAGAAACAAACCATTACTGTTCAAAGGGACAACTCACTTCCAGCAAAGGCTTCAGCATGCCATCATGTCTCTCCTCTTGCCCAGAAGTATTTGCTTCACCTGCCCTCACATAACCCATTTCTAAGTTGTTTCATGAAGTCCTGGATCCTATTTCTCTCTGATTCTTCACTATTACCCTCACTCATTCCCTCAGTAACTCCCAGTGCTTTTCATCCAGTCCATGTTGTTTATTTTGGATAAATAACATCCAGCTATTCTGCTCACAAAGCTCTGTTCCATTTAACCTTTTCTTTCTCCATTATAACTTCCCTCTTTTATGCTTTAAATTGCTCCCTGAATTCCGTGGAAAAGTCTATTGCAGGGAGGAAAAGGAATACTTTGTTCACCAAATCTGGGCTGTGGTGGGCAGGATGTAAAAGTTAAAAATCGTAGCAGCAGAAACTTCCTCCCAGCCTCATGCTAAGAGATCAGGACAGCAAGAATTACAGTAAATTACTTAGGGAGGTAGGTCTTAAAAGAGAGAAAAAAAAAATAATAATAAAAAAAGAAAGACGGAAATGTTTGTAATTCTGAGTCCTGGTCCAAGATCTCTTGTGGTCTTCTCTTCAGCCCTGTTTTCTGTAAATCCATAATTCATCCAGAAACCCTTTTCAAATTCTTCTCACCTGCTATGAATTCTTTTTGTGCATTTTCCCCAAGACTGGCCTGTTCAGTGTTTCTTTTGTGGCATTGACTGTATCTATATAGCTATATGGATCTATTATTACAAATCCTTGTATGAGACTAATACTTGCAATACAAAGCTTTTATATCTGTGAGTAGTAGATCTTTGATTGATCAAGAAAATAGCAAGATATGTTACAGAAATAAGAAAATCTGATGTTTGGTGGAGATATTTCTGGGTTTTTTATAAAATATTTGAGACTTTCCATTACTGGCAATAAAATTCTGATCTACTTGTCTGTTAAAAAAAGCATTTTAAAAAGACCAAATTAGCAAGATCCTTTTTTAACTTCTGCTGACAGAACCCTTTACATACATTTTCCTTGAAATTTATTTCTTCAACATTCATCTAAAGCTACTTCAGAGTATTTATGATTAAAATAATACTAGAATTATACTGAAGTATCAAAGAAGCAAGCATTGACTATTTTTTATGCATATATGCAATTTTTAAATTGTTATGTGTACATAGTAGCACGGGACTGTACGACAATACAGCATAATGATGTATTGTATAGCAGTTATTAAATATACTGTATTTTGCCATGTTATTTTATTACATTTAAAGAACATTTGTGTAAAGGTGATAATATCTATTTGATCCTTGAATCTTGTCCCTGTTGTTATTTATGCTTGGTATAAATATAAACCTTACTCTACTGAAAATAAGACTTTTTGCTCAGTTTTATTCAGATGTTTAAAGTCTGTTTCCACTGGAACTCAGGAAGAAAAGTGAACTGAAATTCATTTTTCAGTGCACACTAGTTTGAAAACAAACCAGTGGGAGATCACAAGTCAGAATTATAATTTAATAGGAAAATTAAAATAAATGCAATAGTACAAGAACACTGACAGAGTCAGGATACAACCTGACACCCTGTTAGTCAGGGTGGTGGTAGCAGTCCAGATGAAGTGGTCCTGTTGAAGAGGTGATCCTGTAGAAGGGTCTGGTGCTCCTCTAAAGGTCCAGTGGTGGTTATGTAGCTCTTGTCCTCTGGGACCCCAGTAGGTAAGGGCTGAATGTGGTGTTCCAGACCTCAGATTCTATCCAGGCAGGAATGCTCGGTTCCTCCCCCTGGGCAGAGCATCTCACAGTGGGATGATGTAATTTTAAGAGTCATGCTGTGAGGCTTGGTGGCCCTTTAACAGAAGATATTCCCCGGAGGGAGTTATCAGGGATGTGTCATGGAAGAGACAAAGAATACTGCCCCACCTGGTTTTCACAGATGGTGATAGAATACATACTTTTGGTTACATCTTACATTGTAACCTAAGACACAGTGGGACAGAATGTCCTAAAGAATTCCAACTTGAAGTCTCTAATTTCAAAAAGTCCTCTTAAAAAGTTTGGATATTCCTGGTCTGAAATGCTTGGTTTGCCCTTGGTGAAGGAAGAGGACCTGTTGCGACTTAGTTCTCTGTGACATTGGTCTCAGTCTGCCTGGCAAGCTGTGGGGCCCCGTGGGACATGTGTTGAGTGTCAGAAACTGAAGTTTTCTGTTCACCCTTTGGCTCTGGGCAGGACAGCCGGACCTCCTTGCAGTGCCTTGGATTCTGATGCAGTGAAAAACCAACATCACATCTCGTATTACCATGGGGAAGGTGCAACCTGGCCAACCTGTGGCAGTATGATGTGTGGCGGCCTGGCTGGGTCAGGGAAGCATTCTTGGTTAAAAATGACTATTTTTGTTTTGCTTTGTTTTGTTGAATTGGTTATTTTTAACCCAAACCAGTTCTTCAGTCTGGTTCACAGCATAACCCCATGAGCAGCTCTTCTGGCACAGTCAAGACACAGCCTGGTGTGGGAGAGAGCAGCACGGTGAGGGAGCTGCCTGCACTGGCACCGAGGCTGGAGGAAATGGTCATCAAACTATGGCAAAGGTTCCTTATGCTTCCAGCAGATTGTAGAATACGTAGGGGGATGAAGGGAGGTTAACTTGAACTTGAATTTGAACAAAGGCTGGAGTGCTAAAAGTTGACAATAAAAAAATAAATGACAAGTTCTGTGTCATGCCTAATCCCATCCCACGTCTTGAATGGACCTCAGAGCTAAGAGAGGATGTAGTGGTGGTCTTTGATCACATTTTTACATTCTCAACACCTTGCAGGACACATTCCCTGTCACCGAGTAAGAGGGTAGCATACACGCAGTATCAGTGGGCTTCTCAATCCCATGGTAGGTGTGATGAGATCAGAGTTTCCTTGCAGTCCATGTAGTGAACTAACTGCATGAGAACGGCACAAACCATCGGCAGAGTGGCATTTCTCTCATGTTGCTTTCCTTTGGCTTCTCAGAGTTGGCCAACAGCTGTGGAGATGAGATGATCTTTGGAGCAGTGGGATCTGGAGAAAGAGGGTGTGCACCTAGTCCTTGCCTGTGTTCTTCCTGAAGGGTGGGAAGCAGAGAAAGAGAAAAGCCGCCCAGAGAAGCAGCAACAAGGAATTGCCTTAGAAAAGCCAACTCTGAAGTCTGGAAGTTTAGTAAATATTTGCTTTTGTACCTTGAGGCCAGTGATGTTTAAAATGTGAAAATGTTTTTCTTACCCTGAGGCCAAAGAAGTTTGTGTTTTGATTTAAACATTCATTCTGGTATGTATTTAAGCCACCACAAAGTAAACTATCACACAAGCAGTGCTCTCAAAAACACTCATTGTGCATCCACCCTCTGGCTTCTATTTTATCACAAGTGATGAAGGATTGGAATTTAATAAGGGATAAGCTGTAGAGCTGGCCCAGAGGGTTAGCACAGCCAGCTGGGCTCCGAGTGTCTGGTAAAGGACTTTCACCCAGCAGGTTTCTCTGAGGTTTGGGAAGTCTACATCACTGTGCAGCAGTCAAGAAGCAGCACAGATAAGCTCCCTGGGGAGCCTCCTCCAGATCCTCACAGCCAAGGCAGATTGCTGTTGAGAGAAACCTTTGGGAAAAAGAAATCTTTTCCAGCCAAATGGATCCCATAAAATAGGAACGTGTTTGGCTGTTCCACTGAGTCCTCCTGCAAGCCTGAAAAGTGAGAAGATCCATTCCTCATGCACAGCCCATCTGCCTTTCTGAGGAGCTCCAGAGTAGTAAGTATGGGCTGCAGCCTCTGAGTTTCTCTGGGGTTTACTGACCTTAAAGAAATCCCTTTGGCTTCAGCTGTGATGTCAAATGAGTGCAGTAATTTCAAAACGCTCTGTGAATGTACCTCTGCAGTTCTAAGACAGTAGCCCTGTCTAATGGTTATAGTAATATCTGTGTGTCAAAACTGAAGTGTTTTATAGGTCGTCTATCACCAGCAGCTGTGGGGCTGAGTCTCTTCCTCTGTTGCAGCATGCCCATTTGTAAAGTGGGTAATGTTTAGTTACCTCAGGAATGGTTTTGAAGGGCTGATAAATGTCTGCAGAATCTTTAAAAAGAAAGATTGCTCTGTTTTGGATTAAGCTGTTTATCTATTATTCCAGTTCTTTTTACACTGAAAAAAAAAAAAAGGAAAATAAAAAAACCCTTATCACTTCTCTACCATAGTTTTCAAAGCTTCAGTATAAAAGCAGGTCTCTTACATTAACTAGATGTAGAAAGCAAGGAGAAGAACTTTACAGTGGTGAAGACTCACCATCATCAAGCTGAGATTAAGCACTACACTGGGTAGTATTGGTGTTGTATCCCTTTTAAATCCATGCCACTGGGAAATCACAGCTGGTCTCATACCAGTTGCAAGTAGGTGAAGATGAACCCTTAATTTTTTTTTTTTTTTTAATTTTTAGTAATACATTTTTCAATCTAAGTGATTGCTGACTTAAGTTAAATGGATACCAGCTATTCTTGAATTGGATTTGAAAGTGCCCGTACTGGCTAGCAAAGCCAATGTTTAGCTTTCTTAGACCACTGATGAAGATTTGTTTGGGAACCACCATAAGACACGGTGCTTTTAGAAACCAGGCAGATACAGGTGTGGGATGTAGCCCCAACCACACTCAGGCTGAGCACTCAAAGCACCTGGGTAAACAAGAAGTTATTTCTGAGCATTACACCAGCTGCAGGCATGTTGCTGTTGGTCTGCTGGATTTGGAGGCTGCTAACAAAGCCAGGAGAGAACAAAATACTGTTCTTTGGTGTCAGCTCACTAGGAACCAAAGAGAATGGAAAGGCACAGATTGCACTACCTTACTTCACCAGTGACAGTTTTCAGTCTTTATAGATAAGCTTTATGAACTGTCATTTTGGAGATTTCTCTGGCTGCCTGTGCCCGTGGCCATACTTTTCTTTTATGGTGTATTGTTCTGCTTCCCTTCTTTTTTTCTTGCTGTCCTGGAGCAATTCCAATGTGTGCTGTCACATGATTTGGAGGTTACATCTGCTGCCCGTGAAATTTTGGGCTCACAGGATCTGTCCTATATTGAAAGATGAATTTGGAAGGTAACTGGCCAACAGATTGATTGTTAAACAGTGTTCAAAAGCTGTACACACCATTTTAGGTCAGTGTTGAAATAGTCAAGTACCAATTGCTGTGGCTTTCCTTAGCCTCAGTCACTTATTTCAGTGCAGTTCAGAGGTACACTCAGTCTTCTAATGCTGATAACCCAGAGGTTCTGAATGTAAAGACGTCACTGCAGTCTCAAATACCAGCACATATTTATAGCATCTGTCTCAGCAGAGTTTCCTTTCTTCCCTGCAATTATTTGAAGGCTGTAAGCCAACTCCAACACCCACAGAGAACTAATTTAAATCAAGATTTAAATCACCAAGTAGGAAATCTTGGTTTAAATAATACATTTGATCTCTTTTTGCAGTAGTAAGTTATTCTAGATATTTTTTTGAAATAAAAGTTAGCTTTCATGGGTTGGTAACCAATAGAACACCTAAAGGGGGCCTACAAGAAAGCTGGAGAGTGGCTTTTTACAAGAGCATGTAGGGGATAGGACAAGAGGAAATGGCTTTAAACTGAAATAAGGTAGATTTAGATCTGATAATAGGAAGAAATTCTTCCCCGTGAGGGTGGAGAGGCACTGGAACAGGTTGAAGCGGAGGATGCCCCATCCCTGGAAGTGTTCCAGGTCAGATTGGAGCAAAGGAGTGACCTGGTCTAGTGGAAGGTGTCCCTGTCCATGGTGGGGGTGTTGGAACTGGATGATCTGTCCCCTCCAACCCAAACCATTCTGAGATTCTATGATTTATAACAAAAGGTAGTACACACTGAGGTCTTTTTTCTTGTTAACCAAAAGTATTTCTCTATGAATATTTATTATGTTGATAAATTAATGATCACTTTATCATATTCTTAATTTTGTCATATTTTTAATTGGAAAATGAAGCATGGTTCATTTATTTCTAGATTTTTTCCTTGTTTTTATGAATCTATAATTGAATGAAAACTAGAATTCAATAAAAAGGCCCCAAATAGCTTAATATTCTCTTTGTTAGCTAAATAAAATATACTAAGTGATATCTTATAAGAAAATAAAAATCCACATTCTTTTCTTAGCTTAAAAGCAACTAACTGGTTTGTTACTATGAATAATTAAGTTATCAGTCACTGAAGTAAGTCAGGGCAAAGAAATTGCAGAACTTATTGTACTCATTTTATTCATAGATTGGAGAAGGGAAAAAAAGTCATTTTTTTAAAAAATTCTCTGTGGATTCACAAGTTGAAATGAACTTGTTAAATAGAACTGACAGAATAAAATTAAATTAGTAAATATTTTGTGTGTGCAAGGGGGCTACTGCTTCCAAATCTGCTTCCAAATTTTCTTCTTCAGCATATCTTGTCCCAGGGAACCCACCTAGTTCACCTGACTAAAACCCACCTAGTACACCTGACTAGAACTTCAGCAGTAACAATATGTTATTTTAAGAAATTATGTAATTTTAGGCCTTGATATGAATTGTTTTAATTTCACATTTCATTTAAGTAAGTTTTTAAAAATGTTTTTATTTCATGTAAAGTTGTTTAGGTTTTAAGTGATTGGGTGGGGCTTGTCCACTTTGTCAACTACCAGGGAGCAGAGAAAAGGCAGTGGCTTGTGTTCTGCATAGGCCCACTAATTTAAGTTGTGCAGGTTGTGAATTGGCACAAATTGTGTGCTCTAAAAACCAGAAAACTGCATGAAAATGACCTGGAAACCTCATTCTCCGGATGGAGGAAGGTATTTTGAGCTCCTGGCCTGGCCAGGAATTCCCTGGGCTGAGAAATACCCATCTCTGGCAGGAGCAGCATCTGGCATCATCCCTGCTCAGGATCTCTTTTTTCCTCTGTATAACGGAGAAGGAAGGGGGTAGAGGTCACAGCAGCAAATAACAGGTGAGGCATAGGGCATTTCCCAGGGAATTCATGGCAGGCTTGGGTTAATGGTCTCCCAGTTTGCTTTGGGCTATCAACTCTCCCAGCTCCTCGTTAATCCCCAGGAAATGCCCTGTGACTCGGTTCTTATTGAGAGTGGTGTGAAATCAACAATATTCTGCATCTGCTCTGTGTAGCGAAGACAAGAACGGAAGGTAGTAAATTTCCCTTCGTTATGAAAATCTGGCATATTTTTATCCAGAAACCTTTTGTTCTACCTCTTAACGTTGATAAAATGTGCTGAAAAAGATTTCCTCATCCATGAAGTGATGCCAGAGGATACAGAAAAAATGTCTTCATTCCAAGGTCTTCTCACTTTAATTTTTTCAGCCCCAGCAGCCCGTTTGCAGGTTGTTTTATACCTGAGTGGATTTTAGAACATGGTCAGTTCTTCACCTTAACTAGAAAGAAGTCATTTAGCAGGTAGCTGAGTGTTATGTTCTAGACAGGGGTTGCTGAGCAAGAGTCCCACTCACAACATCTGCTTTGCTGTTGGACGGGCACAGAAGTTTTAAAGTGAGAGCAGAGAACTTCTCTGACACAAAAGGAAGATGAGGAGTGATGTGCCCCTCTGAACAAGTGTCTTTGCTGCAGGAATATATATAATCTGAATAGATATAATCAAGACTCTAAATTGTTTGTAGAGCAAGTCATATATAGGTAGGACACAATACATCTTGGTTGGGTGTAATGCTCTGTATTTTGGCTCTTCACCTGTCATTTATTTAGCACAATTTTGAGCTGTGCATTGCAGGTGTTAGACACAACGCACCCTGAGCTCCACTGTAAAATGCAGTCCCTCTTGCCTGAGGTAAGCTGAATTCAAAACTTTATATGTGAGTGTTCTAATTTTGGCATGAACAGATTCTGTATATAGCTTGCCATGGTATGAAATTCCATGCTGTGGAAGAACTCTGATTTATACTAGCCATGCACATTGCAAAAGTCAGTTTTCCCCCATACTTTTTATTTATAAGGAGACAGGTTCTAGCTGGAACTGTATCCATCCTTGTATGGATGAGTCCCAATAAGTTCTGTGAGTTTGCTCAGGGACTGGGTATTTTGTCTTAGGCATGGTGTCTGCAGGCATCCCCCTCAACCCTGAGCCAAATACCAGCACACCTCCAAAGAACAGAACAGAACAGCAGAGTTGACTCACTCCCAGACTGGAGACTGACTGGTTTGTCTGAATGCATGTCAAAGAGTTCAGGGGAGGCTGGATATGCACAGATGGGTGCTGGAAAAAGTGCTCACAGACGTGCTCTGAACCACCTCCAAAGCCCCATGCTGGGGTAGAAGACTGAGTGATACAAAGAGCTGCTAAGTAAGAGCAAAAGGCAGACACCATGTCTATCTCCTTTTGAAAAGGATTTGAAATATTTGCTCCTTCTTGTTTCCAGCAGACTGGGAATGGTTGCTCGGTGTTGTTCTCTCCTGGCCAGTTGCTCTCCTGTCAGAAAAATCTTCAGATAAATTTTTCTTTTTTTTTTCACTTGGTTTGTGGGCTGATCTAGGAGAACAGCATGGCTCTCTGTCTCTTTTGGCAGAGGTTCCAAGCCAGGCTCTGACAACCTGGGTCTGTTTCAGACAGATCCTAAACCAAAGTGATCCCTGTCCAGTGCCACGTGCTGCTTCTTTGGAGGGGCTGCAGGCCATCAGGGAATGTGGGAATGCTGTTTTTCAGGAGCTGCCTGCACATTATTACCTGCATCATGATTCAGTCTCCCTCCTCTAGCAGCCCTAAGCACCCTTGTGGGTTTCAAAAGCCTCATATGACTTCTCTGATACTTCAGCAGCCTACAGCAGATCAGGGAGCTGGGAAAGAAGGAAAGTGAAGCCAGAAAAGTTACATATGTGGGAGGGAAGTTGAATTCTCATGGAAGAGATACTGGACATGCATCTTCAGAGAATTTTTCTCAGATACCAGCAGCTTTGATAAAAGCCCATGGTCTCCTGAACTGAGGTAGACACGCTGTTGTTTAAAAGGCCATGCATGACACATCCCTGTAACCATGTTTTTACACGGAGTGTTCATCCAAAGCAATGTGTGGTGGAGTCTAAGAAAACTGGTAATTTAGTACCTCTCTGTGGTCAAAATTTTCTGCACAAGGATATGTTATTCATCATCCTATTGAGAGTCCAGTAGTACCTTTTTTCATTTTTTGGTATCACACTCTCTTAGTTGGTCCATACACAGAGGAAATTATGTTGTTGTAAAGGAAAATTTCATTTTAAAAACAAAGCCAGCTCCAATATCCTCAGCAGTTTCCACATGCTCAGTGTAAGCTTCACCTTGTGTTTTGTGAAACTTGCTGTTGTGCTGGCAACATGAACAACGATCATCTGAAGAACTTTCTTACATGTGCCTTTGGAACTCATGTAGATTAAACAGCAAAACCCACATCAAGAGAGAAATGGTTTCTTCCTCTGTATTTCACTATGCTTTTTAGTGACTGTCTAAGAAATGACAACTTCTCTTTACCTTTTTCTTTTGAGGTTTGGACCTCTCGTTCCGTTGCTGTCATCTCTCACTTGTAAATGCACCAGGGTCTTACAAACCTCTGTTGTTCTGGAAAGGAAGAACATTCTCTGTGTGCTACCCTAATAAAGCTGCATGAGCTGCCTGCCCTGCATTTGTCACAAGAGAATCTTTGGGGGAAGTGTAGAGCTGTGATACAGGCCAGGGCTTGACCTGTAAATAGGGAAGGAGCTGGAACACTCAATGGCCAGCAAGCAAAGATTTCTTTGTCCCTGTTTCTTGGAAGGCAGCACAGATGCCTGTGATTTTGGGGATCCAGGAAGCAAAGGAAGAAGCTGGGATCTGTAGCTGGCTCCTGCTGGACATTTGGCAAGGTTCCCTCCCTGGCTCCCTGGACAAGCAATTGGAAGTCCTGGTGCATTCTCCCTCTCTTTCAAGACCATCATTTCCTCTTGAGGTGCAGGTGGAAGTAGAGCTGTGCTGTTTTCCCAGAGCTATTGCTCTGGGTAGGAGCATCTTCCTGCTCCAGACCCTCTGTCCATGAGGGTCTTGTGCTGGCATTTGCTCTATGGAATAACTATGAAATCCACAACATTTCTGCAGGCACAGCGGGCTCTTCCAGCCCACCTTGTATTTTTCTGCAATAATGTGGCTTCAGTAGTAAAAAATGTATGATGTATGTGTTTTGAGGAGGCAATTCCAGGACAAATCACAGAAGAAAGGCCCTGACTGTTAGCAGTTCTTGGAGCTTACCACTTTTCACCTCTGCTCCCTTGTATAAACAGCAAAGCTTTAGATTTTCTTTCATATTAGAACATAAGAATACTTTCATTTTTTAAAAAATAAATTATTTAAAATTTCTCGGCAGTCAGCATTTCGAATACCTTAATGAAATACAATTTTTCCTCTGCAAGTCTCAAATCAAAAGCTGTTCCTTCCCCCTGTATTCCTGAGCTCTAAGTTTAAAATAAAAATGCACATATTGAATTTGCAGAATTGTGGAGCTGAATTTTACTACAAGGCTTAGACCAACGCATACATGATTTTAATACCTGGAAATGTGTGGTTTTATTTTATCATTTATGTAATGGTGTGTTATTAGCTATTTTATTTCTGTGCTAGACTGGGATACATTTATGAAATTCCTTAAGGTGAACTGAAAAAAAGAAAATGCAATGGACTGAAATGTTGTGGTTGTGTGCCATAAACAGCAAATTAGTACACAGAATCTGAGAGTTTTAAAACCCCCAGGCTATTTAGGGACACACTGAGGGGATATTGCTGTTGGGTTAAAAACGTGTGCTTGTTGCCCCAACTTTGCTGTCAGGCTCACAACACCCTCCAAACACGTGCTCTCAGATCCTCAGATTTTCGGCAGAAAGTCTTTCATGTGAAAGGAAAAAAAGTCAAGGAGACAGATTTTGGTTTCTGTTTATTTTTTAAAAGCTACGAAAAGATGGTTCTATAGAAGCCATATGAATTTTATTCCTACACAGTCCCCTCCCGAGCATCGTCTGGGCTATAGACAAAGGGCTGTGTTGCTTAGCAACCCCCCTAAAGCTCATCAACACAGCCTTGGTATTAATATTTATTCCCCCCTTTCCTTAAAAAAAAAGCCTTACTCTGGAATTTGAAATGGGATCTGTCCTCCCTCTCTTTTGTGCAATTAAAGCAATACTGCTCACTTTTTCCCATTGATGTTACTGGCTAAACCAAACAATTTCTGCCAGGAGGGCCAAATACAACTCTTGGGAGACTGACTGGAATAATTACGTCCGGGATGAATTTCTGTAGCCCAGTGTGTCTTCTGCTGTCAGTGTTTTGTAGTTTCTTTTTAGATCACTGAAATCCCTAATTTCCATCTTCCCACCCTTTTTTTCTGAGTCCTCTCCTTCCATTCCCATACTGAGGAGCTCCCTCCTGGCTGCATCCTCCTCACTGCCTCGAGCAGCTCTGGCTTCCTCAGTGGGGCACTGTGTGGGCAGGAGGGGTTTTCCTGTAGCCTCTGGGGGCACCCAGACACCAGGACAGGTGCTGAACAAACCAGGCTGAAAAAAAATTCAGTAAACACAACTAAAAGCTCAACTACCCACACTGGGACTAACCAGGACAGGGCTGTTCCTTGGCAGAATGATTCTCTGCACCAGCAAGAGCCCTCTGCACGACGTGAGTCCCTTTACAGCCCATTTTTGAGAATTTCAGTGGAATGTAATTAGCACACAGACTGGAGAAAATGTCTCTGGAGGGAGCAAAGCAAATTATTCAATGCCAGGGAAATATTGGGAATTGGCTCTGGCTTTCTGTTTGTGTTAAATGGCCATGAGATCCAGGGATATTCACTTTTCTGCCCTTCAGCCTTTCCAGAGAAGCACCACCAGAAATACAGATCTGAGTCTACCTGTACAGGCAGTGTATATTCATCATATAAACTTGTCATTGTATCAAAACACCGTGGTTACATTGGGATTTGGTGTGAAAAAGAGAAGCAGGGTGGAAAGAAGTCAGCTGGAGCTACAACTTACTATGCACTGCTGAGAAAATAAGGGTTTGTTGCTTAAAGTTTTGGTCACATTTGCTTTCTCCAAAATCCTGGCCACAAAATGTGATTCTCTGCAAGGCACAGATTCTTTCTGGAGTAAGCTGGGATGTATGAAGCTGCTGGGAAAGACACTGAAGGATGAGAAAAGAACTCTGATTCTGGAAGCAATTTCTTCTCAAAATCATTTTCCTTTGGGGGTGAAGAGGAAATCATTCTAAGGTCAGAAGCAGATATGTATGGAAAACTAATTGCAAATGTGATAAAGGAAGAGAGGTGCAGGGTCCTTCAAACAGAAGCAGCAACTCTGTAAACAGCAATATTGACTTCAGGCTCCAGCAGTGTCTTAATACTATTTTTTTTTTTTTCATAACTTCTACCCTTTCTGTCATGCCAAGCAATAGTAAGAACTCTTTACTAATATCAGTGAGACAGGAGACCACAAAGACTTATGGTTGTTAGGCTACTCTGGAATGGAGAGAGCATCTTGCAGGTGCCTCATAGCCAGTTCCAGTCTGCCTTTCCAAGCTGTGAATATGGAGCATATCTCAGGTCCACACTTTCCCTGGAAGGTTACACCAAGACCTGTCATGTGGACTTTTCTTGACCTGTAAACTCAGTGCAGAGTTCTTTAGAACAATGTTAATTCTACTTGGCCAGATCCTCAGCTGGAGCCAGCCAATACACCCGTTGCTTTCATCATCTACACTCGCTGTGACAGCCAGGAAGGATCAGTTCTTTATGCCTAAAAAAATTCTTTCTTAGAAGTCCTGAAGTCTGAAAGCTTCTTAGTTTTGATTGGATTAGCCTTCATTCGAAAGAAAATCAGCTTTCAGCCTCTATAAACTGGACCCCCTTTTGATTCCACTCATTTTTCACTGGTTTTGCCCTTGTGAATCTCCTTTAGGATTACTCCTGACTTACATTGATATAAGAATGAGAAGATACAGCACCACTAAGTGGTCCTGGCATTTGGAGCCAAAATGTGTGTGCCAATCTAGGTGCAGGTACATCTCAGCACAGGGGGTACAAACACGGGAGAGGGGAGAAGGGGAGTGGGCAGACATGAGCAAACTGAGTGGGAGCTGTGCACAGGGCTGAGCCACTTAGAGAACAGTAGAAGCATCTCCTCTTTTTCCAGCTGTTGAGGATTCAGCCTCACCTTTGCTTGCTCTCACATCACTCAGCTGTAAGCAGACACCATCTTTTGGATCCAGTCGTATCAGTGAGCAAGTACTCTCTAGCACCTTGCTGGTAGACTTTAAATCCCTTCTGGACAGGTTTGGCAGGAAAACAGCTTTCATAAACTTCCCCTGTTTTACTTTGGGCAAAGAAACTCAGCCTAGTTGTGCCTGACCTTTCCTGCTGTGGGTTAGAAAGTGCACACAAGAGCTTCTCCTTCAGCCTGGCTGGAAAGACCTCAGTGCAGTGGGGAGGTGGGGGATGCCTGAGGGTAGTGATGCCTCCCAGACTTTGCTACATGCAGAAGAGACTGGCTGGTTGTTGCTGTAGATGCTCTGTTAGTGCTGCCTTATGCCCAATCAGCTACAGCATCTTGAGAAGTTGCAGGACAGCACTTCCAAGGGTAACTGGTTTAATTGGCTTTGTCCTGCTATGGTTACCTCTTTAAATGGCACTTTAGGGGAGCTGCTGCTTCTCATTTACTTCCTTAGCCCTTTTTTTTTTCTTCTATTTTTTTCTGACGGGAGTTAGTGCTGCTGCTCATCCTGATCTCTTGAGCAGATTCTCATATTCTGTATGACAGGAGCTCCTTTTGTGCCCTGGGCATTTACTTTTGAATTATTTAATTTTAAATAATGCTGGTGAAAAGCAGGGGTAATAACTGTGTGATCCTGCCTTTAGTGCAAAAGACTGGATCTAGCCTGAGCAGGGAAAGAGCATATTTCCTTACCTTTCGTTGGTCTCTCTCAAAACCACCTGAGGCAGCACTGAACTTGCTCATTCTTCTGCAAGTCCAACTGGGATAGTGTATTTTCCGCTGGGACCAGTAAGGCCCATGTTATACCTGTTGCCAGATTGACTGGATTCAGTGGCCATCACTCAGGACAGCTGGGCTTGAGCCAGTAACCAAGGAAGAGATCCTATTTGACCACTACATGCTGCTCGTTTTCACCTCATCTGGCAGCCAAAGGGCTGAAAGGGTTCATGTTTGCAAACCTCTCCCTCTTATGATCTCCCTTCCTCAGCATTCACTCATCCTGCTGGTTTTGAGTCAGCCAATACCCTCAGTTTTGGTTTTGTCTTTGGTTTCGAGTGTCTAAAATCACTTGTGCAAAGTAGAAGAAGGGGTTTCTTTTTGTCACAAAGAAACAATACTTACCGTGTGTAAAATGCTTTTCACCTAACTAAGTTAACTAATTAATCCTTGCAATATCCCTGGAAGGAAAGTAAACATTATCTCACTTTTACACACGGGGAAACTAAGGCAGAAAGGTGAAGTGAATTGCTCAAGGCTAATGAAAGATTTAGTGCTGCAGTCAGTTTTATAAACACAGGGGTTTTCTGGCTCCTGGTCCTGCATGAAGACAATTAGACCAACTCTCCAATGGATAAAATTCGCTGCAAGGCATGACCTTCCCCTTGAAGCAATGGTGTGGAAAGGCTGAGGCTCACAACTAGGGAGAGGTGAGGGAGGGGCAAGCACTGTCCTGGTTTGAGCCCAATCCTTTTCTAACTGTGCCCCACTGTCCCAAAGATAAAACAAGCTGCATAACATGTACAGCAAATGGGGCTGCAGAGTGCTGCAGAAGTTCAAAGGAGTTTTGGGTCAGCTGTGGCAAATCAGTGTAATTTGGATGCAGTGTGGAAGACGTGAGTGCTGCATCTCCCGCAAATGAGCCTCCATGTGATGGAGATATGATTTGCTATGCCTGTCATCCAGGGGAATAAACAAGAATATTCATCTGCCTATCTTTTATGGGTATTCCAGCTCAGGAAAAGCTGTGAGCAAGTTTCCTGTTAAGTATTTTGTGCTGGCGCTGTGCTCATTCTGCTTAAAACTGTTCCACTTGTTCCAGAATTAACACTGGGTGAGGGAGCAGCCTTATCACAGCACTAGACAAGTTCTGGAATCAGTGACAATGGTGTGAGCAGAGAAGTTGATTCAGCTTCAGAGCTGCTCGAGCTTTCTGCTGATGTATCTGAGCACAAGGCTGGCCAAAAATATCTGTCTCTGGACCAGCTGAGAGAGGAAAATTAGAACATCTGTGCAGCAAGAAAACTTTGCAGTGTCGTCAGCCAGCACTGTCAAAGGCACTGCTCTAGGGAAGGTTGTACTAGTGCTTCAGTCTTGTTATTAGTAATGAGCATTCCTGCTCTTACTGAGACAGAGAGCTGGTGACTGAGGAATCAACACTGCCCCTCCAAACTCACCAAACTGTTTTCATAGCTAGTGGGTCTATGCTTTAAAACAAAACAAAAGCAGCTCCAAAAATATGGCAAGTGAGTGCCAATAATTTTTATTTCTTCACTGAAGCAAATTGTTCCAAGCGTGTTTTGAGAGAAGAACAAGAGAGGACAATCCATCAGTGCAGAGTACATCAACATATTAAAAAGAATGCAAGTAGTGGGGAAAGCTTTTAATTTGAATGATATCAGTGCCCACAAGCATGACAATAATTAAAGGTCTGCCAGCATGGCTATTATACATTCTGGTTTAGTGCATTTAATATCTCAGCTGCTTCAAATCACATCAGCCTGATGGCTGGCAAGCATGTTTCCACTCTGGATGCAAATCAAACTCTCACACACCGTTCTGAAGCCTCACTCTAAAGGTAGGACTTTTTTGCATCAAGACAGGACAGGCTGTCCTTCATCCTTGCAGTTCTGTAATGCTGATACCCTTCCACTGCCTGAGAAAAAGGAGAATAAATTATTCTCCTTACAGTTAGACTGAAGTGTTATCGTACCCTACTTCAGGGCAATTTTTCCAGTTCTCAAAACTTTCTTTCTCCCCTGGCAGGTGTGTGTTCCGTGATCTGCCAGGGATACTCGCTCCCTTTTGGGTTGTAATGAGGGTAAGGGAGGGGCTGCGGTCCCTCCCTCCTCTGCAGCCCTGCGCTGGTACCTGACAGGGCACATTGTTCTCCATTTCGTTCAGCTTGCCGTGCGCGGGCTGACTGCCAGGCTGCAGCCAGCTCTGATGGGCCAAGGGGGCAACCAAGGGGTTTTACTTCATCTTCTGATGCTTCTGTGCTGCGTTATTCCCGCAGAGCCACAGGACCTCCTCAGGAAGCGCAGCCTGGAGCAGCGCTGGCACAGCACCAAGGTGGATGAGAACAGATGATCGCTTGTGCAAATAGTAATTTCCAACATTCCCAAAAACAAGCCAACAACTTATTTTATTTTCATTGGGGGGGGGATAAAAATTAAAAAAAACAACAAAGAGAGAGACTAACAGGCGATGTGACTTGCATCACCATGAATGCTCCACTTCCATGTCCCCCACTTTCCCTCTGCCTGCTTTCCCTTTCAGCCCATAACCTCAGGAGGGCAGGAGCTGTCTCTCACTGGGTATTTATGCAGATCTGAGCACAATGGGGCCTTGATCCTCCCTGGGTCCTTCTGATGCTACTGCAGTACAGCTGAGGAGGAGGTTTTAGACAGAGATGGCTGCTAGCTTCAACTTGTAAGAGACTGAAAGTGCCCTGGAGGTCAGGGGGGAGGTGACACATCCTGAAACCTTGGGAACATTAACAATTAGCTGGCTGGAGGTTGGCAGGGAGAGTGTTGGATCTGAAGCCACCAAGCAAAAGTGTGACCTTGCTAGGATTAAAAAATGGAGAGCTCAAGGGGGTACAGAAGGGAGAGTGGGAGGTCAAATGAAGGATACAGACAGACAGATACAAAGGTTAAAAAAAAAATCCAATGGCAGTTTTCTTTGCCAGTTTCACATCTGCTGCTGTACTGGCTTGGTCCCTTAAAAATCACATTGGAGCAGTTTTTTCTCTTAAGAGATGTGGTAAATGATGGTGCATGTACTTCTAGACCATTGCAAATGCAAGGCCAAGTATGAAAGCATTTCAAGCAAATGTGATTTGCAGTGAACCAGGAGAGAATGAACCACAGGTTTGTATCACATCAGCTGAGGGGCAGAAACCCTCTCTTTTAGGGGTCAAATATTTCTTAAGCTGTGCTGATTTGACCACTCAGTGCAGCTTTGTTTTGAGGGTGCTGTCCTGTGAGGATTCATTCTGCTTGGAGGAGGTGTGAATTCATACTGCAGCCTTTCCTTCAGTGGGGACATGGTACAGCTCTGTCTGCCCCTTTGCATACACATTTTGGAGGCTGATTAATCTTAAAGCTTTCTATACTCCATCAAATTGTTCAAGAGCTATTAGGAATAGGTGTCTACCTTAGCAATTTAGTGTGCTGGAGGGGTTCTCGGTGTAAATTCTCCTTGTGTCCTTACTTTGAATCTTGCAGTAGCACTCAGGCATCCCTCTGATCACAGCAGTGACCAGCTCAGGGCCATTTCCCACCTGTTGGAACCAAGGCTGGAATCATAAGGTGTCACCCAGGGTGCTGCACTCACAGAGCAGACAGAGCTGCCAGCTGCTGGTGCTCTGAATTTGCATGAGGGGTTGCACTGCAGGCTGCCCAGGCTTCATGGCTGGGAGAGGTGTGATATGAACAAATGGGTTTGGAACTATAATGGGAGCAAAATGAACCAGTCTTAATTCCAGTTGGTTATGTCGATGTGTTCACAGAGCATTTGAATCAGGTAAGCCTTGTCTTCAGAAGACACAAACCCACACCAGCCTTGATCCAGCTGGTGGCTGGATTTGGTCATCACCTATAATGAATAACTTGAAACAGCATCAGTTTTACTGACAGTGTTGTTAATTTTAACAAGAATTTTGTTTTATGCTGATCCACATAATGATTACTTTAAATATTGCTGTCTGCTATTAATTGGTGGCTGTGCTGCCTGCCTGGCCACCTCCTGCCAGTGCAGAGTGTATGACACAGCACTGGCTCCCTGCAGGACAGCCGGCCAAACACACCCGAGAGGAGGCAGGTTTTAACAAACATCTACACTCTGAAAGAAAGCCAGGTCAAACACTTTCATTTGTGTTATGCCCCTCACCCACAGAATCCTGTTACCCCAGCTTGGGCAGTATTTGCAGTTACCACTGTTCTCACGTGTCGTGTCACACTGGCCCAGTCTCAGGATTCCTACTCCTTTCCATTCTTTACTTGCATCCATTGTGCTGGGAGCTGCCAGCACTACAGCTGCCCTGAGCCTGCTTTCCATGAGGCCCACTCCTTTTCTGCATCATCCAGCTCTGATGGGAGCTCCTTTCCCCCTGCACTGCCCATGGGCTGTGGGATCACACCAGATTGCCAGTAAATGTCTGCAGAGAGAAAAATGTGAAACTTTATTTGGGAAAATGCCTCCAAAACCAGCATCTGGATCAGAGCACCTGGAAGAAGCTGCCTAGTAAAAACCCTCAAGCACAGGGAATGCTGGACACCAAGCTGGCCTGGCACCAGCGAGAGGATGCTGACATGCTCCATCAGTGTCTCTCACAACCTCAGCCACATCACTTGGGTAGTCTGGGCCTCCAGAAGAGTCAGTGACCTCCAAAATCCCCCTCCACACAGGGTTTATCACAGCAGACTTGGGAAGGGTGCTAAGGAGCCTCTGGCTTAGGCTGTGTGTGGGAAGCAATGGGTAAGGGAGGGGCTGGGGAGGAGCTGGAGTGTAAAGACAGATGGCCTGGGAAGGGATTTATCCCAAAAGGAGGGATGTATCAGAGAGGCCTGGGAGGGGATCACAGCAGCAAGAGCAATAACACAGCTTTTTTGCTACAGAATAAAAAGAGGGAGCTAGATTGACGTGCAGATATCACTGCTGGCAGATATGGTTCCCAGGCAGTTCCCAGTAGCACTATTAATAAATGACAATTTTTATTATATTCTTTGCACTTCAGAACCATCCGATTCTCACTGCTTGCTTCATTTTTTAAGAAACACCACCACTAGAGTGCCACTTGGGCACCCATCTTTCTAATGCACAAATTTACCCTTGTATCCTTGTATCTGCAGGTTACCAGTTCATTTTGGGGGTAATTTCTATATCTTTCAACATTTGGACATTGCATATGCTTGCACCCAGAGACAGGCTGCTAGAGGATATGCAAGGGTTTGGGGCAGCTGAAATGTGCAGAATCTGCTGGTTTCTGGGTGGTATGGGGATTTTTATACTCCCTTTAGGCAGAAAATAGAAAAAAAAACCCAGTCCTGGCTAAACCAGTCCCATCCTTGTCTGGTCTATGTCTCCCCACTGAACATCAAAGCTCCCCAATAGCTTCCCATTCTCCAGGATAAAAACAATGACAGATTCACATGGACATCTTTGAAACAGCACACTTTTGTCTTCACAGTTCATTTTTACTCTTGGAGTTGCTGATACCCAAATTTGATGTTTAGGAGCATCAGGACGTGAAAGGATCAGTGTAGCCAGAGGTTCTTCTCCTGGGAAAAGTTTGAGGAGCTGCAAAAAAAAGCGAATCTTAGCCCCAGTAACTCTTAACTGAATTCTGGCATTAAAGTCACATTAGGACACCACATTTGTGAACTATATGCTCGTGATCACAGAGTCACTTCCAGTATTTTAGATATAACGGTGAAGCCAAAGGGCAGCACAGCAGATGAATGGGAAATTGATCAACTCCTCTGGACATTTCCCACTGTATCCCAGAATCTATGTGCCTGGTCGAGATACTACAGTGATAAATGCTTTGGAGAAGTTCATAGGTTAGATGAGACTTGTGTTGTTTAGGGCAGAGTGGTTGAATTCTGGAGCTCTGTGTCTTTGGAGTTTATGATTTGCACCAAGTTTTCTGACCAGCAAAGTGCTTTTGTTCTTCTTCTTCTTTTCTTTCTCTTTCTCTTTCTCTTTTTTTCTTTTTCTTTATTTCTTTTTTTCTTTTTTTCTTTTTCTCTTTTTTTTTTTTTTTTTTTTTTTGTCCCCCAGGAATTTTGCTCCAACAAATTGCTCTAAAAGCAAGTAATCTTAAGAATTTAACAGATTAAGTTTTTGTTGCACAAGTTTGCTTCATTTCTTAAATCATTTTATTTATTTCTATAGGTAACTAAGTTAAAATTGAGATCATCTAGGGTCACTTTCCTATCAGACAGGCATATTCAAATATTTAGTATACAAGTTAAAGTACTCAAGCACTGTTTTTAAATCAGGCTCCTCATGCCTAGTCCTGCATAATCTACATCTCCATTTCATAGCAATGCTTGAAAAAAACACTCCAGCATTTATTCCCTTTATTGTTTATCTTATGGGTTAGATTAATGTCACCCTGTCAGTTATTTTGCCAAATTGAACCATCAGTTCAGAACTCCGAAATATGCATGTGAAAAATGTCCAGTAGAGTATTTTCTATCTAAGATTAGGTTCTACCCTATCATCCAGGGTTAATTTAGGGCCATTAATTATGTGTGGGTTGGCCATAAGTTTTCAGGCATGTATTATTTTATTACCTGATGGCATATTAAAATGTCACTTATCAAGGGACAAATTTTAATGAAGTTAAAAGCACCCTGACGACATATTCTTATTTGACCTGTTATATAAGAGGATTATTTCTTGCCTGCTACTGATTTTCTTTGACAGCCTGACAATCACTGGTTTTCAATTAGCTTTTTCTCCAAAGAGGGTCCAAAGCCATATACTGCATCCTTCTTATTCCTTCCAAGACCCCCTTTCACTGAGGTACACTGAGGTACACTGTTTTCACACTCTGAGCTCATCAGGTTGTTCAGCTGCTAAAGGAAGGCTAAAAGTAGTTGATCTGTGATAAAATGTGTGCAAAGAGGGTCAGGAGGAGGAGGAGTCCATAATTACAATGGTATCTGATGCAGGTCACTCAAATTGAGCTCAGTTCAGCTGGAACTGCAGGAACTGACTTGGGATACAAGAGAAAAATGTAAATTTCAACAAAGCAACAGCTAGGAGGATGACAAAATAACTTACAACAGGGTTCTGAAGTATGTAAACACCACTGCAAAGAGGTGAATCTTGAGTGGGGCAAGATGTTCTAGTGAAGGATAACAAAGAGGAACTAGAAAGGCACTGGTTTACTAGAAGTTGCCTCCTGCTGGTGCCACCGAGGGGGCAGATGTGTGGGGCTGGGTAGGAAAGGGTTTGTTGCTGCTCAGGTGGTCACAGACTGGATGGATCATTGCCATTCCAGGTTCTGAAGCCTGGCAAGCAGTTTTATCCAGGTACATGCTCAAAATGTTCATTGGGAGTTACTTAAATGAGAACTGGACATAATTTTCTGGGGTTTCACCAGTATTGGTAATACTGATGGAGTGAAGGCTTAGAGAAGGCATAAGGAAAAAATCCTTGACTGTGAGGGGAGTGAGGCACTGGCACAGGTTGCCCAAAGAAGTCGTGGATGCCCCATCCCTGGAAGTGTTCAGGGCCAGGTTGGACAGGGCTCTGAACAACTTGACCTGTTGGAAGGTGTCCTTTCCCTTGGCAGGGGGTTGGAACTGGATGATCTTTAAGCTCCCTTCCAACCCAAATCCTTCTGTGATTCTGTGACTTAAGAAGGAAGGAAGCTGCAATGCACAGACAGTGGAATAGATTAGCTCATTCTCTCTTTATCCCAGTTCATGATCTCGAGACCAGGCAGACTGTGCTGCAATTGCAGTCTCCAAATCACAAAGCTGTGCATTAAACCAGTGTGGCCCACCTTAGAATGGAAGAATACAGCAGCTTTGACCAGCCTTAAGAGAGATAAGGTATGAAATGCTGCTGCTGCCTCCTTCAGTCTCAGAGAAGTGGTGGGTTGTTTCTCAGGCTACCATCCTACCCCAGACTGGATGTACAACCTCTCTGACAGGTGCAGGGATAGCCCTGGCATTTGCCCCAACACCAGTGGTTCCAGAGTTTTGTTTCTTTAGTCAGTGGAGCCTGGCAGTGACAAAAATCATTTGCAGTGCAATAAGTACTTCTGTGTCTATCTGGTTCAGTGACAACAGCATAAACTCAGAAATTTTCTGTGTTTTTTCTGGATCAGAGTTCAGCCTGGTGGTGAGCACTACCTTGGTCTGACATGTGCTGCATCTTGCAGGAAAAGCTCTGACCACGAGATACTCAGCCCCTGTATAATTCAACCCCCCAGTTCCCCGAGAAAGGAGTGTCAGGCTGTTTGCCTCCCATTCTTTCCATCCCCTGTGAAAGCTCTGAGTCCTTTAAGCCTCACTGGAGTGGCACCCATGAGGCAAGCCCTGCCACAGTTTCTCACTGCCAGGTAAAATGCACCCAGGATGATGGAGCGGCAGTGAGGAGCAGGAATGTGCTGCTACAGGATGCTCTGAGCTCTGCTAACTCCAGGGGTCCAGGCTGCATTCACCTGGAATCAGAACACCGCTGGGGTGCCAGGACATTCAGAGTAGCCCCTTGTCTGCTGCTGCCAGCAGAATCCCTGCAGCTTCCAAGATCTGCTGGCTCTCAGCCACAGATACGAAATCCCTCTGTCTGCCTGCACACAAAGGTTTGGTGGGCTGCATCTGGCCACAAGCCAGGCTTCCCCTCTGCTTACCAGCCCCACTTTGACCTCACCTAGACTAAGCTCAAGCTATTTTGCTTCTACATCTCCTCTGCTCACATAATATGGCAAAATTTGGATGCTGTTATCCACAGTAATACAAAGTTTGATAAAGACCTCACCCTGTGTTCCAGTTCCTTTCAGAGCCCTGAGACCTATATTGCACAAAAAGGAGCAAGGGCAGGGAACCACCTACAGCCACTTATTACACATTATCGATTTCTTTCCATTGTGAAAAACACTCCCTTTATCAAAAAGCCACCTTCCACCCCCTCCCTCATAGCTATTGATTCCATAGACCAAAACAATAATGTGCACCTTGCTGCAGTGAACTTATGAATGTCTAATTTTGAACAGGAAAATGTCACAGACCTGCACTCATAGGCAGGGCTTTGAACTGAAATGTATATCCTGTCTCTTCATCCGTGATTTCCTGCAGGGGAACATTTACTACCTCCAAAATTCGCTGTTAATTTAAGCATTGTTAATGATACCCAGCCTCTTGCTGGCAGAGAGAGGATGCAATTGTCCATTTTGGTTCCCAGGAGGCCCTTGAATGGCTGTGACAAGCACCAATAATAGGACTTAGATAAAAAGAGAAGTTGCTAACTTTGTCCCAATGTATCATAGTTATAATTTCCTTGAAAGATGAAAGGATTGTTAAACTGACTGGGAATACAAAGCAACTCTCCTCAGATTGAACTGAATCATCTTTGCCCATTTCAAATGTATTGTTCCTTTTCTTATCTGAGTATTGTGGAGTCCTAATGTTTCTTGCAAGTAGCTTACTCTGAAACCCATCCCCTAAGTGACAGAGATGCAGGTTTGTAGGAGATGTAGGTACACTGAGAACCTGATCCCTGGAAATATTTACATGCATAGGCATGTAGAGATGCCCAGAGACAGTTTTGTCAAATTCTCAGGGTTACAAATCCTCCTGGAATATCCTTTCCCATGTAAGAATATCCAACTGCCAGTAAGATTCTGACCATAGTTCTTCTCATAGCAGGCTGTACCATTTTATAAGGAAGTTTCTGTAATATTGTATTCTCATTGCACATTATTGGATAAGTCTGGACTTTGAACTATTTGACATCCTAAGATTCCTACAAGAAAACCAATTCATCCAAATTACAGGGCTTTGCAATATGACCACTGTATTTCTTTTAGAAGTTTACCATAAAGATTGATTCTGCTGAATATAAAGAACATGTGTTTGTGGGTAGGGAGAAATAGCCCCATAACAAGTTCAACAATTCTTATTTTATAATGACTAAGAGATTTTATTAGACCAATAAGAGACATTTTGGGTTCACTGCTACTTTCTATTTTAAGCTTCAGACAAAGGCTTGGCAGCTTTCAACCACTCAGGATGTAGCACTAGAGGATGCTGACAAGGGAAATTGCCAGTGTAGGAAATTATCTGTCCCCTGGGAGGGGAAGCCAAGGGAAAAAAGTTTACATTTTGGGTCTTTGCCATAGTAGATCAAGGGAAGACTTGCACTAGGGTAAAGACATTAAATGAGTCCTTAAAGGAAACTGTCTAAGGGCTCTTCTTTGGGTGCTGAAAAAATGTGTAGCCTGTGCACATCAGAATGAAGAACCTAAGAAGCTGTCAGGCAAGAGCTTAGAAAAAGCAGGAGAAAATAGGGTAAGAAAATGACAATGCAGGAGAATAGTTTGGTTTAACTGTTGAAGAAGTAAAATGTGGGAGGTATTTCTGGGATAGGAAGCAATTGAAGACAGAGAAATTCACTGTGATGTGAGTTTGGAGCCTCTAATAGTTTTTGTGTTCCCATGAAAGACACCTGATCAGAGCAAACTGCTGTAGCCTGTCTTACTTCCTGGATAATTTCTTTGTATTTCATTGCTTGTTTCAGTCCTTGAAGACACACTTTCTTTCCTTGGTATTTGTGTGGGATTCTCACTGTGTTAAAAACTTGTACAGATTTCCAAAAGAAGGCTGTGTGTGCATGTGCACGCTGTGTTTATGGGTAGGCACACTTATCTGAATTAATTTTGTTGTTATGCAGACTTAATTCAAAATACATTAGAGGAAGACATCATTCAACAACTAATAGATGTTATACCATCAACATATTCTAATGGGCTGATTAGCAATTTTATTGTATTCAATTTGTGGCATGGCAATTCCATGTCAGGTGGAAGAGCTATCAAAATGAAAAACTGCGTTAAAATTAAAAACCAATAGTCCAAGTTTCAGTCTGAATGAGCTTCTTGGTGGAATGAGGAAGTGTGGTTATCCATGAATCTGCCTTGGAAAGCAGTTAAAAATAGGCTCTGGAAATCCTTGGATAAAGGTGGAGAAATTAGGTTTTTCTACTATTTCACACACAAAATTAGTAAATATGTCACTGGGGTTTTAGAGTTTCTTCTTTTGATCCTCTCTGTTCCCTCATGAGAGTAACACCAAAGAGTCACGACTCCACACAATTGTTTCTGGAGGAGCTTTTGCCCTGCATTCAAAAACTGTTTGATTTGTCTACTGCCTTCTGAAACACAGGGATGGAAGCAATAGTTTATTGTCCTTTGCCTCTCGTTTTCACACCTATGAAGAAGACACCTCTAAACTTACTGGCAAAAAACTGTATGCTGGGGAAAGTATGAGGATTTGTCATGTATCCTGCTCAGTCCTTCACAGAGCCTAGGCACAGGAAAGGCTCCTGCCTGAAAGCACTCTGGAATCCTGAAGGGAATGGGTAACACCACTTTTGCACACCCAGATGAGAGAGGGAATCCTCTTCCCTCCTGAACCACTTCAGAGCCCCTGTGTTGTTGCTGGTGGCCCTTGTGGTGCTGTGGCTCCTCAGTGAGGCTGCCCTGAGGGACTCCCCTGTCCCCATGCCCTCACAGTTTTCTTCCACACTGTTTGCACTGATGCAACTGTTTGTGAAGCTGCACTTTGACATCTCAGGTCGCTGAGTTGATCCCACTAAAAATAGCCCCCCACCTAAGAAAGAAGCAAGAAGATGGATCTGCAGCAGGTGCAGATACTGCTGCCATCCTCAGCCCTCCTCTCTCTCTGGTGAAGCATCCTGTTCCCTTAGCAGAGGCACGGGCAATTTGCTATGGCACTGCCAGCCCCAGGGTGCTAAGGCAACCCAAAAATTAACAGCAGTTTAATTTAGTGCTTGAGCTGTAAACTCAAGTATGACTTTGCTGTCAGTTCAGCTGGACCAATGACTGATGGACTAATGAGAGTGCCCACTTCTCCCAGCCATGAGCTCCTGCCACCCACAGGGTGGGACAATGTGCCTTGCTGACCTGGTGGAAAAAAGATCTTTTTCTCCTTTTGCTTTCAGCTCCATCAGTATCCAACATCCACTCCCTGTGGGCTGTAGGCTCAGCAGCAGAGGTGGGGGAGGCACTGGGAAATCACAGCTGGACTGGAGGAAGACAGGGCCACCTTTGGGAGGGAATGTGGGCTTAGGTCAGTTTAATCCAATTGCAGGGCTGTGGCTTGGGAAAGCTTTGGAGAGGACACACCAGCCCACTCAATGTGTTCTGCTGAATGATGGTGACTGCCAGGCAAAGGCCATTGCAGACAGATGGGAAAAGGACTGCCTCACTCCTGGCCATTAAACCCTTCAGGGGGTGTAAGACAGATCCCCAGGAACGCACATAAGCACCCACGAGGTTGGAGGGGTTCCTTGTGTCACTGTAATTTTTTTACTGTATGTTTTTGCAAATGCATACCCTTTGGGGATTTTTTCTTGTAAAGGCAGTGGAGGAACATCTCACCTGACACAGCTGTGACTTGTAGGGGTGAAAAGCTTTTGGAACTGATGCCTGGCTGAGCCCTGCTGAGCTGGGCTCCCTGTAGCAGGCTGAAGGCAGGGTGAAATGATGCCCAGTGCAAGGGATGCTGCTTTGCAGCCCCTCAGCAAACTGCAGTGGAGGCTGCAGTGCTGTGAAGCATCAGGTGCTCTGTGCCTGGGAAAGCCTCGGGTGAAGAGGGAGGTGGCACATCTGAACACACACATAGAGTCTTGTTACTGTCCTATTTCTGCAAAAATGATAAACTGACTAAAGCAGAAGCTGCAACAAACTGCAGGAGATGTTCTGTGAGCCAAAGTATGCTGAACATCATGTGGCATCCCTTTAAATCTTGTTTGGAACTAAAATATTCTGTTGGGTTTTTTTTTTCCCCTCCCAACAGAAAACATGCTCTATTGTTACTTAAATAGCATATGTTTCTGTAATAGCCTTTTAATGCAGAGCTGTTTTTCTTTAGGGCCTTGAATATATGCAAATGGAATTGAAGAGAAGAGCTGAAGTAGAAAGGAAGCACAGTAGTCTGGAAGAAATGGAGGGGCCAGGGACTGTAAAGATCAATGGGCAAAGCAAACTCATTAGGCTTTTGGGGGAGGAAGGAGGGGTTATTAAATACCTCATGTCTCATCCTATGTTAATATAGCTTCCTTATTGCAGAGACTCTGCAGAAGTCAGAATGTGTGAAGGAAGCAGCCTCCACTGAGATAAGTGATACAAATCAGAACGTTTCCATTCCCTCAGCTGTGATGCCATTCGGCTCCAAAAGCACTTTAAATATGAATGGCATCCTGTTTATGTGCGTATTAGCAATATGTGTGTCCATAAAGACCTGCAGAAATGCAAATACTGCTCTGCACACAAGTGTCTCCCACTGAGGCTGCCTAGAAAAGTAGCATCAGGACACAAATTGGTAACAATAAGTGCAGCTGAAGCCAATAATGAGGTAAAATACATATGCATGTGTGAGGAGTGTAAAACCTTGGCTCTGAATCATGTGCCTCTTAAAGTCTGGTGATACCAATTCCCCAGTGCCTCTGCCCCTCTGTCCTCAGTTGCAGGTGTGACCAGCGGATCCCTCCTTCTGCTTCCAACACCTTGGATGAGTGTCCATTTTACAGGGCAGAGGCTGCCAGAGCAGAGCAGATGGGCTAGAAACAGCTTTTGTTGCACAGGTTTAAGCAAATATAGCAATTACGCTGAAATTTGCTTAAAATGAAGATGCTGCTGAAACCCAGGAAAGGGTGCACAAACAGAAAGCCTGCAGTGCAGTATTGAGTGGATAGGTCCTGTCTGATCAATGAATGCATTAGTGCTGCCCAGTTCACAGCAATATCCCATGCTTTTAAGGAAGAGCTCAAGGAGAGACGATTCCCAGTATGGGAGTTTACAGGTTTATGTGTTTGGTTATTTCTGTGATGTTATCACCAGGAGGGTCACAGAAGGTCCCTGTACATAGGGTATGTTTCCAACTCATCAGCTGTTTTAGTCTAGTGTCCTTACCTGTGCTGGAAACTCTGACTAGATAGATTTTGTTCCAGCCAAGAGCTCTCCAAAGCATTATTTGTGAACACTCATTCAGAGAAAACCTAAAGATTTGCCTATAGTTGCTTTTCATCAGCTTTTGCACCAGTGATACCACTGCATCTGCCAGAGCGTTGGTGGAGAACACAAGCCTTGCCAGGGTTCATGTGAAAGTGTCTGCATGCAAATTCACACAGGAGGTTTTTCCCATCCCCCAGTCTCTTTTTACTGGTTTTGCCATAGAAAAGGTAGAAATTGATCCTCAGACAACATGCATGGCAGGGAATTTCTTCCTATCGCATATCTCTGAATTCTCACCACCCCCTCCCAAACTGCAGCAGATGACTCTTCCTGTGCCTTCATGCCAAAGCTTCCACTAAAGTTCACGCAGCCTTCAGAAACCAGGTTGGAAACAGGTCATTAGACCACTTTCATAACAGTGAGAAGTGTTGTGCTTTTTGGCTTAGCTGAGAATAGTTAACCAAGAGAGAGTCTTCTGAGTGACATTCCTCTGGAGAACTCCCTAAAATCAATTATCTTCTAAGAATGGGTAATCTCAGCCAGACAGCTGAACCTCTGAGGAGCCAGAAGATTTTGTACAAAGAGAAAAATTAAACTATTTGCAGTAAAAAGTCCAACACTTAGAAGCCAAACTAGTTACAGAGGATACAGATGCATCACTTTTTAATTAGTCTCTGTCTGTGTCAGTTTGTATTTGGTCTCTGTACAGCAGACCATCGTCTCACCCGCAGTGAGGAATCGTTGGGGTTTTGCAGTGACAGGAATCTTTTTGCTGCAACTTTCGTTGTTTACCTCTGAAATTTTAATGAAATGGAAATTGCAGGGAGGGGGGAAGGCTTGGGCTTTTCTCCCTTAAGCATTGTCTTACTACCTTGATTCAGAAAGCTTCCAAATTGTGCGTATCTCCTGAAGACAGAATTAATAATCATATGATCTATCATGGGGAATTGACTGTCACTTTGACAAATGAGATATTAAGCTCTGCCAGGCTGGAGAGCTGAGAGGGTTTGGTGTTTTAGCAGGTGCTGAGTGCTACTCTTGCTTTCCTCCCCGGTGTTTCTCAACCCAGCCTCCAAAAGGTCCAGCCCATGCAGCTGACTGGGAGTTTTGCTCAAGAACAGCAGGATCTGAAATGCTTCAGGCCAACACTACCTAAAATTCAGAGGTATGACCAGCTCTAAAAGGGGCCAGATATTACAGCTAAGGTGCTGCACTGTAAAGAGAGACAGGTAGGCTACCTTTACCCTGGAGGCCATATTTTCTTTATTCTCATATATGTATGTTTAATAACCCTGCCGTATCCTATGTCTTATACATTACGCAGTAGGTTGTCTATATGGTGTTTTTCCTTGGGTGGAAAGTCAGCCCCTAGCAATTTACAGTAAACATGAATGCCCAGGGAGGAACTCTCTGAGTGGGGCTTGAAGGATGCAATAATACTGAGAGCATTTACTTCCTCTGTTACTGCCACCGACTGTGCTTAGGTGCTTTTCTCCTTGCCTAAGTATATTGATGTATTTGTTGCAAAGCAGTGACAGGACACGTGCAGGATTGTGGGGTGCCTGACATCACAGAGGTGCACAGGATGGGGTGAGAGGACAGGGTCCAACATCTTTACCAAACACTTGTTAGCCCCAAGCAGAGCAAAACACGACACTGTTCTGAGTCAGACCCTTTCCCAGGCTAACTCCTCTCATCCTTCCACTTGTCTTTGGCCCATGGAGCCAGTTTCCCCGCTAGCCAAACTCTATATCCCTAAGGATGCTCCCCTGCTCTAAACACCTGCATCATCAGCTCTCTCTGTTCTCTCACATGCTGAGGCATCATGTTTGGTGCTTTTATGGGGGTGGTGGCAGCAGCAACAACATTTTCTGTCCCCAGGCTTTGAACATCCACCAAGGACCAGAGCTGCAGTACCCTGACACTGTGTGAGACTGGGAACCTGGAGGTGTCCAAGGTTCACAGGCTGGGAAAGCAGCTGTGCTCACACCCAAAGCTGAGCCCACTGGTGGGGCAGAAGCTGGATTGGTGCTTCATTGCAGTGGGGCCAGGAGCCTGCACTCGCCTGTTCTGACATCCAACCTTGTGCAGGTCACTGCTCTTTAGGATGCACAGAGCCTGCTTGACCAGGTGCTGCTGAATCAGGAGACAGCCACCTCTCAAACTGCAGCTAAAATCTCTTAAACTCACTGCTGTCCTGCCCAAAACCTCACCTCACTCCCCAGCAGCCTGGCTGCATTTTTGGCCAGGAGCACAGCAGGTAACAGCTGCATTGAGTCTGTCTCCAAACACATACAGGACTTAAGCAAAGCCTCCACTAATAGCAAAGCCCTGCTCTGAGATTTACCTTCTTTCTTTTATTTATTTCCCTGACTACTTTGCTGATTTTCTACCATTTTGGGATGTCTTCTTCCAATTAAAATGAGCTTATGTTCTTTGGGGCACTGGGCAAGAAAGATTTCAATGTTCCCTGGGAAAATGGAGCTTTTACACACTTTTTCTCAAGTTTTTTTTCACAGATGGGATTATGCTTCTTCTTTATTAACCAGCAGGTGTGTCTGGTGGGACACCACAACCCTCTAGGTAGTGCTGCTGTGGGTGTAAGGTGTGCCTAGATCCTTGCTGGCAGTGCCTTGTGTTCTGCTTCGCCCTGGAATTCTCTGAAAGAAAGTAAACTCTCTTGCTCATCTCTTTCACTGCAAATTTTTATCCCAACTTGAGATAAGACTCAAACACTGAAAGCTGAAATGATTTAATTACAGCTGTATAGACAGCAAATGAGAGTGTGCTCTTGGTCACAACCCCTGCAGCTGAGATAATAAGAGAATTTCCATTATACCCTTCTTTTCTGTCTCAGGAAAGTGAATAAAATCTTTCACTCTCTTTGAATAGCTGTAATTAAATCAGTACAGCGCTCAGGATTTTAGCTACATCCCAAGTTGAGGGGCAGTCTCTGCAGAGACAATTCTTGCCTCAGAAAGCTGCTGTCATCAGACCAAGAAATACCTTCTGAAAACCAAAATTATCAATATACAATATACACCGGGATATTGCTCTTCATGAAGCACCTATATGAAATACTGAACCTAATTGGCCCCTGGAAAATTGCCATTATACCTAGGCTGCAATCAAACCACAACTTCAGAGAAAATGTCATGACTTTAAATGGTCAATCCAGCTGTCAAACATCTGGTAAATGTGCAATGATTAAGAAACAAAAAGCGTTTGTTTACACTCACCTGAACACCTCTACTTTCTCTGTTGCCTGTGTCATGCTTTGAAGAAATTCCAACTCAACTGTTAATTGAACCCCTCAAATTCTTGGCTTGCAGCTGTTTTCTGGTGGCTACAATCTTCTGTTAAATGGTCTTTATTCAGCTTTTGGCTTTCCAGTGGGATAAGAGTTAAGGAGGTGGGATCAGTCATGTTGGATGGGGCTCTGAGGACCTGACACAGTGAATGGCATCCCTGCCTGTATGACAGCAGGGCTGGAACTGGCTAACCCAGGCCATTCTGTGATTCTGTGATTCTGTGATTCTGTGATTCTGTGATTCTGTGATTCTGTGATCCTGTGATTCTGTGATTCTGTGATTCTGTGATCCTGTGATTCTATGACTCTGTGATTCTATGATACTGTGATTGCATGATTCTGCAACTCTCTTGATTCTCTGACTCTGTGATTCTATGATTTTGTGATTCTGTGATTCCATGACTCTATGATTCTGTGATTCTGTGATTGTATGACTCTGTGACTCTGTGACTCTGTGATTCTGTGATTCTATGACTCTGTGATTCTGTGATTCTATGACTCTGTGATTCTATGACTCTGTGATTCTGTGACTCTGTGATTCTGTGACTCTGTGACTCTGTGATTCTGTGATCCTGTGATTCTGTGATTCTGTGATTCTATGACTCTGTGATTCTATGATTTTGTGATTCTGTGATTCCACGACTCTATGATTCTGTGATTCTGTGATTCTATGACTCTGTGATTCTGTGACTCTGTGATTCTGTGATTCTGTGATTCTATTACTCTGTGATTCTGTGACTCTGTGATTCTGTGATCAGCCACCTGCGGATGTGCTGCTCTCTCAGTTACCAGCCTGCACACCCGCCATGGTGATCCAGAACCCTCAGGCCACATGGGAAGGTCCTCAGGACTGGACTCTGCCTTGTTTGCATGTTTGTTTTACACTAAATGTGGAGAAAATGAGAAGGGTCACAGGTTGGTGAGGGCTGTTGCAGTTGCTGGTTCTGTTCTGCCATGGACACTCTGCCTGTTCCTGCTGTGATTAGTTTCTTATCCCAGCACAGGATATTGGGACTGGGACTGGAACATGGCCATGCTAACTTTATTTTTTCATTAAACTAAACAAATTAGTCTCAAAAGATACACTGTGATCCAAAAGGGGCGTTACCATTTTTTAGCCAATTTTCTTACTGCTGCTGTAAAAGTATGAGGAGATGCATTATAGGGATATAATTTAAAACCATGCCAGCAGAAGAATTTAGATGTTGTCCAAAATTAACAAATCCAAGTCTTATTTCTCCCAGAGGTTAGATGGTACAATTTTTTTTCCCATCATATTTAGGTAGCGCTTTCCATTAACTCTGCAGCCAAGGAAACTTTTGAATAATTTTAGCCATTATTAAATTAATTTTATAGACAACTATCAAAACATGGCTAGCACATATAGCAGGGTGAGGGTTTATTAACTTTTATTGGACATGTAGGAGCTGGTGTTTATTTTTCCTGGATTACAAGTCTCAGTTTGAAGACAAGCCCATGAACCCCTTTGTTCCTGGGGACAGGTTTACCCTGTTAGCTGTGCATGTCCATGGATTTAGCATCCTCAGAGGCTGCTGCAGCCTGCAGAGAAAGGCACTGGAGGCTCCATCAAGAGTAGGGACCAAGCCATGTGGCACCAAAACTATCTAAAGAAAGGAGCAAGAGAAAATGAAAATAAACACCTTGGTAAAGCTGTTCTCACATGTGAGGAAACAGCTGATGATACATGATGCCACCTGTGCAGTTCACAGCTCTGTTTTCCTTTAAAGTTTTCAGTTAGGTAGGTGGAGCAGTTTCTCCCTCCTCCAATAAAAAAAAAAGTTTGATCTCAAACTTTATTTCATCTCCAGCCTCAAAATGCTGTCTTACATCAGCATGCGAATGACCCGAGCATTTCTTCTTGTCACAGTGCCAGAAGGGCAGCAGGACAGTAAATTGAAAATCAGTTTGTAATTGCCACAATGTTTTCCCCTCTGCTTACCCTGTGTTGACAACGGGTGTTTATGTCAGATGAAAGGAATCTGCAGAAACGTCAGCATCTCACTTTTCTCTGTCCATTCAAACGTGTTGGCAAGTCAGTTTATGAAGGCTAAATTATAAGCAGTACACAAGAGATGGAAAAGTCTTTATTGGATAAAACAGGCAGTGCAGGGTACGGCTCTCTGCCTGAGAACTTATCTGATGCCAGGCTGACAGTATTCTTGCCCAGCGGAAATTATTAGTCTTTGAAAGGGGTATGTAGTGAAACACGTTGAAAAAGGCAGCACAAAAGAAGTCCTGTCTGCTCCACAGTTATCACAGTGTGGCTACACCACGCTGTGTGACAACTGTGGAGGAAACCCACCCGGAGCTGGAGATGTGCCAGCCTCCAGGACAGATAACAGAGCGTATCTGACGGCAGTGCCATGTTTCCTATGGGTGGATGTGACTAATCACAAAAACAGGCATGCAGGGTGACACCAGCACAATTAGTTTTCAAAACTCTCAGCGGTCACAGAGTGTACATACACCATTTTATCCAATTAACTAAAATTAGTTTTGTACATTGCGTGCCAGGGGTGTTTCTAAGGCTCTAGGGGTGAAGACTGGAATGATCACTCTGGTTCAGCAGGCTGTTAGGGTTTGAAGCCCTGATTTAACAAGGCACTTCAACACAAGCATAAATTTAAGCATTTGAGAAGTCCTGTTGTTGACAGTGGGACTACTTAGGTGCTTCAAGCTGAATAGCTGCTTAAATGTTTTGCTGAATATGATGATGTTGAGTAAATATGGCACAGCTTTGGAGCTTTTAAACGTCATGTCAGGCAGAGCAAACACCATTAACAAACACCAAGTCCCTGTCAAAAGGGTACCCTGCTCCTCCAGGGTGAGGGAAATTTTGAAGTGGTGCTCCTGTGTGGGAGCAAAGTCAGATCTGACTGCAATTCACTGCACACTTACTTTTGCTTGCTGCAGAGACTGCCTCTCTTCTCCTCTTCGGTAGCAGTTTCTTTTTATTAGAAACAAAACCCAAAAAGTCACTCATAATCTAAGCTCAAATTCTTGCAATTCTTGTGCCGTTTCATTCAAGTTAGGGACCATTGTGGGTTCAATCCCACTTAAGAGTTGGACTTCTAATCCTGTCCCTTCCACCTCAGAATATTCTGCGATTCTTAGGTTTCTGTGCTTCTTAGATCACGTTCAAGATGTATTGATCTGCTGAGGAAGCTCAAAGGCTGCAAAATCCAACAACAATTCATTTTTTGTTTCAGCAGATTGAGTAAGAATCCAGGGAGGGGCAGGGGTGGAACATTTCCATGGCTGATATTGCATCCATGAATCCAGCCCTTTGTTCAGCTGGGGGCTGCATGCTGACAAATGTGCCATTTCCTGAAAGCTGTAACATCTTTGTCCTGTGTCCAGGTGGGGCAGCCTGTTTCTAAATAGGATTGAGGGAGTTTTTAAAATCATTTTAAGATTAAGAAGGCAACCCAAAGATTTAAGACATGCTTAAGATCAAAAGAACTCCAGCTCAAGAAAATGTTAGAGCCTCTTTCCATCCCCCAGCTAGTCATCTTTCTCCCCCAGTGAAGCCTGGTTCAATCAGCTATTATCTATCCTTTTTCACAGACACTGCCTTGTTTTCTCTTTCTGAAATCTTTATGAGCATTAGGTCTACTGCAAACTACAGATTAGGTTGTTGTGTGGGTATTGAGATACGGTGTCAGCCTTCTCCGTGGCTGGACACGAGGCCAGTTCCATGACACTGTCAGTTCGTCAGGAATGGTAATACCCTGAATGCCGAGTTCTCACATATTGTCACATTAGATTGTTTTTTACCCTTGAATTGCCTCAAGATACAAGATAACACCCAGTCAGCCTATCAGTTTCATACAGCAGTTCCCAGTTTCAGAATCAATAGGAGGTAAGGAGAGGGTAGCTGGGTCCCATGGAATTTGACAGCTTGGTATTGAAGCACAGCGCACACCTCTTAGCAAGAAAATGTGGGACTTGGCTTGAAATAAACATCATTTTTCCAGTGCAGTGGTAGAGCTCTAAAAGTGAAGAAAGAAGACCTAGTGATTTTTTTTTTTTTTAGAGAACAAAAGATTCTTTGAGGGTGTTTTAAATAAGAATGGAGGAGCTTAGAAACAAAATACTGCATCACAGGTGTTAAGCATGAGTTTAGACATTGCTCATAAAACTATGGAGGAAAAGCTGTTCTTGTCTCTCCACCTTGGTCTGATCATCCACACTGCAGAAAGCCACTTGTCTGACTTGTCTCCTGATGGAAATCTCATGGGCACTGCCCATAGTAGTCTAGCAGGGTACCTAGTTGATGTTTGAGAATTCCAGCACTTGGATCAACAAGTGAGTGCCTTCGTTACTGACTTATAAAGTCCTTTTTTAATTTTTTCTCCTGCTATAATGGATGTTCAGGTGTTTCTTTCTGCTGAGTGCCATAGCTCTGCCAGGACATGAGAGCACAACCCTCTGGTTGCACCTGGCAAGGACTCACCAGATTCTGGTCATAATTTTTATTCCTAAATGAGCAGACAAGGCTTGTAATATCCAAGTGTGCCATGCTCTGGAATTGCACTTTATCCCTTGAGCCATCATGGACCAACAGGTACTCCATGAAAAATAACAAGATGGCTTGGATATGTCAAAATTTCAGCATTCCCTCTTTCTTTTCTTTCAATTATGTCATAACTATTTCTCAAATTCAACTTGAAATGGAAAATTATTTCCTTTTATCTGAAATTTCATTCCTCTTGAAATACACTTTTATTTTCTTTTTTCTTTTTTCTTTTTTCTTTTTTCTTTTTTCTTTTTTCTTTTTTCTTTTTATTTTTTACAGAAAGAAACAGGCCTACAGAGAAGCAGCTAATATGTTTTTACAGCTGTAGCTATTAAAGGACACATTCACAGCCCAAGTAGGATCCAGCGCTCAGTGAAGCCGACACAAAGCCACTGAATTAAATGGGCCTTAGACAAGCCATGAAGCTCTCTGGAGAGAGCATATAACTGGATATCAGAAATAATATTTAAACAATGGTAAATCATTGCAAAAGATAAAATCACACTACTGCTTTGCTACCTAGTTTCTGACCAGCCTTAGAGGAACAGGCTCTGTGTTAGGTGTCAGGAAGAGCTGGGCTGTAACTCCACTGCTCATCCAGGTGTACTGGACAGTGGTTATTTTACTGGGAGGGGAAGGGACAGATGGGAACAGTTTCTCATCTTGCTGAGCAAGATTCTTCACAACTCACCTGTCAATGTCTGTGGTGAGTCTCTCAGCACCCTTGGGGAACACACGGGGTGTCACTGTTCTGGTCTTAGGAAGACAAATGTTGCAGCAAAGGGACCATTGTCTCGATCAGACCCAGTCAGTGCAGTGCCCTGTTCCAACTCCTGTCCCAGCTCTGCTAGCAAGGGGCCGTCCCCAGAGTAGAGCTGAACTTGCAGCATCCCTGGAAGTCACAGAACCACAGAATGGGTCAGGCTGGAAGGGATCATCATGGGCCATCTGCTCCCACCTCCCTGCTCAAGCAAGGTCATCCCAGAGCACATGGCACAGGATTGTGTCCAGATGGTTCTGGAATATTTCCAGTGAGGGAGGCTCCACACCCTCTCTGGGCAATCTGTCCCAGTGCTTGGTCTCTGCACAGGAAGAAATTCTCCCTCATGTTCAGGTGGAACTTCTTGGACATCAGTTCCTGCCTGTTCCTCCTGTCCCATTGCTGGGCACCATGGAGCAGAGCCTGGTCCATCCTCTGCCCCCTCCCTGCAGACAGGAACAGACAGGGATAAGGTCCCCTTTCAGATATCTCCAGGTTAAACAGGCCCAGCTCCCTCAGCCTTTCCTCAGTGAGATGCTCCAGTTCCTTCATCATCTTTGCCACTCTCTGCTGGACCTGCTCCAGGAGTTCCATGTCTCTCCTGTACTTATGAGCCCCAAACTGGACACAGCACTCCAGGTGATCCTCACCAGGGCTGAGTAGAGCAGCAGGATCACGTCCCTGACCTGCTGGCAGTGCTCTTCCTAATGCACCCCAGGATCCCATTGGCCACTTGGCCACAGGGACACGGTGCTGGCTCAGGGACAGCTCATTGTCCACCAGGACCCCCAGGTCCTTCTCCCCAGAGGTGTTTCCCAGCAGGTCAGCCCCAGCCCATCCTGGTGCCTGGGGTTGTTTTTCCCCATGCAGGACCCTGCATTTGCCTTTGCTGGATTTCAGGAGGTTCTCTGCCCATCTCTCCATCCTGTCGAGGTCCTTCTGAAGGGCTGCACGGCTCTCTGGGGTGTTGGCCCCTCCTCCCAGCCTTGTGTTACCAGAGAACTCGCTGAGGAGGCATCTGCCCCTCACCCAAGTCCAGGTAAATGACATCAGTTCCTCTTCCCTCAGCCACCAACACCATTACCCCATCACAGAAAGCCACTGAATTAGTCAGGCATGTTCTGTTCTTAGTGAAGCCATGTTGGCTGTCACCAATTCCCTCCTTATTTTCCATGTGTCTTAGCATAGTTTCCAGGAGGGTCTGCTCCATGATGTTTCCAGACACAGGAGTGACTCTGACTGCTCTGCATCACTTACTTTTCCTTCAAGAAGGTTGCCAAGATGTTTTATGCCCACACAGCCATTGTCATTTCACTGGCATTGTGCACGTAATTTTCTGAGGTACTGTAAGAGTTAAATGTTGGAATTTCAGGACAGGACAGCTGCAGTGGGGGAGGATGATCTGCTATGCAGGCACTTGCCATTAGATGTCTCCAGCCCCCTGGTCTTGGAAACAGAGGGACTCAAGCATGACAGTCGGTGGTAGCAGGAGGTGGAATTGGAAAGCTTGTCATTCATCCTCCTAGTTAGCAAGCAAGGCCTGGTGTAAAGCGTCCATTTGCTTGGGACGGAGCTCTTGGACTGAAAACTAAGCTTCTAAATTGAGGTCCTCTCTGATCTCTGGTGGGCCTGGACTTTCTGAATGAAGCAGTCCAGTACCTGGGTGGAAACAGTGGTGGAACGCATTCTGAGGTCAGAATGCTCTGCAAGTTATAAACAGGGACCTACAGAATTTGCTTCTCAATGGTTGAGAAGGCTGCAGTTATTTTTCTCCAATTAGTTTACTTATTTAAACAACACAATAGATTTTCCTTGTGTAATTAACAGGGATTTTTCAGAATAATAAAGCTTCCACTTCCAAAAATACTTACCAAGTCAAGCAAAGCTAAGCAAAGCCAAGCTTCATCTCAGTTGGGGCTGGAATAGGATTTCGATATGGATCAGTTTGCTATTTCCATTTTCTATATGAGTGAAACAGCCCAGAGCTAAGTGAAATGACTTGCAATGGACATTGTGCAAGTTAATGGCACAGTTGCAATTTGACTAAATGCTCAGTCTGGTCAGTTTGTCTCTTTCTAGTATTTCCATGTAGCTGATGACAGAAGAGAATGACACATCTGTTCTTTGCGTGGGCTCACTGAAAGTAATTAAGAATGGCAACAGGTGTTAAGATGAACTAAGATCTCAAAGGCAGTGACACAGCTAGGGAAAACTGCAAAGCACTGATTACATTAATTGTGATCAGTTAGAGAAAACTCTCTCCTCTAAGCAGAAGGTTTTTGGAGAACTTGCCTCATGAACTTGCCTCAGGTGCTCAGCAAAGCCTTGAGGGCCCAAAGCTAACTGGAAGAGTCAAAGTAGCAAAACTAGACCAGCAGCAGACACTGGAAGTGTTCCACCACCTCAAACCACAAGTCTGTCTCCCTGAGAATGCCCAGAGTTAGAGGCCTGGAATGGGAATAAGCCCGTGGCAAAGGTCTGCTCCCTCCCAGAAGGCTCTCCTCCTGCTCTGGCTGTGCCCAGGCAAGGGGAATGCTCACACCTGGGCATTCATACTGCAATGTGTCTGTACCATTTGCCTGGACACCCCAGCCCAGCATGGAATAGCCCCAGGCACCAGCAACCCTGCTAAGGGCAGGTCCCTCATGGGCAGGCTCAGGCCAGTCCTGCTGTGTTTGGCTGCATCAGACTTTAAATCACCAGCCATGAACAGCTGAAAGGCCACATAAATAAAGAAGAACTTCAAAATTTTCTGATAGTTGCTGAACTTCTTGTAAAAAAAGCCAACAAAGACAAATGAAGCAAATGCTAAATGTTTGAGATTTATGGTCTACACAATGACCTTCCTTTGAAACAGTGTCAGTGTCATTCCCCTTGCTGGCTGAGTGCACACACACCGTCTCTGCAGCAATCCCTGACCATTTCTTTCTGGTTTCACTTCTTCTCCACCCTGATTTATAAGGATGTGTCCTGTCTTCATGTCTCAGGGAACACACTGGACTTTCAATAAACATACACAATGCAGTTCCTTTTCTCCCAAGAGTCAAAAGGAAAAGGCTCCTCCTGACAAGATAAACAACCCACCCACCCATTCCCTCAAGCAAATACATCAGGGAGGAGATGACCAGCTTTGTGTTGTGCCCTGGAGGTTTCCAGCCTGATGTCTCCTGCAGTGGAGAGCTCTATCAGAGAGGGCCATCTCTTGAGAGTGGCCTGCCATAGGCCATCCCAGGTGGGAATCTCAGGCCCAGCAGTATGTGATGCTTGGCTCCTCCCTTACCTCTTCACCAGAGAGATGGATATTTTGCAGCAGGGCAGTATAATGCCCAAGGAGCCAGGCATTACAGACTCCACTCCATGGCCTGCAGGAGCTGATCCAGTTCCTGTTGAACTGATATCAAGTGATTTCTGTGGCTGATGGCTGAAATGTCTTTTAGACTAATAGCGTGGCATGGTTTTGATTTAAAAAAAGAAAAAATCCATTGACCTATGGACCTTGGAACTTGTCAAATTTGTCTTACAACCTGACCCCAAGACCATTAAAGTCAGTTTAAAGTCCCCCTTTGATTCCATCGAACTTTAGATTGGCCCTTGGCAAATGTTTCAATTAACCTTTGCCAGGTTCCATGTTTGTAATGAAATCTAAATTCATGTTAGTTTTGTGTAGTTCCCATTTCTATAACAAATGTTCTTCACTGCCTTATTTCCAATAAAGAGATGTTCTCGGGCCCTGCAGACCAAGTGCAGCCTCAGATAGAAGATAAATCAGTGGCCACATGGGACCTGTGTTTAGAAGGATGCCATAGCAATGTCAGAAACAAAGTGGTTATTTATCAGAAGGTCCCAAAACCACTTTTCACCTCAGTCTGCTTATCCCTTTACCCTCTGTAGAGGAACAGTCCTGTTATTGAGGAGCAACACTGGGCTCACTGACTTGGTTACCTGAGGAGGGAGGAAAGAATTGCATTGACGTAAGAAATGCCTGTAAGGCCAAAAACCAGGCAATGAAACACTCATCCAGGCTCAGACAGAGAAACAAGAGAACACAGGAGAACCAGGTGCCACCAGTCAAGTGGAAGAAGACAACAGTCTACATGACAACTCTTGAGCTGTAGAAAAAGTGAGGTCATTCACACCAGCACAGGCCTCTCTCATCTTCCATGAGGATGCAGAGATCTCAAATTATCCCACATTTGCCACCTTGCAAATCATCAGGGACAGTTGCCATGGATCAGCGGACACCTGATAACTTGTTACCCAGCAGTAAGTTCTTCATGTGTTCAAACTCGTGATCTCCCTTGGGACTGAAAGGTGCTCTGCAATGTTTTGGAGTGTGCCAGACTTTCTGTCTAGCGCTCAAATGCTGTTTACCTCTCTTTGATGCCCCTTTATTGCTATTTATTTCTAAGAATATCCTCAAAATTGCAGTTTCTGCTATTTTTTTATTAACTGGAATTTCTTGTTATTCACCTGCTGAGTGGAGTGATTATTTCAGAATACCCTTAGTGCTTGCCCCTCTCCTCACTGCAGCTTAAGGACTATCTTTTTGGAGGCTGCTTTTTTCTGGAATGGCTGTGTTTGGTGGTACCTCTGAGTGGGAATAAATTACTTCCAGATGGGCTGTGAAAACTGGTCCTTCAAAACACCAATATTAATCAGGCTCCAGCACTTATCTTTTGTATTGCGGCTGCTTGTCTCCCTCATCCCACCAGAACCAAGAGAGCTTAAATTAGCTTTCAAGGACACAAGTTCTACATCATTTTCACCTCCATTCAGTTTTGTTTACTTTCTCAACAGCGTTGGCTCAATAGTACCCTGATATTCCCATCCAGTGCTTACTCAAGATCAGTCTGCAGAGCACATCTTCTGATGATAGCTTGGATTTTCGATTTGTAGTCCACAAAGGGCCATGATATAAAGGTGGTAACAAGATTTGGTGCCTTCTAGAATAAAACCTTGCACAGGCAGAAGCCACAGGATGTGCCAGAGCAGAAAGGCAGGCTGGATAGCACATAGCATATGGGAGACCTGGAGAAATGGATTTGGAGCAAGTCTAGCTTCCACGGCAACCAGCAGCAGTGTCAGGTCCTTGGGGTATGCTCTGCCAAGGAACCTTCTTCTGATGATGATGATGCTCAGATCTTACTATCACACAGGAGTTTTCTGAGGGCTGAAACGGTGTGGCACTTCAGTTGCCATCGTCACCCTTCTGCTTTTGAGTGCCATTTCAGTCCTGTGTGCCATGTTCAGTGTGGGTTTCCACAGAAATAATTGTATATGCTAGTAGTATATGCTTCATGTTCTGCAGAAGGATGACTGAAGACACTGAGATCCCTTGCTGAGGTGCAGTTTGGGTGCCTTTCTTTACCTGGCAGTCAACTAGTAAACCAGCACAGATACCAGCTGAACAAAAATTCCTTTCACTCAGGGTTTAAGGCCCCACTTCTTGAGGAGCATGACAACTGTGTACCAAAAAGCCAAGTTATCTTAGCTAGTAACACACTGCAAAAGATGGATTTAAGAAAAATATGGTATGCTTTTCAAACACCAAGATAATTTTGTTGTGTTAGAGAACTCCTTTCAAGAAAAAAATTTGCTTGATATAAGGCAGATCCTTATGTCTGACTCAGGGTGGTTAAAACAACAACAACAAAACCCCTATAAAGCAAGAACGAGAAAGACAAGCAGGAGCAAAGAGCAAAAGCAAATGCAAAACATACAGAGCCTTGGAAAGTACAAGAAAGCAGAAAAAGCCTATAAATACTTATGTCAATAAAACAAGCCACTGGTCCTCATTTAATTAGCAATTTTTATTAACAGTGGTTTGTTGACTTGTGCAGTGTTTACCTAGGGCCCACATAAAAAGCATTACAATCAGGAGATAGTGGCATTTTAATCCCCCTATTCCCAGTGTGGAAATGAAAGTGCTAAACCGGTCATTTGTGCCCACCAATAGATCAGGGGCAGAGAGATCACCAATCTTTGTATTTTCCTCAGGAGTCAGGATGCAGGGGAGTATAGCCATGGGCCCAGCTGAGCTGCAGCTTGCAGAGAGGCAAGAGGTAAAATAACTTTGACAGATGTCATTTCATCTGCTGCACATGGACTCATAAGACCACAGCCAGCAAAACAACTGCTGGTTCCCAGATCCATCTCTTCCTGCTAGTGGTGTAGCGGGATACAAGCCTGAGGTCACATACTTTATTTCCAGTCTTTGAACTCAAAACCCATTAATTATAAATCTAAAGTCTTGTCTATATCTAAAATGTAGGATTCCATTGCAGCAAAGCAAAACTACTGGAGATTTTGGGCTGGAGGTAAGGGGCCAGGACTGACCTCACCCGATTTATTTACCACTGTGCTGAGTACTAGAGTGATCCTCCTCACTCTCTCTGTTGGCAAAATAGGAAACATGATGGTCCATGATCATTTATTTCAGCAGGTCCTTTCCAGAGTTCAGAAAACATTGCTCTCTGCCTTAGTTCTGCTTTCCTTAATCTGACGTCAGGCAGGGGCTGAGCCACATCCAGAACTATCTTTAAAGGTCAAAAAGAAGTGTTAGATGAAGCTGCTAAGGGTGACCCCAAGGGATCAGTGCACTGCTGAGGCTTGCTGGTCCCTCTCCACTCTTGCTAAGTGCCCTGTGCCTGCCCAGAAAGGTCTGTGCTGCCAGGGGCAGGGGCCTGGTGGGGCAGGGAGCTTGTGATGCTGGCCATGGGTACAGGGAGAGCTTCCCCTCCATCCTCTCTGACCCAGGTGAGCTGTGTAGGGGAGGTCAGCCAAAGCTGTGTGTCCGGATGGTGAGGGTAGTGAGCAGGATGTTGTTTGCAGTCCTGGCCTGGACCCAGCAGTGGACCACCCCCGTTGCTGCTGGATCCTCAGCCTGCTTCGTGGACTGGAGGAATTTGTGCAGGGAAGGCTGGGGTGGCAGGAATGCAGCCTGTCTGGGTTATAGTACCTGCAACCCCTAATTAGTCAAATACTTCCAAGTCAGACGCCGGTGACTAAATGGGTGTGGACTGAAATCCTCTTCCTCCAAGGGGGCTGGCATGTGGCTGGGACGGGGTAAGGCAGCAGTCCCCTGCCCGGTGCGGGATGGGTCTGCTGACACGTCACTGTCTCAGGGGGGTTCTTGTGCCTGCCACATCCCAGCTCTCCTCCTGTCACCCGCAGCATGCCGAGGTCAGACTGCCCGGGCCAAATCCAGCAAGGCCCCCCGACATCTGCTGGGCTGGGGCCACCTGTGGCTCCTGGCTTTGTCCCAGGCCCGCAGGTGGCACAGCCCTGGGATCCGTGGCTCTGGACCCACCAGCACCGCTGTGCCTTCAGCCAGCCCGGAGCAGGCAATCCATCCTTCACAAGGGCCCCCCATGGCTGATGCTGACAACTTTCCACTACCTCAAATAACACAACTCTCGCACCTCAGCCCACTGCAGTGGGCAATGAAAACATGGCTTTTTTTCCATCTTACAGTTTCCTCAAAAATGAAGGAGACTGAGCTGTCCCAGGCTGCAGAAGCCAGCGTCAGGATCTCTGACTTGCTGCTGGGGCTGGGCTGGGTGTGAGGCATCCCTGCTGGCTGATGGCATTAGTGACCTTTATCTCCAGGAGCAGGGTGAGGAAGGATAACCCACAAGTGGCTTTAATGGGTGACCATAAATATAATGGGAGACTTGTAATCACATAATTATCTGTCTAATCCATCCAACTGTTGTAAACACACTTTATTGATTATACACACACACACATAAGATATATATGCAATATGTATATATATTTGCAAAATGCTTGACAAATCATTCATGGATTGGAAGATTTATCCTACTTGTCACAGCTGTTCCAGCTGCTGTTTCCATTATAGCTATTCTTTTCCAGTGCTCCTAACTTTCTTCAACGTGGCACTTTTATGCTGGCATTTAAACATTGTGTTTCAACAGTCTGAAAGGAAAAATAGGAAGAGACCTCATTTGACCACTTTTACATTCAGTAAAAGTGAAAAATTTCTTTTCCCACGTTTCTGTGTTAATAACAGACTCCTGTGCTCTGTCTGACTGATGATGAGACAATTTACCTGGGAGGCATTGTGATTCTCAAGCAAGAAACTTCTGTAACTCTCCCTGGTCCTTGCTGCCTCAGGGGAAAGGAAAGGGGAAAAAAACCAAATAAGACTATTTCCTTCCAAGGGAAGGGAAAAAACAGTATACAAAAGAAAAAAAACCCTTTACATGTGGGTTTATTAGCGCTATTTGTAAATATTCTCCAAGATTGAAGCCTTTTCCTTCCTTCTTTTCAATAAGGAAAAATGTGGGGAGGGATTTTGTCTCATTCCATGAGGAGATTTGAGCTGTTTCATTGTAGGTGGGGATGCCATTGCCCTGCTAACATCCTGCTGCAATGCAGCCTTGCCAGACTAACAGGAGAGCTGTGAGGGGTGTGAGGGCAGGGCGACACTAAGCTGAAAGTTTGAGATGGCACAGTTTCAAGAGGTTCAGCTGTATATAAAAGGAAATAAGCATTGATTTGGGTGATGTGTTTCTTTTCTGTTACCAACACCGACAGGAATGTATGGAAGTAGGGGTGCAAAGAGTACCTCTCCCTCAGTGTGTGAGGTGGGCTGCTCTCCGTCCTGCCTTGTGCAGGAGCTCAGAGGGATGCTCAGGCAGGCTGCCTGGTCTGGAGAGCTTTAGGTCGAAAAGGTGTACATGGGAAAGAACTACACCTGTGCCCATGGCCAAGATAGCATGGTCCTGGAGCCTTAACTCATACATTTCTCTCTCCTGTAGCCAAAAGTCAGATATGCCAGCACAATAGCTGTAAGGCAGGAGATGTTGAGCCAAAGTTTGCTGAGGCTGAGCAAATATTTCTAACTTTGGGATCACTGTGTGAGTGTCCTGTGCTTTGCAATCCTCCCTGTGCAGCTGTGGCTAGATGCTGATGGAGACAAGACAATGGGTTAGAATAGAACAGAATGGAATAGTATATTTCAATTAGAAGGGACCTGCAATGATCATCTGGCCCAACAGCCTGACCAATTCAGATGGATCTCTGATATGACCTGACACAGTAGATCTTATTTTCTGATCTGTTATCTGTCAAACCTAGTCCCTCTTTGTTTAGGTATATTGTAATACACAAGGTGCCTGCCCAGTCCTTTTCAAACTGCGTTGGAAAGGCATGAAATTTCTCAAACTCCTCTGGGAAAAACAAGGTGATGGTACTGCTGCTGCCCTATGTACCAGGCAGTGCCTCCATGGCTGAGCTGGTGGTTGGGATCAGGAGGTTGGTTTTCACACCAGGCTGCAGATGCTGGAAGCAAGGTTGGGGAAGAGGAGATCTGGAGGCTTTGAAGGCAGCATGCTGTCAGTGTAGAAGGTATGTGAGAGCTGAGGGTGGATCGATAGTGAATTTGGGCTTTGCTGGTGATTGCAAGATGTTGAAGGATTGCCCTGATAAGAAAGGTGTTTCTGTAAGCAGGAACAAATTGGATTTTTTAAAATTTTTTTTTAAATAATTGGGCTTTCCTGGCTTGAGCATATATGTCAATCTTTCTGTGGTGTAAATTAGTCTTAGCTGGTGATTTAGAGTCACCAAAGGCCCCATGCTGAAAGAGTGCAGCCAAGGTGCAGTGATCCCACAGCTCGGTGTGGGTGGATGGGATGGACCAGCTGCCCGGTCCCGGGGCTGGGATGAGCGGAAATGGCAGGGAAGAGGGCCAGCACTGGTCCCAGCAGGGTTTCTGCCCCTCCTGTGACACTGCAGCTGTGAAATCCTGGGGTTAAGGATGTCTGCCCAAAAAGCTGGCACTGCCTGTGTGTCTCTGGCATAAGACCAGCATCATTAGGGAAGGTGCAGGTTCTTTCCTGCCACTCAGCTACCAAACTGTGGCCCTCTTCTGAAAGAGTGCTCCCTGCCCACCTGAGCTGTGGGTGGTCAATTAACCCTGCCAGTCTGGGCAACACACCCTGGCAGCTCCTGAGGCCTCCATCCACTGGGGATGGAGCAGGGAGAGCCGAGGGCTGAGGCAGCAAAACGGTACCTCCTGGGTCTTGGGCTTCTCTGCTTCACGGGCAGCAAGATCCCTGTGCATGCAGGAGCCTGATGCCAGCAGCCCCCCTCCCTGGCTGTGGGATTTGGGACTGCCCAGCGGCTTGTCTGGCATGCCCTGGTGCTGGCCACGTACATAATCCCAGGGCAGGAGCTGTGCTTGAACTGCATGTGAACCGTAAATCCCCACTCCTAAAGCCGAGGGCAGTTCCCGCTGGCAGCCTGCTGCGGCGGCTCAGCCCGGGCCCTGGCACTGCCGCCCAGAGCAGCCGGCTCATTTAAATTGCTTTATAAATGGGCCAAAGAACTCTGGCTCCAGCCTTCATCTGAGTAATAAATACACAATAAAGCAGCCTCAGTGGCTGAGCGAGGCCAAACAATCAACACTTCCAAAACAGGGAGGATGCTCTTACTGAAAAGAGGTCGTCTTTTGTAATGTTTTAGCCCTTTTCTGCCCCTTTTAAGGATTTCTCCTGGAGGAGATGGAGTAGACGCTATGTTTAGCCAGCTGTATGCCCAGATGGTCACAACATTTATGAACAACATCCCCTAGGAATAATTGTATTAAGTCTTCTTTGGATTTTATACTCTTGAGGGCCTAAAAAAAAAAAAAAAAAGGAAAGATTCTCTAGAATTAATGGTTTGGCACTTCTGCATTTGATTACTGTATTAAGAAAGCAGCCAGTGCCTGACAGGCTTTTGTAACCACCTCCAAACACGAGACATCACACAGAACTATGACTTCTTAATGAAAAGCTGGAAAATGTATAATTGAGGCTGAGGTAGGATGTGCTGACGTGCCAGAAAGGACATTTGAACCCTGCTATACCAGTATGCCCACATGGATTTAACTCCATGCTCACCGGCCAGGTGAGGAGCTCTTCTCGCGCAGATGAGAAGAGCCAGTGAAGAGTTTCCATCCTCCTGTTAAGCAGCACACATGGGAATGAATTTGTGCTCTATTTGGCTTGCAAATTTTACATCACCTATTGCATTTCCACTCACTTCTTTCTTTGGGGAGAGAGAAAAGAAAGCAACCAAAGAAAAGAAAGCAACAAACAAGAGAGATCAATGAACCACGGCAGAGCACTCTGCTACACACACACTTCCCACCCACCCTGGGAGAAGGCAGGGAAGGGCAGGGGGGACAAGGGGAGGAATGAAGGCAAAGCCATACAGTTCAGTTAAGGAACATGCTGAGAGATGAGAGTGATGATGGTGACTGGCTAAAAACTTTTCAGGGAGACCATTTGGAAGGGTTTGTAAGTTTCAAAAGCTAGCATGCACTTTCCTGATGCATCCCAGTGGATCACGAAGTGCTTGGCAAGAAACAGCACTGCCCTCCCATTAGCAAACTCCTGTCTGATGACACCCATTTTACAGACAGGGACACTGAGGCACAGAGAGGTTATTGCAAGGAGAAATTAACTTCCATTACGGAAAGACAGATAACACCTGTGATTGCAGAGATCCAACCATAATGGTCAGGAGGTCCTTACCCAAAAACTTACATTTCTATTTGTTATTGCAGTTTTGGAAAAGTCATGAATAGAGGCATAAAATGGATCTGCAAAACGTCCACCCCACACTGGGATCACCAATACTTCTCTGCAACCCATCACAAACTGTAGTCAATGACTTGCAGCCATAAGTGGTATATTCAGTAAAAAGCAGCTGAAAAGGGTATGACTGGTGGTCTAGGTCCTTGTGATAGCAGGGAATGTACAAAATTACTAAAACAGATGTGAACACTCCCTATTGCTCCAGTGAGCTCTTGGACACCAAAGATGTCCTGCACGTAGTGCATGGGAAATTAGATCAGTGCTTCCCTGAAGCCATAGCAGCCTACAAAACATCACACCACAGGCAAAACCAGCTGTTCCCGGCCCAGGAGACCCCAACAGAAACCAGCTGTCTGGTGTCAGAGGAACGGGAGCATTGCTCTCTGACTCATGTTTGGTAGCTGGCCTCTGAAAAGTGGCTGCTGCAGGACTGCCTGGGCTTGGGTGTGAGTGTCCCTTGGTCCCAAGAAGCTGCTCTGGCTGGCTGGTTGTCCCTTGGTCCCGAGAGGCTCCACTGACTGGTTGTCAGTGCCTGCCATGGCCTTTGTTCGGATGCTCTGGGGGAGTTTGGCAGATAGGATTCCTGCACGTCCACTCCGTTCCTCAAGACCCTGGTGAGATGGCTTTGCTGCCCCTCTCTGTTCCTGCACCACTGCAGGCAGCTACAGCAAACCCCATAACTGAGGCTCCTGGCATTATCCTCCTACCACACATAGGATTCCTGTCTCTAAAACAGAGAAGGGATGAGATTAGCATCTTCTCCCTCTCTTGCTATGGCAGCTTTTGACAGACAGAGGGATGGGGGAGTAGAAAATGGGGTAAAGATAGAGCTGTGTGTTTTGATAGGAATTGTCATTACCCTGATAGCAGTGAGGTTATGTGGGGACACAGTGGCTCTGACTTGCTGCAAGCCACCGGCTGGAGGAAAGGGTGGCTGAGGAGCTCAACATGGGGTGAAGGGGCTTTACTTTAGCACAGACAGTGGAGTGCATGGGGATAACAAACCTCTCCCTCTGCTGGCACCATAAACATGTAATGCACAAACCCCTGCAGACTCAGGTCACATGATTCATCCTCCTGAATCCCATAGCCCACAGGGTCAGGCACAAACTTTAAGCCTGTTCAATGTATCATTCAGGAATGAACCAGGTCGTTTTTACTCGTCTTTTAAAAGACACATGTTTTCATTATATATGCTCCACGTGGAGGCTAAAGATCCAGAAACGATGGCTATGGAGTTTTGGCGTTCCCTCTCATCAGTTTGGTTAATTGCTCGTTTCATTTACTATCTGGGTTTTAACTTTCCTATGGATCACTTGGCTCTTGAAATTCCGTAAGTACTGAAAGTCAGCAAATTTTGGGAAGTGTTCTCTAGAGGAAAGTCCTGGAACTCTTACAACAGGCATAATTTTCATTTGTGCAGGTTTAGTGCTCTCACAGAATAAATAAGCATTAACTATCCCGCAACCATGCCAAAATGCAGTCGGTTTGTAGCCTGCTGTGTGCTGCACTAGAAGCCCGAGCATTTTACCTTGCAGACTAAATGCCTCTGTGAACAGGAATTGTGATCATTACTCAGGAGATACTTTCCAGATGAAACCTCACTCAAAAATAGCTATGCCTGGATTTAGTACCTGTAATACCAAGACAGTGGTATTTGCATTTAAACACTAACTTCAGTGCTAGGGAACTCATGAGGGAGAAAGGTATACTTTTAACTAACCCTTCTAGCCACTGGGTGCCACTAGTGACTTGTTGGGTTGAGGGAATAGCAGCTACCCTGAAACTTTAGGGGAACAACCCACATGTAAATCTTCCCAATACGTTAATACATAGGAAGTTCACCTTCAACCTATTCGATTTACTTAAAAAGCATCCACCCTGCATGTCTCTGATTTCCCTCTGTTCTAATTCCCAGTGGCTGTACTTCAGTGCCAGGGTACCATTCAGGGTGCTGGGTTAGAGACTGTGTAACCAGCTCTAGGGAAGCCTGATGACGCAAGCAAAGCACTCAAGCTTATGCTCACGTTTATGACAACTGAGCAGTGCCTTTGCAATCAGTGAAACTGCTCCTCTGCCTACAGACAAGCACATATTTGACTGGATTAGTGCATGAAGTGACTGGAATCGAAGGCATGGTCAGCAAAGAAGCCCAGTGAGCTACTGCTTTTGCTGCTGGTTATCCTCCTCAAATTCATCCTTGGCAATGCAGACGCAGTGCCAGACCCTCACATGAGATACATATAATGACTGCTATTAATTCCTAGCAGGGGACAGGATCAGACCCCTGGGTTTAATGGACTGCTTTTCATCTCTGTAATCCCCATCCCATCTCTCATTCTGCTTTTCACTTCAAAATTGCTTTGCCTGCCTCCCCCTCCTCCATTCTTATTGTTCTGGTGTTCCCTGCCACGATTTCTCCAAAGGCAGGATGGTGAGGCAGTTCATCTACAATGGTCCATTTCTACAAATAGTCACATACAGGTGGAAATATGTACATGAGCTTATTCTACACCTGAAAACATACAGGGCAAGCAAATAAACCCCTGGAATCTACTTGAACACTGTACCTACAGAGAGCTCTCCACTGTTTTATTGTCTGATTTAAACTAGAGTGATACAAATTCTGTGTAGGGACAAGACTTAACGAGCCAGTAATTTGCACGTGTACATGAAACCCCTACAAACCAGGTTTAAATAGAAACTGAGCCCTTGAATAAGAAATCCAACAGAGGAACAGGTTTCTGGGGAGCAATGAGCTACTGTGTGTCAGCTACCTCAGGACAACAAGCTGGTTGCAAACCAGCGGTACCTGCAGTGAACGCACCCCATGTCTGTGCCAGTCCTGTTTCTCACATCTCCAGTGTGAGAGCAGGCACACAAGCACTGTATTACACTGACTGATGTGCTGTCGATCCACACGCTGGTGTATCTCACAATAAGAGTGCCCACAGATCCCAGTGCACAGTCTTCTTTCTTTCCTCCAGTTCCAGGAGTATCCAACGTCCACTGATGGCTCCACTCTCCCTGCCCGTGGTCCCCCTCCCCTCCCTGCTGCTGTTCCAGCCGCAGGGGCTGGCTGCTCCCACGCTCCCATTTGTATGTCGCTCACGCGTCTCTCCCCACTTAGAGCTGTCTTCTGTTTCCTGCTGCCAAGAACCGTCTCTATTTGAGACTCCATTTCAAACCCATGATTACCAGGAGCCTTCCTCTCATCTCATCTCTCTTCAGCTCTTTCTTACTCTTCACTTCTTCGTCTGCATTTTATTTTGGTCTGTGAGCGCGTGCTCTGGGGCAGGGAAGCCCCACGTGTACTTGCTGCGCTGCAGGAGTGATGTGACAGCGCGATCCTCACTGTGCAGAAGGGACCTGGAAAAAAAGGGACCTGGAAAAAAAGGCACCTCATCATCTGAAGGCAGAAAGGACAGTGTTGTGATGAATTTTTAACTATTATCCCTGATTCTGTGGTTGGGAATACTCCCATGTTTTCTTCCTGCCGGTAAGGCAGCCTTCTGGATCAAGAGTAAGGCAGAAGAGGAGCAGAAGTGTCACACAGCTGCTTCAAGTCTCAGCTGATCCGCCCTCCTCAGGGCCACCTTCTAGCATGGGCTGGGGACTGGGCTCGGAGCAGCTTGGTGTGGCAGGCTGCAGAGGAGCACATCGGCGGGAAGCCCTGGGTGCAGACAGGCTGCATGACAGAGTAAAAAGGTTCCAAACAGAGTTTCATTTTCCAGTAGCTGTACTGGGTAAATAGGGCCAGGACACAGACGGGTAATGTGCATTGCTAAGGCCAAGCCCATGGACTGTGTTCAACTGCTCATACTCGCTAGGACTCCCTTTTTAATTAATAAAGATTTTTCTCCTTCAGACATTTTAAAAATTACTCAGACAGTTCCTTCAAGCTGCAGGTTTCACATGAGAGAAGGGTTGCAAGAAATCACCATTTAATTAAATAAACATCTCTTTGAACGGTGACCCTTCTCCAAAGTTGGAACCTCCTTGCCATCATTAGAGCCCCACATAAACTGTAGCAGTTAGCAGCCTGCTTCGGGATTACAGTGTTCGTAGCAAGAGAAATTGCTCCTGAGATCATTTAACCTCCCTGGGGAGATGACAGGAAGGAATTAATCTTTCGCTGCTAATCCGCCCTGTGCTGCTGGATCAAAAATTGGCATCGATGGGGGTGCCTGCGCAGGGGAGCCTGCGGTGGCATTTACCATCCGTGTGTGCTCCCTCCCACCTCCTCCTCCAGCGCGGCTGAGGAAACAGGGGGCAGCTATTTCAGGAAGTCTACGTAACATACTATTAAACCATTTGTGCTGGCTGCGAAGGAGATTTGGTTTCTAGCGTTCCCCTCCAGTCCTAGCTGTGTCAGCAAGGTGAACACTACAGAAGGGCTTTCACTTTAGTCCCAGGAATCAGTCTCCTCCTTGGCTTTGTCGCTACTTGCCATCTCTTTTATTTTATATCAATTTGTTTTGTATTATTATTGTTATTATATTTCTTAGTGATTTATGTAGATTATTCAGTGGTGCCCAGGTACATTTTTATTCCCCAGAGTGCTTGTAGGAAATAGAATGTGCTGGCACGACCCTCTGCTCATGAGAGCCTTTGCGTCAAAAGCAGTTCTGCATGGAATGGAAACCTCCATTTTTATTTGTTTTTTCTTTTCCTGGTGAGTAAAATGGATCCAAGAAACAATTCCATCTGCTTGTGAGCAATCTGTGAGCAGAGAGGGGGTTCAGGTTTACAGAGTTGAGGTGGGGCTAGTCCTGGAGCAGGGGCAATTCCTTGGGATACAGCACTCAGACACACAGTGAGAATAGCAAGTAGAGAACACCCTTAGCAACTGGCTTGTGAAAAAAAATTAATTTGCTAAATCATCGGCATTAAGTTGCCTTGAAGGTTGTAAATCACAAGGCTGTACAAAGGGAAACCTGCTCCTGCGTAGTTTGTGAGCAGAGAAAGACTATTACGATGGATTCAACTATTCCTAACTAATAAGAACTTATTAGAAGGAGTTCAGACAATGCTAGGCTCATCCAAATCAATGGCCAAGCTCCTGCTGATGTTGGCAGAGGTAGGATGGGACCCGCTGGGCAGATTTTTCACAATAGAGGACAGCATCTTGTTTCCTTCTCCACAGCATTCAGGTTTTCAGCCCAGGACCAGCTGCCCCTGCCAGACCTTGTGCTGTCCCAGCTCCCACCTCAGCAGGCAGCAGGACCAAGGGGATCCACCAGGATGCCCAGCTCAAGCCTTGGCACAGAAGATGCTGTGGATAGGAAAGCCAAACCCAGAGCGAGACAAAGCTGCAGTGAGAGTTCTCAGGAAGGCTCTCACTAGGTGGAGGAGGGGACGGGGCAGTGTGGGAGCAAAGTCAGACCCTTCTGTTGCTAAAACCAACCCTGACACAGGCTCTTTTCTCCCCTGACTGATCCAAACACTTGCAAAAGACAGGTTTTCTTTTCACTAGCAGCACACCACCAAATGGGATTTGCAACAAGGAGGTGTGAGGGATAACAGCCCATCCCTCATACCCAACAGAGCCTGCAGGCTTCTTTTTCTGCTTTCAAGTTTCCCGTGCATTAATCCCCACAATAACACACGATCACCAGAAAAACCTTGGGAAATAGGGGGCAGGGGGATATGGACACTTTTCAGAGAGAAAGGTATAAAAGGAAGCAAAAAACAATCACAGTGGAAAAACATAGGTCATTTGCTCTTCCATTTTTCTGTCAAATGGTGATTAGAAGAGAAAATGTTCTTTCTGTACCAGTCAGGAAAGGAAGAAACATGTTCCACTTCTCTCAAAAAAAAAAAATCCAGTGAAGCAAGAGTGATGCTATTTCTCTAACTCAGAGAAGCAAAGCAGTCTCCAGGAGTCTGTGGAGGTTTGTGAAGGTGCCCTTGCAGTTATGTGTTAAACACTGGGAAAAGCTTGTTTCCCGAATGTGTAGGGTGGCACAGATGACTCCAGCAAGCTGTTTGTCAGTTCTTGGGTATCCCCAGCTACCCAAACCTGCCTCCTGTGTCTCTCACTTGGAGTTTTGGAAAGTTTTCTGTAGGCTTGCAGAGTTTCTCTGAAGATGCTCCCCCATCTCTCTGAAGATGGCATTAAGCTTCACCAGTGCTGGTCCTGGTGTGTCTTGCTCTGGCTGTATCCTCCAGATGCTGGTACTGGACAAAACCAAGGTTGCCTCTGAATAAATCTTTTGTCTTCTCTGCTCCACAATAGGAAGCTACAGGTAGGAGCTGGGATATACAGAAATGCACTTGTGGAGCACACACTTCAATGTTCTTTATTTCTGGTCTGCGATCATGGGTTATTGTATTCTAGAACAAATGATAGTTCAGATGACATAAACACAGGTTTCAGCTCACCTAACAAGTATATTTCTAGTTCACCTCTTTCCCTCAGCATTTCTGTATTGTGATGTCTCTTTTTTTGTACAACAAACATTTTCATTTAAGCCAAAAAGTAGTGTTTGGATGTGTTTAGGATAACCTTATTCTGCATTTTGTTTCAAGGAGAGCACATCTACCTATGCCAAGTGAAGTCCAAACTGCCTGCTAATTCATGAGCTGGGGTAACAAGCTCCACAAAACTTGAGCATGTCGCTGCACTTGTGGCAGTAGGCACAGACTGGAGCTGCCTGGTCAATGTGCAGCAACAAATGGGGCAGAACTCACAAATGGCCACGTCACCCCTGTGGGCTCTGGCACCACAGTTCAGCAAGTCCCAGTGCCCAGCCATGACCTACTATAGTGTTGTGGGTGCTGATGACATGCACCAAGCACAATATGATCTCATCTAATACCATTTCACACAAGGAGTCACTCAGGCTAGTGGTTCTAAAAGACCTTTATTCGACCTGGCCCTTTGACAGTCAATTCGTGTTCCCTGCCTAACACAACATGGTTAAAAACAAGCAAACAACCCAGTATAAAACATAAGCATCTGCAGCAGAATATATATTTCATTTTTACATTAAAAACTACTTACAGTGATAGATGACAGCAAGGTACAATCCAGAAACCAGCTGCCTATATTATGCATTATATCAATATTTATTTTAATTCTAAAGAACCGTAGTCTGGGGACTTTTACTAAAATAGATGCTGCAAATGGTGTCCTGATGGATTATTCTTCATTCCAAAGTAACTGTACTTGGACATCTCTGAATGCTGTTTGTCACTTTTTCTCCTCTCTCGGTTTTTCAGCATGCTAGAAAAAGAAATGAGACAATAAAAATAGAGCTAACTGTGTAACTGAGGTGAGAATAATCTTCCCTGGCAATAGAGCACAATTGGTCTCCAATTGTAATTACTGCCTTTCTCACGCTCTAACAATAGATCTGGAATGGTGTTTTGGGGATACAGGGCTTTCCTTCGCAGAGCCATTGCTGCGTGATTCCCTGCGTTGAGCGGCTGTGCTTCTTCCCTGCTCCCCTTAAACCTTTCCCAGCGCCAGTGACAAATTGCCTAAGCAAATACCACACACGTGCAGCACGTTGTGATATGCAGAAGGTATCAGCTCAGCACATAACCCAAGCCGAGGCTCTGCCAGTGCTGCTGATGTACAAACTCTGCTGGGAGCAAAGGGAACCGAGGCAGTGCTGGGCAGGGGGAGCAGTCAGAGCTCCCTGTGCACAGGAGCTTGTGCAGCCTCTGGAATGACCCAGGGTAGCACTTCCTTGAAGCCACTTCTTTTGCAACAGATAGGGGCTCAACATTCAGAAGCATCAAAGACCATAAATAAGGGCATTTTGCTGTATCACTAATCTGAAAGGTTTTTCTGCTGCTCTTCCCTTGCAGACCCAGAGGTGAGGTAGCGTAGAAAACACAATTCAGGAGCTATCAAAAAGGAACATGGACAATTTTCTCTCCTTGAAAATGTGTTTATGTTTTTGTGTCATCTTCAATGCCTAATTGCTCTTTTTGGGGGGCAGCATGACTAAAATGCAGCATTCATGTCTATTAGAAATTGGAAAGAGCGAGCTATTTCTTTGGTGCAGCCCTGTTTATTTGCAAACAGTTGGCATGTAGAATGCAGGAGGGATCAAACAAGAGGAAACAATTTCTTTTCCTCCAGTTTCAACTTTGTTTCTGGAAGCACTTTAATCCCAGAGCTTTTTCTCTGAGTGTTTTCTCAGTCCTGCTACAAGTGGTGCTACGATTACTGCTTGCTTGCTGACATTCCTGAAGCTGTCCATGTGGTTTCTCTTATTTGTCATACATACAAGCATCCTTTTCTACTTATTTCCATAGCTACCCATTTCAGTTTAATCCATCTCTTGAGTGAAAGATGGTGGTTACACACTTCATTTCCCATATAACTGTATTAGCCAGGTTAATGATGATATTTAAAACCCAGCGTTTTGTTGAGGATATTCAAATCAATGATCATTGCTTTGTTATTGCTGTTACTGCAATGATCCAGAATCACAAAATCATAAAATCACAGAATGGGTCAGGCTGGAAGGGACCACAGTGGGTCATCTGCTCCCACGTCCCTGCTCAAGCAGGGCCATCCCAGAGCACATGGCACAGGATTGTGTCCAGATGGTTCTGGAATATCTCCAGTGAGAGAGACTCCACACCTTCTCTGGACAATCTGTTCAGTGCTCAGTCACTGCACAGTGAAGAAATTCTTCCTCATGTCCAGGTGGAACTTCCTGGCCATCAGTTTCTGCCTGTTCCTCCTGTCCCATTGCTGGGCCCCACCAAACAGAGCCTGGTCCATCCTCTTCCCCCTCCCTGCAGACACTGACAGAGGGGGATGAGGTGCCCTCTCAGCTGCCTCTTCTCGAGGCTGAACAGGCCCAGATCCCTCAGCCTTTCCTCAGTAAGATGTTCCAGTCCCTTCATCATCTTTGTCACCCTCTGGTGAACCCAGCAGGCCCAGCAAGCTCAGCCCTGGTACGAAAGCTTTCATCCTCTTCAGACTGCTGGCTCCAGTGATGAGCATTTCTAAAACTCTAGAGTTGAAAAGTTGTCTAACCTCCCAGCAAATCTAAGAAAATCAATCCCACCTCAGAAACTAGTTTACTAAAATGTTATGATGCTTTTATTATCAACATTAAACAGCAGCCAAATTTTCCTGGGAGGTGCTCAGTGGTGACAAGGCTTTTTCTGTCCTTGCATTATTTAAAGGTTAAAAGTAGAAGGGTATATCACTTAAGATATAGGACAAAATATATATAAATGTAAGGATAATGGTTCTTCAAATAGTGAACCCTGAAAAGGGCTGCGTGGGTGTAGCCTAAGGAACGACATAAACATCAACCAATTATTTTTACATTTTCTCTTTCTTAGTGTAAGCTTCAGCAGCTGGGTCCCATATGAATATGTCATGACAGATGACAGTGATATGAGCAGATGAACCCCAAGGCAACCCGCTATCCTGTCAAGGAGAGGGCAGAGATGGGTCCCCTAAATATGCATAGGCTGTGTCACTGACAGCAATTTACTGTTGTGGTCAGGCGCCTGGAGTCGGTGTTCTTCCCCAGGAAGCAGGTTTTAAAATATTTTTAGGCAGGAATACCATTAAAGTTTGTCTTCAGTAAGAATCGCTGACAAAGGAGAGCCCAATCTTCCACAACCTGGTGAAATTTCGCTTTTTTTTTTTAATCTGGCATTTAAAACAACGCTTAACTAAGCCCTGCCAGCTGCCTTACCTAGCAACATCAAGCTGAAGAGATTGGAAAAAAGGTTACTGGGATGATTTGTAATAAATGTTTACATTTTATAAACCGGCTTACACCTGTGTTTTGTCTGGCTGTGGCCATGTGGTTCAAAACACTGAAAATGGAGGCAAATGCACAGTTTCTTCTTTTAAGGTGAGGTTTCCAGCACCAGCAGGGTGCAAAAGGAGTGGCCAATCCATTATCTCCATTAGGAGCTGTATAAACAAAGCAGCCACCCTGTGATGCTGACAACACACAGCCTGTTGCTCGAAAGCTTGGATCAGTTCCTCTTCTGGCTTGCACCACAAAAAAGGCACAGTGGCTGTCACAGACTGTGTGTGACAGTGCAAAGCAAGGGCTGAATGTTGCTCCTGGTGTCTCTGTAATGTGAGGAATTCAAGAGCCTCATTTAAATATTAAATCCTTCCTTTTCCATACCCCATCTTCAGTCATGTTCTCCATTTCAAATACCTCCTCTGCTCTCAAGCAGTGACCAAAACCTTTCCATGGTATTTTGAAGGGATGCCAGTGATTTCTTATGGCAGGGATTCATAGGAGGGGAAGCTGGTGTGCATACTGCTCAAATAAACTGTGCTCAATCAAGTAAAAGGGGGGATGTCAGTGCTAAGGTCATAGTTAAAGCCAGTCTGGAATTTGCAGCCAAAAGAGGAATCAAATCCCCCTGTATCAAACTGCCCTGGCTGAGTTTAATCTCCAGATTTTAGAAACTAGCTCTTGCATAAGGCACAGAGGGGTTAACATTATTTTCTGGCATAGCAACTAATTTCTAAATTATGTTCATTTTCTTTCTCATTTATTTCTAAATAATTGTAAATACCAGACTTTACAGATGGAAGATCAGATGGCACCTCAAGGTTTCTGTTGTTTTGTACCTGGGGAATTTCAGGCACCACAAATCATTCCTCCTGCTTCGGGTGGCAGGTCCAAATTATGCTGAGTTTAGCCAAAGGGAATGGTTGGGTTTGCCAGTAATGTGAGTTTAAAAGCCTTCCACCTCTTGCATTGCTCACCTGATAATAGAAATTACGGAGGTGGATTTTCAAGGTAACAGGGGAGTGAGATGTGTGGGATACGGGTGCTGTGCACATGATGTGACGAGCAAGTGACAGCACTGGGTGGAAGTGGCTAAGCCCCACTAAGCCCCAAATGCTCCAGTACCTCTGCAGTACAGGAGGAATGGACTAAGCCTGGCTCTGGGCCCTGAGGTTCTGCACCAGATCAGCAGTGTTTGCAGCTGTCCTTGCAGAAGTCTCGCCCACGTCACCTTCACTCTCCTGCGCTCAGCCCATGCCAAAGGAGCTGCAACTTTGTGCTGGTGTGCACCAGCCCTGACTGCCCCTCAAAGCTGAGGCAAGAGCAAGGGGCTTCCTCTGAGGGCTGACGCCATGGGGTTAAGGGCTGCTGGGCTTTTACCCGTCCAGGAACCCAGTCCTGCTCCTGCTCACACAGTCTGTCCCTGGCATGTGGTTTATCTGCACCTCGGGAAGCTCAGCTGGCAGGGCAGAGGGGTGCAGGCAGCTGCAGCAACGAGATTGTGTGAGGCAGCATGGAAGGGGAAGGAGAGCTTACATGGGAGTTGTTCAGGGTTTGAAAGTTGGGGTCTGCCCAGGCTTTGTCAGCTCACAGATCCTCTGTTTCTCCCTGCTTGGGTCCAGATTGACTACAGAGCCAGTTTTCTCACCTCTCCCCCTTGGAGCTTGTCAGTCCTGCAAACCCACAGAGAACATTACAGACAAGCCCGCACCTACACTTCAATATCTTTACCACCTCTTCTCATGCTGCCCTCCTTACTGTCCCACACATCTCCCCTTTCTCCTTCCCTGCTCCCTCACTGCCTTTATTTTTTCCTCTGTGCCCATAATATATAAACTCTCCAGTGATTCTGTATAAATGAGCAGTGAAAGAGCTGAGCAATAGTTAGAAAACAGGAGAAAAGAGTTAGTCTGTGCCCTAGGAACAGCAGAATATAGAATTAATCCAGGACATGGTCTGGAAAAGGAGAGAGAGAAGGGGAGTAAAGTAAAGAGGTCATACAGAAAGCAAGGCGGTATGTGAAGATTTAGGGCTTTGCAAGACACTAGGGGAGGAACAGAGATGAAAATACATGAGCCATGCCATCTGTCAATGTTTGCACAGAAATCCCACCAAACCAAAAATACTGTTTAAAATCCATTAAAGTTGCTTGTGGCACATCCCACCAACAAAAACATTAGAAAGCCATGAAGTCCCTGGCCAAGCCTTCACTTAGGTTGGAAGCCCTTAACCGCAGTTTCACGTTCGGCACATCACCCCAGCGACTTCTAGAACCCACAGGCGTCCTCCCTCCCTTCCCACTTGAAACCTTTAACCTGAACCCTGCACGCAAACCTCTCCTGCCAAGAAAACAAAATGCAGCATCGTTCTTCCTCAGTGCACCACCTAACTCACACCAGCACAGGCAGCAGGGGAGAACGTGTCCAAACCTTGAACTCTCCTACAATAGATTCCCACTTAAAAACAAACAAGAACCATTTGCATCATCGTACATAGCTCCCTCCCACCAGCTGCTGAGACCATGTACCCTGAATTCCTGCTTCTCAGGGCACCACCAATCCACACAATTGCTCCTCCTGCAAACCACACTGCACAGTTTGAGTTTACGGTTAGGCAGCTTGTGTGGGGACAGGGGGAGGAGGTGTGTGGGTTGTGGGTGGTGGATGTGGCTGATGTAACGTGGAGAAGGTGAAATCATGCTCGCAGATAGCTGAAGGCTACATTAGCAACTTCATTGAGTATTTCTATGGCTTTGGAAGTGCCTGGTTAGGTAAGACATTCTTTTTTTTTCTCTTTTCAGTAAATTTTGAGGAAGGAGGAAAGTGGTGGTAAGGAGTAACCAGTAAAACATAAGAAAATAATAAGTCGCCATTTTTTCGAAATTGTTGCTTTGTTGACACATTAAGGTCACACCTGTTGGCTTCACTCTCCCACTGTGAATGAAAGTGCACTTCTGTTTTGGCCAGGATGTGTCCCTATCATCTCATGAAGCTCTGGGCTGCTGCAGCATTGGGTAGGAGGAGCAGATGTCCTGAGACAGTGCAGTCATTGGTTAAAAAACAGGACTCAACTGTATTTTGCAAAGGTAGTAAAGTAAATTATTCCAAAGGGATAATCTCACAGTGCAGAAACAGTAGAAAATATCTTGAATCACACCCTCTGCTCACAGTTTTCACCATCTTCCAACATTACTGCACATGCATGTTTTAGCACTTTTATCCATTTTTGGCCAACCAGAATTAAGCTGGAATTTTTCTAAATAGCTGCTGATTGCAAGTGCACCCACTTTTCCATACGGGCTGTAGCTGAGTACCGAGAAATTCAGGCCTTTATAATCACTAGCTTTTTCTGAAAGTGTCTCCCATGAGGTATCTATCCAGTGCACTGGGCTTTGTCTTTAGAGTTCTCACAACAGGGAGGGAGCAAGAGCACCGTTTTTCTCCTGATGTCAATATCTGTAATGAGCATTGCAGCTGGTTTTAAACTAAAAAAGGGTAAGTTTAGAATGTAGAGTTTTGCAGCTGGGGAGATCTGGATTCTCTTTGCACCACTGTAAAAGAAGCAAATATGATGTATCACCATTTAGTGGGGTAGGACCCTAAATGGTAGGCAGCAACTAGGGCGGTAAAGAGCAGAGCTTGTTCAGACAGAAAGAGCAAAAGCCCCTGCTGAAACCCAGCAGTCCTGCCCTTTGCAGGGTGGGCTGGCTGGGCACTCTCCTCCGGCAGCCAGAGGGATGCTTCCAGCCAGACGCTGCCTTCAGGGCAGCACTTCCCAGCAAATCACAAGGCTCTGGGAGAATCTCTTTGCTCTTTAAATGCCTGGGTTTTTCTGCACGGTTTCCCCAAAAGATACCAGTTGTAATTTTAGTGGGTCCTCAGTTCAACTTACCTCATTTAGCAATAACGGTAAGTTTAAAAAAACTTTTAACATAATCGTGGACATGAACTTAGTGGCGCACAAATTACAAATTACCCCGCATGAGAGCTGATTTGATGGCCTCTGGAGCCAACGCAAATTTTTCCAGCAATCCAGCGACGGGGACAGATATCTGGGAGACTTTGGATCAAGCCAAAAAATTCTACATCTGCTAAATGTTACTCACAAGGTGCCAAATATTGTGCTGGTATTACGAGGGCTGGATCATTATGCATAGCACAGGAAGGGTCCACTGTTTTGAAGTGAGTGTTTGACCAGGCACCAGTGGCCATACATGATGGCAATAGAGAAGTAGACCACACAAGAGCATTTTCACCAAGTGACTGGCATGGTTGTTGGTGCAGAGACCACTGACTGATATGAAATGAAATGAAATGAAATGAAATGAAATAAAATAAAATAAAATAAAATAAAATAAAATAAAATAAAATAAAATAAAATAAAATAAAACAATGACATAGTATAGCATAAAGCCACGTTGCACAAAATAAAATAATGAAATCGCGTGTTGCGAGGGTTTCCCATCCGGTAGGAAACCATTTCTCCAACAGGAGGAGCTCTTTGCTTTGGTGAGACGATGTCAAAGGAGTGGCCACAGTTTTACTCCAAACCCCCTCCTCCTCCTTCCCCTCCCGCCCCTGTTTTATACGAGAGCGGCAGCTTAATTGATTTGATAACAAAATAAACAGCAGCCGAGGGCTGCCCGCGGGAGACGGCAGAGGAAGGTGATGGATGCCCGCCGCACGGCTCTCCCCGGCCGCCGCTCTCCGGACCCGGCGGGGAGCGAGATGCGAGCTGTCCCTGCGCATCCCGGTACCCCCGTCCGGCACTCCGCAGGGGCGCAGCTTGCTCCGGGCTCCGCGCGGTTCGCAGCCCTCCCGGCGGGCCGTGGCTGCGCGCAGCCGGGAGCAAGGCTTTCCCTGCCGTTCCCCGAAGGAGCAGCGGGGGGGTGCCGTGCAAAGGGGATGGCAGACGCGGCATCAAGTCCTGCCCTGGGGGCTTCTGAGCGGAGCGAAGGGTCAGCGCCTGGGCTTTCTCCCGGCGCCAGTGCGGGTGATGTTTTATTGTGCTGGATCCCCTCGCTGCGCCGAAACTTCGGGGGTGGGGGGAAGCGGCCCGTACGTCTGATTAGTCTGGGGGTGGATGTCCGGCCTGAGTTTGTAGGATAACTCTTGCCTTCAGGACAGACGCTGGCGTCGCCTTAAACGTCCCAAACTCACTACGGAGAGAAGCTGCCTCCTACTCGCGGGTCGCCCCGCTAAGTCATCCTTCTAACCGCGGGCAATGTAGGGCTCGCCGCCCGCCTGGCATCTCCCACCTCACTTCCCACCCGTGCAAAACCCCCCCGCAGCCGCCCCAAGCGATAGTGGCTGGCATGACAGCACAAATTAACCTGCTGTCCGTAAAGGCACTTCACTATAATTCTGGGAACGAGCGGGCCGAGAGTCCGCGCAAAGGTTGCCACGGAGGGAAGCCGCCGTGGGGGCTGAGCTTGCCCGCAGGGTATGTTTGTGACGGGGCGGGGGGGGAGGGGGGGAAGTGGTTCCCGAGCAGCCGCAGCAGCAGAAGGAAAAGCTGCCGAAATAGCTGCGCTAAGCGGCGCTCGGCCACAGCCGGGCCCTCCCCAGGGGGCTGCCCGCGACCCTCGTCTCCCGCGGGCTGCGCTCGCCCTCCCGGGAGTATCCCCACATTGACCCTCCGATCCCGTCCCTGCCTCAGGGGCGTCACTGCGCCTCCACACCCTCCGGTGTCCCTTGGGCAGCTGCAGAGGAGCTCGGAGCCCAGCGATCGCGGGCGGGGGCTGCGGGATCCCCGGCAGCTGCCCACGCGTGTGCGGGCGGCCGGGCGCGGACGCAGAGGGCAGGGCAGTGGGCAAGGCTTCCATCTGCTCGCGCCTTCCGGGATTAGCGCAGCCACGAGCAGCAGCAGCATGGAGTTTCCAGCGCCTTGTCCGCAGTTCCAGCTTGTTTTTCTTCCTAATTATTTTTTAAAGACTCGATGACTTCTCTGTGTGGGTTGTGCTTTTTTTTTTTTTTTTTTTTTTTTTTTTTTTGGTTTTTTTTTTTTGGGGTGGGGGTTTTTGGGTTTTTTGACCGAGGTTTTTGGATGAGTGGTGGGGATATGGGGTTTTTGGGAGTATTAACACAAAA
>NW_024580667.1:4475079-4486100 GCF_017639235.1 Corvus kubaryi
TTTTTTTTTTTTTTTTTTTTTTTTTTTTTGGTGATTTTTTTTCTGGCTGGATGGTTGTTGGGTTTTTTCCCTCTGGTTTTGTCTGCTCTGTGCTGCAATGGGGATTTTGAGCTGTAGAACCCGAAACCTGGAACCGTGACTAATTTAAGGGTGTATTTCTTCAGTGCATTCATTTTAAGACAGTAAACCTTAAAAGATGGAGTGGAGAGGCTGTGAAAAGGAGAGAGGCGGGAACGCACTGCTGTGTCTCTGCGTGAAGTTTGATACACCCTGACACACGTACAGGGCGGTCGGTGTGCGGGGCTGCAGCTCGAGGGGTGGACAGGCAGCCAGTAACGAGCAGATTGCCGTATGATTTAGAGCGATGATGAGGTTTATCATTGAACACTGATGAATTCAGGGAACATGAGAGCTGCAATTGACATTCCTAAAAACAATTAAATCGGTGGGGAGTACTGCTGGAAAATCGATACGGCCCAATGTAATAAGGTTTGACTATAAACAGATTCCTCCCGTAGTAATAAACCATGAAGTGAGTGTGAAGTACCGCGATTCCCTGGCTAAAAAGAGGTCTTCTCCCTTCAGCGTCTTAAAACACATCCCCCCTCGCCCTCGGCAATGCTCCCCGGCTCCCGCGGTGCGTCCTGGTGAGCCGGGGCGACGGTACCAAATATCTTTGTGAAATTCTCCAGCAGCAAACGTTCATAACCCCGAGGGGAGGTCAGGAGAGGTATTTAAATAGCTTCCCGAATAAGTAGTGAGCGCCTTTGGTCTTGGACGAAAATAAACTGGGAGTTAAGCTTTAAATATCCAGGCTTGATTTAAGAGCAAGATGCACTCGGCTGAGTGAGCTCTCGGGCTGGCCCTCCGAGAGGAGGCCAGAGAAAGGATAGGGGAAAGGGAACTGTGAGGGAAGGAAGGGAAAAGGGGAAGAATGAGGAATGGAAGGGAAAGAAGGCCCCCGGGCCTCGCTCGGGCTGTGCCGCCCCCGCTGCTCGCCGCTGAGCGCGGAGGCGACGTTTCCTGCGTCCCCTCGGTCGGAGTTGGGGGGGTGTGGGGGACCTCGCCGCCGCCACGGCCCCGCACCGCGTGGAGGCTTCCAACAGAGGGCGAGGGAAGCCCGTCTGGGCTCCGAGTCCGCGCGGGGACCGGGATCGACACGGGGGCCCAGGGACAGCTCTGCTTCCCGGGACCCCCCCACGCCGCTGGCGGCTCCCACTAGAGAAAGGCTGAGGGGAGGAAAAGGGGAAAGCGGCGCCAGGCAAACCCCGGGGGCGTTTGCGGAGCTGGCTTTTATTTCGGCTTTGGCTGGCGAGCGGAGCGCTCGGGGCCGCCGAGCCCCGCTGTGCCCGCGGCTTGGCACGGGCAGGCAGCGCCGGCTGCCAGCGCCGCGCCGCCCTCCGCGGGCTGCGATCGTGCGGTTTGCAAAGCAGCGGCTGCACGCCGGGGGCCCCCGCCCGCGGGCGGGAGCCGGGCGGCGGCCAAGCCCCGCCGGGGACGCCTGGCAGGGCCCGGGGGCAGCCGCCGTGCGCCGGGCGGGGGCGGAAAGCGCCCGCTTCCCGCGGGACCGCCGCTCTCCGCCAGCTGCGAGGGAAACAGGATCCCGCTGCCGTGCGCTGCGCGGGAGCCTGTTCCTGGCAGCCGCCGGCTTCCCGGTGCCTCCAAGGAAGAGGATACAATATTGAATATTGTTTGTGCGGCCGGGACAAAATATCCAGGGCTGACGGGGATGGGGGAGGGGGGAAGTTCGTCCGCCCATGATGAATAATCCGGGCCGGCCTCCCGGCTGTGGCGGCCAAATCGCTCTTGAATCTGCCAAGAGATCAGCCGCTACCTCTGCCCGCTCCTCGGGCGCCGTTGGCCTTTCCCCGGCTGGCTCTGGCAGCACGCACATCGCAGCCGCCGAGCGCACGGCGCTGCCTCCGCCGGGGCCACCCGCCCGGGGCCCGGGCCGCAGGCTCAGCATCAACCTGGAACGGGGAACGGGGATATAAAGCGTGGCAGCGAAGTTTGGAGAAGAGTAGGGGTTTCCCCGGGCTGGGGATGCCCGGCGGCAGGTGGAGGCTGCGCCGCCGCCCCGCTCAGCCCGGGGCTGGGGCCACTGAGGGGAGCGGAGCCCCGAGCTGCGCGGCGCGGGACCTGCTGACCCTTCCTCCCCCCGCCCGCCTGGCCGTCTGGTGGGAACAAACACAAGCTGTTCCGGACCGGGGCCGCGCAGCTGGCCCGGCGGTGGCGGCGGAGCTCTGCCAAAGAGGCCGCAGGGAAGGTCCTCGGGTTTCCCGCAAGCGCACACATGCTGCCGCCCGGGCGCGGCGCTGGGACCGCTCCCAGCGGTCGTGAGCGGCGGGGGCCTCGTGTGTGTGTGCGGGGGTGGGGAGGCGGGGGGGGAGCTTGTGCGGGTGGTGACGTGCCCGGAGAGCAGCCGGGGACGACGGGCGGCTCCGTGTGTGTGGAAGTCTGAGGCAGCGAGTGCCTGCGAGACGATGTGCGTGGGGAGAGGGAGCGTGCTGCGAGGGAGGCGGTGCGCGTGTGCCTGCGTGGGAAACCCTGCGCTTGTGCGATCGCGTGTGCGGGTCAGAGTGAGTGTGTGTGGCTGTGTGACACAGCCCGGGTGTGAGAAAGGGAACGTGAGAGGTCCTCGGCGTGTGTCCCAGCTGAGAGAAGCAGCTAATGTGTGAGAGCTGCCGTGCTTCCCCGGAGGATGCAGTGCCCGTGCGAGAGGGCCATCGAGTGTGCGTGGGAATAAATGTGCGTGTGACACGGAACGTGAGTGTGACACGGAACGTGTGCGTGACACGGCACAATCGAGAAGCGGCAGTGTGTGTGCCACACGGAGCGTATGCGTGACAAGGTGTACGAGAGGCGGCGTGCCCGTGTGACTCAGCGTGCGACCGTGTGAGTGCACGCGTGGGCGAGAGCTGCCGAGCCGCGCAGGGGGCGGACGCGCGGCGGGGCCGAGGAAGCTGGGCAGAAACTGTGCCCCGCTGCCGCGCTGGCGCCCTGCCCGGGCGGCCCCCACTGCCGGGACCGCCCGCGGAGGCTGTTTGCCACCGGCGGTCCCGTCCCTTCGCCGGACTGAGCCCCCGGGCCCATCCGCCTCCGCGCAGCGCAGCCCGGCCAGCGCCCGCCGGAGGAGGGAGCTCCCGGGGCAGGCGAGAGCCGTGGCTGGGCGGGCAGCGGGCCATGGAGGAGGGACCCCACGCCCTTCCCCTCCCGCTCAGCGCCGAGGGCCGTTCTGCCCGTCCCCACCTTGTTTATGTGCGGCAGGAACTGGGATTTTCCATCTGCCTGCTCCGCTGGTCGTGACCTCCGCGCAGAGCTCGCAGGCACCGGCTCTCGTGAGCGGGGCCGGAATGCAGGGGCAGCGGGAGCTGCTGCCGCCTCCCCGGAGCAGGACGCTAATCCTCACACGGGCTCCCGGTGTGAAAAGGGGACGATGTCAACAGCGGGGTGAAGGGATGGAACTGGCGGTGGGAGGCCCTGGAGACCTGCCCTTCCCGGGGAACCCTGCCAGTCCTGTCCTGCCTCTGCACGTCCAACCACTTCGGCACAAGTTTGCGTTTTCCTGCCTCGGCCCGATCCCTCCTGCCAGGGACAACATAGGCCCTTAGAGGGGTTTTGTGGGGGAGGGAATCCCCACCTTACTTACACCACAGGGCGCAGGCAACCCCGCTGTGGCTGTTGAAGCGCTGCCAGGAGCAAGGCCCTCAGTTCGGCGCGGGAATCTGCTCCTGCTCCTCTGGATCCCAAAAACACGAGCAGCTGCATGGGAGGGATGCTGCGCTGGTACGGGCGCCTGTTCCCACTTGCGGCTGTGTGACTCTCGCCCGAAAGGGTTGGCGGGAGGGTGGGACACGGACACCGGTCCTGCTTGCTCTGGCAGGGGGGGAGAGGGAACGCCGAGGAGCCGCGCAGCCCCGGCCATGTCCGGTTCTCGGATCCGCTCGTCCTCGCCCGCTCCCGGACACGGGCTAGCGAGCGCTGCCTGGCCGCTGGGCTCACCCCCGGAGGGGCGGGGGGTGCCGCGGGCTCTGCATGGAGGCGGCAGGAAAGCAGCGCTGCGAGGGAGCAATGGCTCTCCTCCTCCTGCGCTATAGAGCAGAGGCTGGCTCTGTCTGAGCAGCCAGCAGTGATAAGAGCTGATTTACAGGTAGGGGTGAAACGTGCTCTGAAAATCTCGTGACACTTTCCTCCGGTGGATTCAAATAATATATAAAGACCGTGAGGTGGCGATCTCCCGGGTAGCTCCTAGGATGCGTGGCGTTGTTGTTAACACATGTTTCAATTTTGGATTGAGACTGTCAATTACCCGCTGAGCTGCGAGTCTTAGCCTCAGGCGGGCTGGGAAGAGGGGACGGGTGTATTTATTAACCTCTCAAGCCTGGCTAAGATGCGCTTCCAGCCTCTCTCTCGGCCTTTCTCGCACCTTCCCTCTGACTCTGCAGGTGCCACCCGGGTTGCCCCGGCGGCTTCCGCTGCCCTTGGCAGCCGTACTTTGCCTCCTCCGGCCCCTTCAGAGGCTCTCAGTCCTCACATCGGCGCAGCACCGCAATGAGCCCCACAGCTGCGGAGAGAGGAGGCGGCTCGCCCCGGCCGAGCTGGAGGTGGCTGTCTTGGCCAAAACGACCCCGGACGGAGCAGGGAAATGCACGGGCAGCGTTTCCGCTTGCTTCCCAAATACACTTTCTTTCTCGGTCGGAAAAACAGTCCAGCTCTCCTTGGCACAGCCGATTTGGTTTAGGGTTTTTTCCCGGAGCGGAAGAGACCACTATCTCCCCGGGGGCATAAGCAGACAGCTCCGAGAGCCTGCTCCAAAGGCTGAAGCGGAAGGGCTGACAACATTTCCTCTGGTAGCAGAGATCTGCAGGCAGATCGCTCGGGAAGCGCATCGCCCCCTCCCGCGGCGTGCCCTCGCCGCATCGCACGGCGCCTGCTAAGCACTCCGCGCCGTTCGCAGAGGAGACTTCTTTCTGGAAGAGCCCGCCCGCTGCCCTGGACCCTGCCTCGCACCTCCCCGGGGACGCTCCGCCAGAGCAGCCCGGGGAGGCCCCCAGCACCGCGGTTTGCCCTATTTGCGTCTCCACCGTTACCCTGCAGTCCCCTGAAAACAAGCCACCCTAACTCGCTCAGCGCAGCGCCTCTGCCGCTTGCCTTTCCTTTCCCTTTCCTTCTCCCTCCCCGCCCTGACCTCCCAAACTTCTCTGGTCGGGGCCGAGTCGAGCCCGGCGACCCCCGCACGGCCCCGTACGCCTCTCAGTGCTGGGAGCCGCGAGTGCGTCTCTCCGCACCAAGCCTCCGTGACGAGAAAGGCATCGTAGGCAGCCTATAAATAATTTCCATTATGTTCAGCTGACAGCGCGAGGCGATTAATTTTAATAGCTGTATATTTGCCTGTTTCTCCTAATGCTCTGTAATGAGATGAGAAGCCATCCAACCCCAGATGGCTCCAGCCGCCTCGTTATTTATTTATTTTGTGTGTGCGTGTGTGCAAAAGAGGGGCGAAGGGGAGGGGGGGTGGCGGTTCCTGCGGGACCGGCAGGCCCCCCCCGGAGCTGCCCCTGTCCCCGCCGCTCCCGGTATCGCCCCCGGTACTGCCCGCGGGCCGTAGGAGCCATCATGACACTGCACATTCAGCCGCCGGGGCTCGGCCACTCGTGCGCGGGGCCGAGGCAGGCAGGACCGGGGGCCGCCACCGGCTGGGTGTTTCGGGAGTATTTATTTATTCTCTCCGGTCGCGCAGAGAGTGACTGCGGGAGCGCCGGGGGCCGATCGGCGCGGGAGTAAATGCAGCGGATCGATGTCGTTCGGGGTGAGGGGCGGGCGAAGGGGACCACGGATCAAAGCCCATCCTATTAACCTAAATTTCGGTTCTGCGTGGCCTGCGGTCCGGGGGCCGGCGGGAGGGGAGCGCTTTGTGGGAGCCGGGAAAGCGAACACGCCGCCCGCCGCCGGCACCAGCCAGCGACGTGGTGGTGGTGGTGTGTGTGTGGCGGTGTGACAAAGCCTCGCCGCGCTGAGCAAGCTGTCCCTCAGCCCAGGCGGCGGGCGGGGGAAGGGGAGGGTGAAGGGAGGTTTCGACATGCAGGAACGGCGGAGCGAGTCCCAGATTTGGGGACTCCAAAGCGGGGGAGGGGGAGAAGGGGGCATTCTCTGGTAGGACGAGGCTGCTTAACCAGGTGGAACAGCACCGAGGCGAGCACCTGTGTCTTTTTCTAAAAGGCGTGTACTGATAATTACGAGAGTTAATTGCATTGCTTTGAAGGTCATTTGAAGTTACGGGGCTGTGTTTTCTTTTCAGGCTAGCAGACAATGCCCGTGCACTGTTTTAAATGTAAATCAGAGGGTATCCGCATAAACCTGTATTGTAGGATCGAGGCGTAATGGATTCACTCCGGCTGTGCCTGAGCTCGCCACAATACAGCTGAGCAGCCGAGCTGGGAGCGCGCCGGGGTTTCTCTGCGGAAACGCAGTTGCTGAAGAACATGAAAAGCATTAAATCGTGACGGGAAGGGGGCGGCGGCGGCGGGGGGAATGCGTTTCCCCCTGGGGGGGGGGGGAATCTCGGGACCGAAAGATGTGTTGCTGCGGCGCAGCCACCCGTCGCTAGCAGCCAGGAAGTTTCTCACCCCGAGGAGACACGGGGCTGGCGTGTCACGCACCGCGGTACCGGCGGGGACGGCCCTGGCATCGCTCCTCCCGCGGGCGTGGAGAGGCATCGTCCCTTGTTTGTTGCCATGCCCCAGCTCGGGCACGGCCATTCCCAAAGGCTGCTCGCTCCTGCGGACGGCCGGGGAAGAAGGGCTGGTCTCCCCCAGGCTCGGAGGACCTTGTTCTTGCCGCCCCCTCCCCAGTGTGGGGCAAGTTCCGGCCCGGCCCGATCCAGAGGAATGTGGCATAAGGGGGACCAGCCCTTAGCCCATCCCCACTGCCTCTGAGCCTTCATTAATCGCACCGCCCGGGGCCGCGGCGTACCGCCGAGCTGGCCTTGCCATGCGATTAGCCCGACGCCCCGGGGTACGGCTCTTCCCGGCGGCGCTGACAGCCCGGCCCCAGCTGCCCCCGCTCCGGCACCTGCGAACAGCCCCGCCGGAGGCGAGGACGTGCGGAGGAGTCCGCAGAGAGCCTTTCTTCTCTCCCCCTTTCCCCACTAATAGCAGGGCACCGCTCGCAAGACGGTCGCGCCGCACGGAACAAACGTTCATTGATTTCCATCTCCGGGCTGCGGAGGAACGTGGGGCGCCTGGGGAACGGGCAGCCGGGCCGTGCCGCGCTCCCGGCCCCGCAACAGCGGGGGCGAGGGGGGCACGAACCGGGGAGGCACCCGATCGCAATCCCAGTTGGGAGGGTGTGCGCACATCCGCGGGGCCGCCTGTAAGGGAAGACGTTCCTCTCCCCAAGGATGTGCCGGCGGTTCGGGGCTGCCTCCCGGACGAGCAGGGGGGCCGCGAGGCGAGCGGCGGCCGCGGGAGATGCGGTCTGTCCCTTCCCGCGATGCCGGGCCACCCTCATGCAGATCGCGCCGTGTCACCTCCCTGATGGCAACCACCACCCGCCTCTCCAGAAAAGTCGTCAGCCCGGTACCGCCGCTTCCCCCGTTGTCCACGGCAACCGGCGTATCTGATTGAACCTCGTTGTAGGCAGTGACACCCGCGTAATGGATCATCCTGTCAGTGCTTTTTTATCACAGGCATTTATTTTGGTCACGGCTGGTGATAACTTTGGTGTTTATCCCTTGTGTCGTTACGGGCCCTGCCACGATCTCCCTTCCGCCCTCCCTACCCGGCGGGAGTGCTGGGTGGACAGGCTAGTCCGGGACGGCGGCTCCCCCCGCCCGTCCGGGGACCGCTGCGAGGGGCGCCCCGATAACCCCCACTCCCGCCCTGGGCTCCTGCGGCCCCGGCTGGGGACGGATCGATCTGTTTGGTTTGGTTTGGTTTGGTTAAGCGCCCTCCCCCGATCGCCCCGGCCTCCCCGGGGCCGGGTTATCTTGGGTCATGCTGGCGCGGAGCGCCGGGTGCGGTAAGAGGCTCCGGCGGAGCCCTGGTGCAGGAGGGAGCCGGGGGAAGAAGAAAGTGCCGTTCGCAGTTCTCCATCAATCCAGACACTTCAAAAGTAAATAAAGCAGCGCAGGGAAGGGCCTCCAGGGAGGGGAGAGAAGAGGCCTCTGACAGCCGATTGTCCAGGGCGGAGCCAGGGCTATTTCCAGCCCGGGAATAACAACACTTGGGCTGCGGTGGCTCCGACCCGCGTGCCCAGGAAAGACCGGATCGGGGTGTTTGTTTTGCTTTTAATTATTATTTTGACGGCAGGCTGACGCAGCGCAGGCAAACAATAACCCCAAGCTGTCCGAGAGGGGCACCGGGGAGCAGCGCCGCCCCAGCCCGGGGGGAAAGAGCCCAGCGAGGGGGCGGGCGCGGGGCCAGGTTTGCTGCCTCCCGCGGAGGTCGGGGCCGGAGCCACGGGGCCTGGAGGAACCCGCTGGGGCTGAGGCGGCTGGCCGGGGGCGGCCCCGCGGCCCCGCAGGGAGGCAGCGCAGCGGGCAGGGAGGGCCTGTGAGAAGCAGGACCGGGGCCCCCGGCGCGCTTGCGGGCGGGGGTGTGGGGGGAGGCCGCCGCTCTTATCTGGGTCACTGGGGTTAGAGGGAGCAGCTGATAGAAACAGAGGAGCTGAGCTCCCGCTGCTGCAGAGATAGAGCCGCGATATGGGCCAGGCAGGCACCGAGCTGGAGGAAGGGCGGGAGGGAGGGAAAGAGGGAGGAGGAGGCGGCGGCTCGTTCCGGCTCCCGAGCCGAGCCCAGGTGCGCTGTGGTTTCCCTGCGCTTAGCGCTGTGCTCGGCGGCGCCCCTTCCCTCGCTCCCCATCCCCCGTCCTCCTCCCCGTCTCCCTCCAACGTTTAACCCTTTCCCACCTCCGCGGGGCTGGAGGCTGAGGCGTGCGTTGGCCCGGCCGCGTCCCCTGCGGTTCCCCACTCCCTCCGTGGCAGAGACTGATCACGGTAGGGGAGAAACGGGGGGGGGGGGGGGGGAGCGGGGGGGTTGGCCTTGTGCTGCCGAGCACCGCCCTCCCGGGACCCGGCTTTGTACACACACACTCACGCACACACACACCCAGCTGCGCTGAGCCGAGCCAGCCCCGGGGCCAGCCCCCGCCTGCCGCCGCCGCTGCCCGTGCGGCCGATCTCGGTTGCAGCCAGCTGCCCAGCGGGGTTGGCTGCTGCAACCGCCGCCTTCCTCCTCCTCCCCGGTCCCCGCCGCCCTTTTCCTTCCTGCTCGGGTTGAGCTGCCCCGGAGCTCCCCTGGCTCGCCGGCGGCGGCCAGTCCCCGCTCCCGGGCCGCTGCCGGCGGGGAGGCGGATGCGGAGCGACCGGGGAGGGGAAGGGCTCTCGGAGCGCCCCCATCGCGCGCCCAGCCCTTTAATCAATTTCACCCTATTAATTATTAATTTTACGCCAGTCAAGCTTGCCCAGGAGGAGCGAGGAGGGGGAGGGGAGGCTGATGTCAGTCGGAGGCGGCGGCGGGGCCGAGTGCCAGGCTCCCCGCTCAGCCCCGGCCCAGCAACTTTCGGCTCCGCTGGCTCGGGCAGCTCCGTTCGCCGAGAACCGGGGGAGGCGGCGATTCCCATTCCGGTGAATGATGAGGTCCCCCCCTCGCACACACATCCACACACGCTCTCCCTCTCTCTTTTCCGCTCCCTCCCTTTCTCTCCCCGCCCGCCCCCCGTGTAGACACATCCATACAAGGGCCCATTGCATCGTAGTGATGATGGATCGTGCCTAGCGGGGGTGATTTGGTGTTGATCGCATATTATCACGGGCAGGTTGGACTGGTTGCTGATGGACGGCTTTCTAGCAAGCCGCTCCTTCCGACGCTCGGGGAAGCAGCTCGATCGAAAAAGCAGCTTGCTTTTAACTCCTTCTCTCACCAGAACGCGTAGGGCAAAGCTTAGCATCTGTCACAACAGCTCTCCGGATAGCACTTTTCCCTCCTCCCACTCCATTTTCGCCGCGGCAGCCCCGCCGCCGCCTGGCTCTCCCCGGCACTGGGCGAGCACCGGGCAGGACTGGGGGGGCTGACGACGAGGGCTACCCCGACTCTTCCGCGGGCGAGCTGCCTGCCGGGCGGCGCAGTGCCCTGGCGGAGAGAGATGTACGTGAGGGTACCCACACCCGGCCGGGGAGAGCCCCCAGCCCACCGCCCGGACTCGGTCCCCGCCTGGAGAGAGCTTCTCTCTCTCCCTCGCCTCCTTCTCGCCTATTTTTTATGTAAGTTCCTGCAGATACAAAGGCGGTTTCGTAATGCCTCCCGTCTGCGAGGACCGGGGACCTTGGCTAACCTTTCGAAAAACTGATTGCAAGTGCCTGGTAGCGGCCCGCACTGACCGCACAAGGCACCAGGGGAGGGTCAGCGTCTCGGTGGCAAGCACCGAGGTAGCCATGGATCCGCTGCGAAAGGCCTGCTCGCAGCCTGCCTCCCCAGAAACGCTTCGTGCGAACGCTTATTCTCTGGCGAGAGAGGAGGGCGGTGGAGAGGAGGCTTAACCCTTTCGCTCCGCGCCGCCAGCCGCCTCCCAGCCGCCCGCCCGCTCCGAGCCGCGCCGTGCCGGCCAGCCTGAGGCTCGGGGCACCTCCGCCGGGGCCAGGTCGGGCGCTGCCCGGGGACAAACTACTGCCACTTCTCCTCGTGATGGTGCAGGACAGGGAGCCACGAACTGTATTTTTATTTGTTTATTATTTATTTTAATTTCATTTTTCTTTCTTTATTTTAATTTTCTTTTCTTTCTTCTTCTTTTTTTTTTTTTTTTTTTTAAACACAGGACTCGAAAGCGATGGTGCAGCGAGCTGCCTCCTTATCTCGCTCTTCGCTGCTAGTTTAACTCCTTCCGCCAGGCCCAGCACAGGTTCCTCGGGCCGGGGATTGTTTTCTGTTTGGAAACCGGAGAAGGGGGAGGCTATCGGCAGGAAAGCAATAGCTCGCTCTCTCTGGAGAGCTGCTCTCCAACAGGCAGCGCCTTGAAATCTATTTA
>NW_024580667.1:4486200-4520043 GCF_017639235.1 Corvus kubaryi
CCCCCCGAACCAGAGCCAGCCAGAAAGGGAGAAAGCGATGGATCAGCCGGTTTGCAGCGTACATCAAGCTATCACATCTGTATATGCTCCGATCGATGAAAAGGATGGATAATATTTGTCAGCTGCAGACCTTTTTCTTCTCACTTCCCAAGGAAAGGACGGGGGATGGGGAAAGAGAGGTAATAGGGACTTTCAAGGCCAGAGGCACTTCCTGGTACAGCCAAATAGAAAAGAAAGGCTAGGGATTATTATTAATTATTTTTATTATTCTGCAGCCGTCAAAAGGACGATCAAGGGACCGTGCAGCCCTCTCTGCCCGCTTCTTCACGCTCTCACTCCTTTCTCCCCGCCTTTTTCTTTCTTTTTTTTTTTTTTTTTTAACTCTTGCTCCTTGCAGGGCTCCAAAGATTAACCCTTTGCTTGAGGCTTGAGGTGGGTGAGGCACAAAAGCAGATCGTGAAAGCCTTGGACTGGAAAAAAACCCCCAACCCCTACACAAGCCCAGAGAGAAGTCAGTAAAACGCACTGTTACACACAGAGCGACGTGGTTTGGCTTTAGGGAAGACAAGAGGGGGGAAAGCGCGAGAGAGACATAGCCTCTCTCTCTCCACCACCCCCCGATTCTGCCAGCCCCTCGCCTGGTGCCTGCAGTTGCACTCTGAGTAAATAGTTCCCACACATGGTCCGCATTTTGCACAGCAGCAGCGTGTTTCCTCTCGGTCTCTCATTGCTGCTCTCTGAGCAAAGGAAATAAAAGAGAGAGAGAGAGAGGTTTAGAGGAAGTTAAAAATCAGACGAGCTGAGAAAAGACTCTGTGTTACACACATCCTGAACGAAAGCGAAAGCCCAGCATTTCTGCCCTCTGAGCGCCAAGCTCTCACCTCCTTAGTAATGTCACTAGCATATATGTTGGACATACCTCAGTAATTACTTACACCCGGCGAGATGGGCGCTCACAATAGCCGGGCTGGCTGCGGAGCCCTCCAGACGAGGCCGGCTGCCCGCTCGCCTCCTGCTCGCTGCCGGCGCGGCTGCCGGGCCGCAGCTGCATGCAGGAAGCGCCCCGGGGGAGCCGGGCTCCTTCCTCACCACCGGGGGATTCCTCTTCCCGGGAGATGGGGGTGCCCGGCAGCTAAGCCGTGTGTGCAGAAATGGCGATGTCTACACCCGCTCGGCGTTTACTTTCCCAGGGCATCAAGCATCCCTGGAGGGGCAGCGGGACGGGTGGAGTGGGGATGCTGGGTGTGCTGGGTGGGCTCCTGGGAAGGTCACCACCGTTCCCTGCACTGGGGTCCACCCCGGACCCGCGAACCGCTGCTGTCCCCGTGGTTGGGGAGCTGGAAGACAGGATGCCGGAACGGTGTGTGCTGCTTGGAAACCATTATCCGGCGCCCTCCTTTTCTTCTCCCTCCAGGCCCCGGCTCCGTCCCCGCCCGCCCCTGAGCCGGGATCAGCCAGATGATCCTCCGGCCGTCGGCTGAGTGGCAGCCGCTTCGTGGGTAGCATTAGGGCTCGGCCACTCCGCGCTCCCGTGACCCCGCCGTGTCTCTCTCCCTCCATCGCAGCCTCTCCGAAGCCCAGTGCCCCACCAGCTCTCGCTGTGTGATATTTAAAAGAAGGGTTGCATTCTCCCCAATAGAAGCCCACTCGTTTCCTTGTTGCCAGGAACAAAGCGTACATTCAGAGGGGTGGCTGTTGACGGCTCCCTCTGTATAGCACTGGAAAGCGGGTGGCCTTTGGTTACTGGCAAGGAAAATTCTAATCAGGGTGCTTGTAAGCGGGGCTTTATAGAAGCTTAGTTACAAAAGGCTTACACCAGAGTAATGCAATAACTATAATAACAGCCAGGGAGCCCTAAAGAGGGTGGAATGTGCTTGTGTCTGGATGATTTTCCCCGCTCGCACAGAGAGGGACTGTTTACCGCGAGTGCCATTAAGTATCGCTGGAAACTCACCAACCGCAGACTTATTTCAATATACTTTATTGTTGTATCTGCTCTAAAAGCAACTTGCTTCGGACGACTTCTAGATCGTCCTAGAGGAGAAGGGGAGAGAGGCCACCCTCGGGTATTGGAGGAGGCTCGGAGAACAGGGGTAGTGCCAAGGGTGAGGGAGCTGCGAGCCGGGGCTCGGCCGGGTCGGGGCGGCCGGAGCGCGTTCCGGCGGGCAGCGCCGCCGCCGAACAAAGCGGCGAGGCGAAAAGGCCCCCTGCACCCAGCGGCACTAAGCCGTCGGGCTCCTGCCCCCGGAGCTGGGTACGCAGCAACGACCCCTCCGCGGCCCTCCTCGGCTGTCTCGGCCGGTAAGGGCGTGGGGACCCCGAGGGACACCGGGGCAACGAGGGGAGGAACCGAGCATCGCCCTCCCGCCACTCCGGCCGGCGCCCCGGGGCGCCCCTGGCAGCGGTGACCCCGCTGTTCCGGCTCAGCCGCTCCGGCTTGACGAGGCTAATGGGATCAGCCACTGCCCTCCGCCACCGCTGCCGCGTGTTGATTTTTCCAACCTCTCCGCCCGGCCCCGATGCCCGCCGTCCCCCAGCCAGACCCAGCTACTGCTTGGCTGCCGGCGAGGGGCCGCGGCTCCGGAGGGCAGGAAATGGCTTGGCCGGGGAGCCGGGGCGGTCACCCCGCCCCGCCGCGATCCCGGCGTACGGCGGCGGCCGGCGCGGGCTGCGCCGGGAGGCGCCCCGGAGACCGCGGCGGCCCCGGGCGGGACGCACGAAGCGGGCAGAGCTCCACCGCCACCCCCACTACCAGCCTCCCTCGGCACCCCCGAACAGACTTTGCAGCCCTTTATTTTAGCGGAACAACAGAGCGCGGCGAGCAAACTGCTGCTCCGCACAGGGCAAGAAAAATGGGTTTTTAATAGGCAAGGTCGGCGTGCTTGGCAGCCGGCCACCGCGGCCGGGGAAATAAACAAACAGAGGAGCTGCAACTTCAGGACGGAGCAGAAGTTGCGCTCCCGGCGAGATGAGCCCGCGGCACGGTCCGCGGGGCGAACGTGCAGCCGCGTACGGAGCGGCCGCGGAGAGCATCTCCGGCCCCCTGACCCCTCACCTCGCCTCGGGGGCGCGCCGGCTTCCCGCGGCCCCGGGACAGGAGCAGGGCCGGGGCAAGCACCCCCCCTGCGCTGCCGGGCGCGGTGCCGGCGGGCTGGCAGCGGGCGGAGGGCAGATGGCCACCCTTGTTTATCGCGTTCCGGCGGTGCTGCACGCCTAAGCGCTGCTGTGCGGCACGGCCGGCCCCGGGGAGGCAGGAAGGGAGAGGTGGAGGGAGCGGGAGCGGAGCCTCCCGATCGCGAAGCGGCAAGACGGCGTCTGCCGGAGGGTTTGCAGCCATGCCCGGGGGCTCCCGCTCCGCCGCCGGGGCTCGGCCGTGTCGGCCCCGCTGGCCGCACCGCGGGGGCGCCGCGCTCCCGCTCTCGCGGCGCGTTCCGGGCTCGGTGCCGAGCACTCTCGGCTGCCGCGCATCAGCCTCCCCGCTGCCTCCCGCAGCCGCCTCGCTCACTCCCGGATGTGCAGGCGGCAGGGCAGAGCTGATCCCGCAGCCTCCCCAGTGGCAATGGCCCCCGGCCTTTACGTCTTGCTCGAGGAACCAGCCCGGAAAGGGCGGGGGGGGGGGGTCCGCTCCTCCGATCGCCCTTCACAAGCGTCTCTGCAGCGTCGGCCGCCGCAGGCCCACACGGGAGGAGAGGCGGCCCCCGCCTGAGCAGGGTTTGTGCAGCCCCTCTGCTCATGGGCGTCTCGGAGGGGACATCACTTTAGCATCCAGTTGCTAACAGGGCCAGAAAAGCACCAACGCTCCCGGGGTGAGGAAGGGACTCTGCATGCCCTCAGCAGAGGAGGACGAAAGGCGCCTGTGTCAGGAGAGCCGGGAGCGAAGTCCAAGCCTAGGGAAGCTGGACGAGAGCTCGAGAAGAGGCCGGCAACAGTCGCCCCGGCGGTCACAGACCTTTCTTTCCCGGCGCAGCTGTGGCAGGAGAGGACTTCTCGCTGCTGCCATGGTTCCCACCGGAGCACGGCCCGAGCTGGGGCCCCGGTACGCCGGGACGAAGCACGGGAGTGAGCCGCGCCCCTCGAGTTTCCACGGAGCCGCGGCCTGGGCTCCCAGGGCAACTACACCGCCACCATAATCTCTCGGACACATCGCGGCAGAGGGGAGAATCCCCCCCCGGTCCCGTCAACCCACGCCATTCCCCGCAGCTGGAGACAACGGGGGCTGCGACGGGGACGGGCTCCGGGCAGGGCGGCGGCCGCTGTCAGCGGCGCTCCCGCTCCTCATCCCCCGGACAGCTGCCAGCTTTTTGGCAGATCGCTCTGCAGTCGGCTCCCAAGGACTCCTGCAAGGGCTGAGACGGGTCACGGGGAATAGCTGAATAGTGCGATAGGCCGGCTAAAGCACGGCAGAGTAGAGCCAGGGAGAGCGGGGACCGGCCAGGGCGGAGAAAAGGGAGAGGTGCAAAGAGCCCGGGGGGGCGGCAGGCAAAGCCACCAGCCTGCAAAATGCTGAGTTGGCAGCATGCCGAGAAGCTGGGGAGCACTGCAGTCCCGACAGCCAGGGAAGGGGCCATGAAGAAGCAGCCAGAATGGGGCAAAGACCTGGTGTGACCCATCGTTTAAAAAATCTGGCTTCCCCTTCTAGTGCCAGGGTGTACCTGCAGGGTAGTCTCTGCCTTTCTGTCTCTCGTCCCATTATTCCACTACAGTCGAATCCTTCTGTTGTGACCTACAGCAGCGCTCTGATTTATTTTTAATGCGTTCCGATTCCTGTTCCGTTGTCAAGAGATGCATTGAGATTCATTTTCCATTCCCTGCTTTTCATACTTCTGTTCTGCTGGAGGGACCCGCCAATAGAGTTTAATTCGATTTGATATGATTTAATGAACACCTTTATCTTTTGTTTTTAGCAGAAGGATAAATAATACAACTGCATTCAGCTTTTGCTAAATCAGACATGTTTCCCACCGAAATCCTATCTGGTGACACACACTCACTGTAACATTTCATTAACAACCCCCTTGATTTATTGATTTTTAATATTTGTATTAAATGTTGTGTAAAATTGAACTCAGGCGTTAGAAGAGATTGTGCAAGTCACAAGACATGACTCCTACTTAATTGTTATTTTTTTTCGGTCCTGGAACAACAGTTGGAAAGAGGCCGGCAGGAGGGAAAAAAATTAAAAATAAATTCTCCGGGGGGAAGGCTAGAGGAATAAAGGGCAGTGCCCGGGAGAGTGCGGGGGAGATGGAGAGAAAGTGCAGCCCTGAGGGAGAGAGGGAGGGAGGGAGGGCAGCAGGGCCTGGCCGACGCTCCGCCGAGCCCCCCAGCCTCCACAGGCCCCTCGAGGGCCGCTCCCGCCTGCCCCAGCGCCCCGGGCCGGGGCGGCCACCCGGCTTCCCACTGCTTCCCCTGCTCTCCCGGCTCGCTCGCTCCGTGTCGCCTCCCTCCCTCCTGCTCCATATGGTTTCTCCCCTCCTCCTCCTCCTCCTCCTCCTTCTCCTCTTCTCCCCCCTCCATGTTGTCTCCGTGACTCTCCCCACTCCACGCTACTTCTCCGTTCCCCGGGGGAGCGTTTCCCCGCCGCGGCGTGGAGAGGCCCCGCAGAGCGGCCCGGCTCGGCCCGGCCTGGCCATAATGTCTGAGGGGCTCAGTCGGGCCAGCATGCTGAGTGGAGGGGCAAGCGGGAACAGCAGGGGAAGACTGTGGGTCAGGAGAGGGCCGTGAAGAGGGGTGACAGCCAAAACTCCCGGCCAAAGTGTTTCCCGGCTGTGCGGTACAAGAGCTTGAAGAAGTTCATCTCCCCCTCTTCTTGTTTTCTTTTTCTCTCCTTCCCTTCTTCCCCCCCCGCCCACCCCCCGCCCCGTGGCCGCCACCAGGAATACGAGGCATTCAGAGATCAACATAATTCACCTGCATCAAAAAAAACCTCGCGAGCTATAAACTAGCGGCTGATCCTCTGCTTAGACTAGTGTTTAGCCGTTCATGCATCATGAGTGTCAAATAAATGCCTGATTGAGGCCCTCAGCGGAGGAATTAGCTTTCCTTGTGCTGGAAATGCATAATAGAGAAAGTGCTGAGGCATCCTCCCCGGAGTTAGCTCGGGCTCCGTTCCCTGCTCTCTTCATCTCGGGAGTTTTCCCTGCCTTATTCTGACTCCGTCCCCCTCCCCCCCCCCCCCCCCCCCCCCCCCTTCTCAGCATGCCCAGCTGGCCAGGGGCGAGGGAAGTTCTCCGGTGTGTCCCGGACCGAAGGGGGCCGGCTGAGGGCGAAAGGAGCAGCCGAGCATCGCTCCCGTTGCCCGGGTCCCCGGCGCTGCCCCGCGGGCGCTGCGGGGGCACCGCGGGGAGCGCTGCCTCGTCCGCCCGAGGGCGGAGACGTAGGCGGAGGGAGCGGGGAGCGGCGGGGGGACCCCCCTCAGCGAGCTCCTTGTCGCTTGGCCACCCTTCCGCGCCGGGGGCCTCATCCTGCCGGCGGGTAGGACCCAGCCCCGACGTTTGCTGGCGAAGGGGGTGGGGGGAAGGCTGGTGCAGCGCTCGGCTCCGCCGCCCCGGCCGCCCTCCGCAGCTCCGCGCTGGGCTCGCTGCCCGAACGGGTCCGAAGTCCCTCCGGGCAGGGGACGCCGGAGGAGCTGGGCAGGCGGCCGAGGCACACAGGGGTTAACCGCGCCGCGGCCGGGAGGAGCAGTTAAAGTGCACGGGCTGCAGATGCTTTTCAGGCCTCGATGTCTACCGTTTTAAATTAAAAAAATGCACCCGGCCCGACCATGCACCAGTGACCTGCAATTTCCCCTTCTTTTCAAACTGAAATATGGCCAAACTATCTTCAAGTTAACTTAGGGGCTGGGGACGGGGGCGGGGGAGGTGGGGAGGGGGGGGGAAGGAGGAAATCGCTCTGGGTTGAGATCTCTGTGTCAAGTTTCATCCCCTCCTGACATGTCTGGCTCCGTGCCAAAGTCCTGAAAATGGAAAATTGGGGAAGGGCGGGCTGTGGGGGGTGGGTGGAGGAGCGGGGGAGGGGGGGGGGGGGGAGCGGGCCAGAGCTCTCGGCGGAGCGGCAGTAGCGAGAGGCTCTGGCCAAGAGGGATGCATGAACGAGCCCGTGTGAGCGGAGCGCGGCGGCATCTTCCGCCATCCATTCCGCCGCCCAAGCGCGTGGAAAGCCGCCGGCCGCTGCCATTGTTACCGGCGGGCGATGCGGGGACCGGAGCCGCCGCTCCGGCGAGAGACAAATAGCCCCTGACAGCGCCTCTTCGCACCCACAGCTCGGCAGATTGGATTCGGTGGACGGCCGCAGGTCTGTGTCGCTCCCTTTCGCGGGAGTTCCTTTAAATCACTGCTCCACTCCCCCCTCACCTCTCCCGGGGGATGTTCCCGACCGTCCCCCACACAGCAGCCCTGCCGCCCTCCCCTGCCCGCTCCCCCTCCCGCAAGCGGCTGCGGCCCCGCTGCCACGGCTCGGCACGGCTCGGCGCCCCCGGCCCGGCGCGGAGCTCCGCCGGGGGAGGGGGAAAACTCTCTGGTGAAATACTTTCGGCACGCTGCGACTTTGCCAGGAGGGGCCTTAGCGTGGATCTTTTGTCTTGGGGCCTTCGGCTTCATGCCCCGGAGCGGCTGGCGGCTCTCCCGGGAAGAGCCTCTGGGCAAAGTGCCGGGGAGTCCCGGGTTGCCGCCGCGGGCAGCAGCGCCCCGGCCCCCCCGCTGCCAGCGCCCGGCCGGCACTTCTGCAGGCTCGCTCGCCTCTCGGTTCCCCTTTACCGCCGCAGGAACCGAGGCGCTGAGGCTGGGACCTGCCCTCCGGAGCCCCGTCCTGCCCGCGACGCCCATGGGTGGTGAGCGTGACAGTGCCCCATGGGGAGCTGGGGGGGCGTGTGTCCCTCGCCAGCCGCGGTGCCCCCCTCCACCGCCCGTCCCGGAAAGAGGAGCAGGGGACAACTCTGGTAGCCACGGCGCTACTTTGGAGCTGCTCCCCGCCCCTGTGCCCAGTGGCCGGGCGCGTGCGCTCCGGAGCCCCCGGCACCGCTCGGAGCTGCCGTCCCCGGGGACACCGGGGAGTGCCACATCATTCGCGGGCGCCTGCAAGCGGCTTGGCGTGAGGCGGGCCCGCACTTTATTTTTTTCCATCATCACTTTCCTCGCCCCCTGCCCCAGCCGGAGCCGAGCCGGTGTGCGTGTGTGCAAGGCGAGGTTATCGCCAGCTCGAGTCATTATTTCCAGGCCGGCTGCCGCGGGAGTCTCTCCCAGGTGGAGCCGGTGCGGGCGGCCGGTACCCGGGGAGACAAAGGCGGGAGCTCGGGGTGCGACCGAAGCCCTGCTGCGCCGACAAGTGCGGGCTCGGCCGGTCCCGGTGTGGCCCCCCCGCCAGTGCCGGGGCTCTGCCGGGACCGCGGGTGCTGCCGCCGCCCCGGGGAGCCCGGGCTAGGTTTCCCGAGTTACATTTGTTACATTTCCGAGTTATATTTTCAGTTATACAGAATCTACTTTTAGGCGATTGTTTTCCCTTTCCACTTGTTTGTCTCCTGCTAGCCTCGTAAACTGCCTCATGATTTATTACCTAGGCTAAGTGCTTAATTTGTGAATATGAAACAGATTAAAAGGAGATCGCCGTATTTTAGCAGGCAGGCCAGAGCAAAGCCCAGCAGCTGTTTCGAGTTTGTAGGCATCTCCAACCTCGTGTAAGCAGCCCAGTCTGCAAGTGATCAAGGGGGTATCCCCGGGCTCTCTCCGAGAGGCCCACCGCCGCTGGCTCCCTGTGCGTGCTGCTGGAGCGGAGACCGCCACGGGATGGCCGCTGTGGGCTTTTTGGGGGGGGTACAAACACACGACTGATGCCGTCCGTCAAAGCGACACCCGTGGCTCTGGGATTCAGGACCGGCTGCGTCCCCGCCACAGGCGGGCTCTGCCGGCGGAGGGCCCAGCAGGCACGCAGGGGGTTAACGACGACTCTGCCCTCTCCTTCAAAGGACTCACTCGAGATAGAGTAAATACGGTCGGGGCGGGGGGGATGTGTGTGTGTGCCGCTCGGGCCACATGATGCAAAAGTAAGACAAGCACACTCCGGAGAACAAAGGCTTCCTACCCCCTTCCCCCCCCCCCCCCCCCCCCCCCAATCTGTCTTAATTCTGCAAGTAAACTTGAGCAGCTATAAAACAAAGGCGAACGATGAAAGTTATAGCCAAGGGACAATCAAAATAAATACCTTTGATGCAGTCCAAGCACGCACTTGGTATTTTCTGGAGTTCCCTGCTACCCCCAGGAAGCCAGGGCATCGCAGGCTCTTCCCAGGACAGGGGTGACGTGCACGGCCGGGGTTTTGGCTCGGGCTGATATAGGCCACGTTCCTCAGCCCGGAAAGCACTGCCCGAGGCCAGCACCACCTCGTAGCCCTGGGCGAGGCAAGCAGGGCCGGACCGGGCCGTGCCGCCGGGGCTAAGCTAGCCCGGAGGACTGCGGGACCGAGAGACGTCCCGGTAAGACGTGCCCGGGTCCCCGTGGAGGATGTGCAGCACGGCGGGGGGCTGGGAGCGGTGTCTGAGCTGTGCCCCTGCCCCCCGGGAGCCCGACGGGAGCCAGCCAGGGTGGTTTGCCCCCCGACCCGGTAATGGCCCCAGCCCCAGGTCATGCAAGTGACACCTTCCAGCCCGCGCCCCCTTGCTCCCGACTGCCTTACTCTTGCAGAGCCGACCAGCTGCCTTCATCCTTGTCACCAGCACCCTGCAGTAATTCCCATCCCCGGTGTCCCATAGAGCTCTGCCTTCTCCCTCTCCTCCCCTCCACCCCCTTGGCCTTTGGAGGAAGTTTTAACGCATCAGGGACGGCAGAGGAAGCGAAGGGGCACAGCAGCAAGCCAGCTGCCTGTGCAGCCCTGCAAACAGTGAGGCCTGACAAGCACAAGGTACTGCTGCTGAGCCCAAAAGTCAGAGAGAAGCAAAACTCTATAACCTGCCCTGTACCTCTGAGGGCCGCTTAACAGGCAGGAGCAAGAGCACTGTGCCACTCCTGCTGCAGAGCCGGCTGCCTAGGAGATAAATGATTCACGTGCCCTTCTTGCACCAGAGCAATTGCTCTGGTCCTCCAGACGTAGCTGGTGTGGGCACAGTGGAAGGTGCAGGAAGTGGGGATGGACTCTGGGCAGACCATTGGGATGAGGTGTGGTGTGGCACATGCCTGGGCAGGCTGAGCCCTGGTCTGCCTGGGAGCAGGAGAGCAAAGATGATGCACATGGCATTCAGAAAGATCCCTCTGCGTGTGTGTGTGTGTGTGTGTGGGATGTCAGAGTAACTCTTGTCTGGGGAAAACTGAATATAAACTGTGGTTGGGTAGCAGTCCTGTAGGCACATGTGAATGAGGGCTTGGGAATACCCCCTCCCATGGCAAGGAAGCGCCTGAAAGAAGAGTGCAAGAATGAGACAACAGCAGATATGTGTGTGTCAATACAACTCTTTCAGGTTTGCTTGAGACAAGGTTCTTCTTCCGTATTTGGGGCAAGGTTTGTGGCAAACCAATACTACAACTCATTTCCCAGGGGCCTGATGGGGTTTGGGTGTTGTTGATTGGTCCCTGCCTTGTGAGGGGAGAGATATTGCACAGGGATATAATACCACCAGTGTTCCTAGCCCTGAGCCTTGTTGTTCACTGTCTGAAGGCAGGACTGAAACTTCTGAGCAACCTGAAGAGCAGTAGGCAAAAGTGGCCCCAGGGTCTCCACACCTCCCTGTAGGTTCTGCACACGGAGCTGCACTCTAAGTAGGTACACCCAGCATTTCAGAAAGGATAGGAACACACAGGCTTGTGTCGTGATGATACATCCGTTTTCAAGCAGTATGCATTAACAAGAAGCTGGAAAACCAGACAGTAGCAATGAAAAAGGAAAACAATCCTTTCCAACTTGTTGGCTTGGCTTTTGCAGTCATCCCTACCTCAGGGAGGGCCGTGGTCACAGTGTTAAGCCTCGGTTATGCAGCTGAAATTCACCATGCTAAAAGTCACCTGGTCCCTTGAGCGCTTTTGTAAAGCACTCCAAGGTCCCATAGAAAATAGTTTGTGTGTACTTGAAACTATGTGGATTTGCTTCCAACAGAGCATTATGCCAGGTTCAGCCTGATCCTGTCTGGCTTTCACTGAATTAATGCCTGGATGGATCTAAGTCCCAGTGTCTCAGACCAAGGTGGTTCAGATAGCCTTCCCACTGCTCTCCCCTTGCTGCCCCAAAGGCATTTTAAAATCTCCTTGGAAGTGGTGTTACATGGTGATGGCTAAACCTCAGAAAAAATGCAGTGGAGAACATTACTAAAGCAGAATGGGCAAACCCCAGTGACTTGGAGCAGTTGGCTGGGACACCAAAAGGTATGAAAGCATCTTCTGATTGGAACACAGGCGCACCCCAGGCCCCTCTTCTAACCCCAGCCCTTTGCTGCCTGTCTTAATTCTGCAAGAAGTAGCAGGCTGCAGGCACCAGTCCCTACCAGCCTGCAGGCCTTCCTGCAGCCAGGCTTACACCTTTGATGTTCTCCCAGTTACAGTTTGTCAAGTCCTGTCTCTCCTTTTCACTGCTTCCTAACATCTCACCACCCTCAGAACACTTCTGAGAAGGGAAAAAACGATTTCAAAAGTCCTGCCACTGAGAATTCTTAAAGACCACTACATGACCACCTAAATGATGCCTTCATACTCTTAGAAACTCTGTTTATGCTGCCTGTCTTGTTTCTTTGGGGTAGACTCTGCCTTGCATCATCTAATGTACTGTTCCTGTCATCAGAATATAAAACAGTAAGGAGAAGTTTTGGAATAGGATAAGGCTCAGGACACACAGAGATAAATAGGGGGATTGACATATTCTAAATTTCAGTGCTATTTTATCTTTCCAGGTTCACAAATGTTGTGTCATGTGCCAGCAGCTTTAGAGTGCTGGGCACTCTGAAAACAGATTGCTACTGGCTGCCCCAAAAATGAAAGAAAAACTGGAAAGTCTACAGAGGCAGATGACCATGAGTGCTATGCTGGTGGCACAGGGAGGCAGGTGAGCTCCTGGATTTATGGGCTCCTTTGCTATATCTCACCAAGGCCACCACTCCCAAAGTCTGTGTCCTCTGCTTAGAAGGGAACAGTGTGTGTTTGTGTGTGTGTGTTCATGTGAATGTAATTGTGTTTCCACATAATGTGGATTATCTTTCTTTTGGCAGCAAATCTGTTCAGAGGTTTAGATAAAAAGATAAATCCTGCAGCCGTTCCCTCCCTGGGAAAGGGCATGTCTTCTGTCACTTTCTCTGCTCCTTTTTCTGAGCGGTCCCCAAACACACTTTTTCCTAGCTCAGCATCTGATATCACCTTGAGAGCCTGCTCACTGTCAGTGTGACACACTCCCACAAGGGGAACAGGGGGAAAACACATGGAACAAGGCACAGAAGGTGAGGTGTTGCTTGGATGAATGAGAAGGGAAAGGAACTAGGGGGTAGGGTCTAGAAGTACCCCCCAAGAACATTGCCCTATATGGTGCTGATGTGAGGGTTACACTTCCACAGCTTCCCAGGAAACTCTCCTGGCAGGGAGATCAGGTGTGCCATAGGTGCAGGACATCTAATGGGCTCCCTTCTTTGGAAGCCTGGTAGAGCTGCTTGGCTTGGTGTGAAGGCAACCTTGTCAGGAGAGAGAGCTCCATTGATTTAAATGCAAAATTACCCTCCTGCAGTTCTAATTTCCCAGGCGAGGGCCGTGCACGCTCTGAAAACATGAAAGTTGTTGATGTATTGGTTCAATTAATTTTTAAAATAAGTTTGAATGCCATTTGTTTCAAATTTGATAGGAAAGTGCTGTAGATTTTTGCAAGCAAAGAGTGAGGTGAGTGTGGATGGGGTGTGCATTTTACATGGCCTTGAAGACAGGGCTTAAACGATGCATTCATTTAGTACCAGACCTCCTCACAGGGATGAGTGAAGCCCGTGGTGAAAGAAAAAGACCTGAACATCTGTATTTGCTAAGTGGCACTGGCAGCAGTCAGCCAGCCAGCTCACAGAGAAGGGCAGACATGCAGGTGTGAGACCCAGCTGAGACTGTTGGGTCCCTGGTCCTTTTAAAAGGAAATAATAGCTTGTGGGGGAACCCTTTCTGGTGGCCTTGGCTCCCGTGACCCCCCTCTGATGTATGATATTTAAACAAGGAAATGTCAATATTGGTTTTCCACATAGAGCCTCGTTCTGCTCTCTATGAAAACCACTGACAAACCCCTTAGAGGGTTGGAGGGGAGCAGACCCCAAAAGAGTTGTTCAGACCCAAATGCTGTTGGTGGCATTAGCCTGGAAAGAAGCAAGTGCATGTTGTCACGAGTGGCTGGGCGACGTGTGCTTGCAGGTAAATTAGACAGAAGAGAAGCAATCCCATCCCGCAGTATGCGGTGCCTCAAAGCTGCAGGTCTGGTGGTTTGAATGATTATTGCTTTTTAAAATTATAAATTGCATTTTCGTACAGCAAGTGCTGTACAAAAGATAATGTGCTGCTTACTAGAATTAAGTGCAACTCAAGGGTGTTTTGTTATAACAAAGGTGACTTCTCTGTACTCGCTTTTTCATGCTCAGGTCTAATGGAGAATTTGATTTGAACCCAATGGCTATCTAGCAGTGGTTTTGGAAAGGAGTAATGCCCATTGTATGAGAGGATATCCATAAACCGGGCCATCAGATGTGTCTTCTGATATATGTGTCCTCTGAGGTAGGAAAGTGTAAGTCATAGGAAGAGAGGGCAAGTGTGTCTGACTCATAGTAAAACGAGGGCACATGGAAAGTATAAACGAAGGGAGGGCTGCTACTAGTAGGACATGAAGGCTGTGCTGTGTATCATGGGAAAAATAATTTAAGATCATGGATAATTTATGCTTAAAGGGGCAGTTATGGTGCAACCGCATGGCGCAGAACGTGAGATGGGGCATAAGCGAAAAAGAAACGTAACCCTTGACCCTGCGCCGTCCCTGTCTTAGCACTGGTTTATGCAGGCTGGGCCTTGTCAGGCGTTGCAGTAGCAGCTTCAAGGTCCTCTAATGTAATGTGAGCTCCATCACATTAAGTTCATCACATACTAAGTTCACCTTAGCACAAAAAGTGTAGTTACACAGGCTTTATGCTCTGTCACCACATCCCCAGAGGCAGTGGCAGAATAAGCAGCATGCAAGTCCCTTAAGCAGCTCTGTGCAAATGGAGAATCATTCCTATATGGGGACCAGCTTTCCCAGGCAGGCCATAGCTACTTTCCCACTGGGAGGTGACCACAGTGCAGGCCCACTATGCTCACCAGTCTCCAGCATGTGCCATGACCTCTGTTAGGGCACAGATCTCAGCAGGGACCGAGCAAGCTAGAAGATGCCGTGTGCCAGTCTGATTGTCTTTGGTAGGAAAAGCAGCTTTGGTCTGATGCAAGACCATGACCAACATGAATCTCTAACTGGGACCATGAAAAAAGACCTATAATTTCGGAGGAAAATAAGTAGATGAGTGTTGTTCAGGTGTGACTCCTGCTAGGAAGCACAGAGATCATGTATGAGCTGAGGCTCAGCCATTTCCTAGAATGAGTCTGACCTACGTGATTTTCTGCTTTTGAGGATATTTCTCTTTTTATGAAAAGAGATTGTTGGGTCAGATTGTTTCATCCTTGCTGTACAAAGCCCAGCACAATGCAGTCCCAGCTACTGTTGAGGCTTTTGGGAGCCTGTCTTACTCAAATAATCCAGGGCATTTTGGCTTCAACTCAGGCCACCTCTCATGCGGAACGGAGTCCAGGCTTGCAGCACACAGTGCAACGTCACTCACAGCCCTACCATGCTTAATGTCTGTCTTTTGGAGCAGAGGTTCACGGGAAGGTGGATGGGCAATGGGCTGAGGTGTGAAAGCAGACCCTTTCACGTGGTTGAAAAAGCCCTCATGGAATCTCTCTGTGAGCTCTCTGGGGAGGAGTGTCTCAAAACCAAGCCCCACCACTGGGGTACTGAAAGGATTGAACTACTCTGAGTCTTGGAGCAACTTAATGAGGGCTTTGGTACAGCAAGAGAGGAACAGGGAGAAGAGGGAATGGTGGAGTGAAGCTCTGTCTATGCTTCTCTGTTGTGGTACATCCAGGGATAGTGCCATCGTGAGAATATGCAGCAGTTGCTCCTTAAAGACAGAAGAAAAAAATATGAAGCCCTACTGAAGGGTAGGGCCGGTGGAGCACTGAAAAAGCCCCAGCTAGAAAAACTAAGCTAGTTCTGGATTTTGGTCAAGCGATGCTCAGCACTGTGATTTTGATGAAGAACACGAGTCTGCATGAAGAGAGGTGACTTTCTAAATGGAGTTTTAATAAAGTCAGTATTGCTAAGGCTATCTACAAAAGTTACCTGCACAGGGTTTTAAACAAGTAAACTTAATGATGCCATTAGTGCTTCCGACATGAATGAGGCTGTTGCTGCAACATTGTGTCCAGCTCTGTTGTGGTGTTTGCATGCTAAAAGTGCATTGGCAAATTAATATGGGATCAGAAAAGAGCTAGAAGAGTGATTCAAGGTCTGGGAATTACATCTTATTGCTAAAGACTAAAGAAATCCCATCTATTAATTTATCCAAGAGGAGGCTATGACTTGGTTTGATCATAGTCTTTAAGTGCCCTAAGTGTCTCTATGGGGAGATTTCTGATAGTCAAGATCTCTTTAATATGGCAGACAAAGGCATAATGAGATCCTATGTTGGAAAATGAGGCTCTATGAATTCCGAGCAGAAATAGGTGCTTTTAAAAAAAACAGTGAGGGGACATAACCACTGGAACAACTGAGGCAAGCAGTGGTTTTCCCTGTTACTTAAAAGTCTTCAGAGCAAGATTGGATGCCAGGTTAAAAGCTCAGGCAGAATTTATGGGTCTGATACAAGAATGTCTGGCTGAAATTCACTGGCCCATGATATGTGGCAGGTCAGACCAGCTGATCATAACAGTCCGTTCTTGGTTTAAAAAATCTATGAATTAGGTATTTCAAGTCCCCTGAGCCCTGATATTACTGGAGGTCTCAAAGGAATACATTATAAGCTGTCATCATTTAATTGTTACGCAAGCAGGGGCATTGCCTTTTTCTTTTTTTTATTAATAAACTTATTTTCCAAGAGCTTGTTAGACACCAGAGTTAAGCAGCTATTAACAAACACAACATTTTAGAAACAGTTCAAATAATTCTCCTTCTCCCGTTCGCTCAGCTTTGTTTTGCAGCAGCACAATTTCATTCATGCCACATCTACCAGTGCTTCTCTAGATGAAATAGCAAATTCCAGCAAAATGAAAAACGCAACCTCCATACTTAGGGTGGGCTCCTTACACCGTGTCCTCTTCCATGTGCATCCCTTAGTCTCAGAGATACACTGCAGGCTTTCTCTCAGCACCGTGCATGAGCAGAGCAGGGAAGTCCATCCGTCTTCTGGTGCAGGCCCCTCAGATAGGTAGGAATCCATTGTCTGTCACGGGAGTGCTTGGCCTACAGAGCTCCTGGTTTGTCTGAGTAAATGGCAGAGAATGAGAAGATATTAAGGAGAGACCTGGTATTCCTGAAATTATGTAAGCTATTAACCTCTTTGAGGTTTCATAAAATGGCCTCCAGCAAATGGTCAGAATGTTTTTCTTACAGAGGAGTAGTTTTCAAGACAGCATAAACTTTCTTAATATCCCTTTAAAGGAAAAAGAAAAAAAAAAAGAGAGAGAAGAGAGAAAATAAGATAACAGAGAATCCCAGCCATGGCTCTTGGGAGTCTTGAAAATCATATCCACGGTTGCGTAGACATTCTAAACCTCTGATACATTCAGTGCCTCGTTAGCCTCAGTTATCAAAACTGAAACAAGAGGTAGTAAGGAGCGCAGCAGAAGATGGAGTTTAAAGTCGCTCGAGGACTGCGCTCCCGTCGATGGGAGTCCTCAGCCGCCTCCCTCCGCCCGCGCCCCTCACCCCGCGGCGTTTGATACGCAGGCGGTGAGTCAGAGGGACGAGGCTCCGCGGCTCGGCCGGGGCGGGGGCCGCCGCCGCTGCCTCCCGGGGCGCGGGCGGGGAGGTCGGCGGGGAGCCGAGCAGCGGGGGGAAAGGTGAACCCGGAGCCGAGCGGGGCACAAACCCATTAGTCGCACATAACTTGGGAAGACGCTTGGCCTCGCCATGACAACCGGCGGCCCGGGCTGCTCCCACGTCCCGCCGCCTCCCCCGGGAGCCCCTTTCCGTCCTCTTTCCCGGCGCTTGGGGAATGCGGGGCTGGAGAGACGAGCCCGGTGCGGGTAACAAAAGGGAATGAAAGGAGCTCTGTAGCTCACTTTACACGTCCGAGAGGCATTTTCATGCCCTGTAATGAGAAGGGATCACTCCGAGGAAGTTCAGATCAAAGGGGAGAGCATCCCGGGCATTTGCATAATTGCCGGATTTCGGAACACGGGCTGCAACCTGGGCACCTCACCGGGGGCTGCGCCTCGCTCGCCCAGGGGCTCCGGGGAGAGGGGAGGTTGCAGACCGTGCTCCCGCGGGGAGAGAAGAGAGGCCTGCCCCGGGCACGAGATACGGAGGTGGCCGGGCCCCGAGCAGGGTGGGTGCTGGGGCACGGCTGCGGTGCCCGACGGCAGGAAACCCTCGGGGGCTCCGAAGGGGTGCGAACGCCCCGGTGTGCGGCCAAGCGGTGCCCGGGTCCCCGGGGGCTGCTGCCATTGTGGAGGTGGTGCCGCTGGGGGTCGGCTCCCTGCTCCCACCCCGCGACATCTGCGGCGCCGAGCCAGCACGCTGCCTCCCCGGCGGCTGGCGGGTGGCTCCCGGCCCGGCGGCTCGCACTGCCACCAGCGAGCGGGGATAAAGGGATTAAACGGCACGCTCGTTCCGCCGGGCGGGGGGGGCACTTGGCCGGCTCCAGCCTCCCGCTCCCCCCCAACGCCTCCCCCGCCGCCTGCACCCCCGGCCCCGCGGCGCTGCCCCCGGCCGGCCCCGGCAGCGGGGAGGCACCGGGCGCGCCCGCGGTGGCTCATTGTTCCCGTAACCAACCGGGGCTGCCACCGGCGCCCGCGGTGCTCGGGGCGACGGGGTTCGCCGCTACTGCTACCGGGAAGGGGATGCCCGGGGACACCCTTTTCAGCCATTTTAAAAAGGCAAAGCTGGCGTCTCGCCGCGGGTGCCCCGTTCCCCCCTCCCCTCTTCGGAGCCTATTCTACGCCCGGACGATCCTGACGGAGATGCGCGGGTTCCCCCCGCCCTGAAGCCGGCACCACCCGCACACGCCCCGCACCTGCGGTCCCCGGGCGAAACTCCACCCTGCGGGGACACCGCGCTCTTCCTGAGCCCTGTCCTGGGGATGTGGCCAGTCCTGGCCCCTGCTCCCGCCCCCGTGCAGCCAGCTCCCGTTCCAGCCCCAAACCGGGATGCAGCCGGACGCCTCCCCAGCTCTGGCTTGGGCTGCTGCCAGCCCCAGGCCGGGGTGCAACTTCCCCACGGGAGTCGCGGCTTCTCCCTGCACGGCTGGGCCCGGGCGGGCTGGCCGGGCTCCAGGGAGGTGAGGTTAGCCTCGGAGCTGGCTGGCGGATGGCATGTTATTATGAAAAGCGAAAAGCGAGCGGGGAAGGCAAATAGGAGCATGGCACCGTATAGGCTCACCACGTGACCGAAATGTGTTTATCTCGCCCCGGAGAAGCCGGGCGGCCTGCGGAGGCCAACCCTGCCTTCATGGCACAGGCACAACTCCCGTGGCCGCGGACGGCTCTGGGCCCTGCGAGAGACCACTTCTGTTTGCTTTTGCTGTCGCTTCGGCTCTTATCATTTGCCTTGTCATTCATCATCAACCTCTCCCGGGCTCCCTCCCCCTTGCTCCCCCAGGGTCAGTCGGGAAAAGACTGAGAATCCATCTGAGGAGTGAGACGCGGGAAGAAGGCTTGGATGGTGATGTGGCTGGGTGGAGGGCGGAGGGGGTGTGTGTGTGTAAAAGCAGCTGCATGCAGAACAAAGGTGCTGGAGGGTGGCTTTTGGTGCTGGAGCAGAACCTCGTAAATGGGAGATTTCCGTTCACAAGACTCTGCTTGCACAGTTTCTGTCCTGCCCTTGAACTGACAAGTGAATATCTGCATTGCAACCAGAAAGTAAATCACACCGAGCCTGGCTCGGGGAGGGCGCGCACGACGCCTCAGTCTGTTGCTAAGTGCGAAAAAGTGGAAGATTTCAGCTTCCCAGCGCAGCCCCGCTTCTCCGATACACTATTTACTTTGGGAGCCCAGCGAAACGCGCTCAGTGTTTATTATGGAGAGTGCCGGGGCAAGCTCGCATTTGCGTGATTAGGAGCAAGCGGAGGAGCGGCCGTGGCGCGGAATATCAAAGCGAGACCGCCTTGGCAGGGCTCCCAGGCAGGGCTTTACTGGCACCCGCGGGATTCCGCGGGGCAGGGCGAGCGCGGCCCGGGCGGCGGCGGCTGCCGCTCCCCGCTCGCCGCCGCCGGGGCACGGGGGGAGCCGCCGGCCCTTCGCGGGAGGCCAAAAGCAAATATCGTTCCAGCCGTGGGCTCCGCGCTAACGAGGCGCAGCGGCCGGGCCGGGCCGGGCTCTGCCCGCCGCCTCGGCGCTTCCCAGCCCCAGCCGGGCGGTAATCTCATTAGTGCCGTCGCGTTTGGGGAGTAAAGCGCCCAGCGTCCTCGCCCGGCCTCGGGAGAGCAGACAAAGGTCTGCGAAGCAAGGCCCTGCGGCCGTGCCACGCCGGCCGGCCCTGTTAATGTTCAATCGGGAGCCGGAGAACCGTGCCTCTCCGTGTCGGGGGGGCGCCGACCCCCGCCCGCCGCTGCCGGGCAGCCCGCGACGAGGCCGGTCCAGCGTAGCACGCCTCGCCGGGATATTTTCTCCCTGGAAGTTATGCTAAAATAACATTTGTGTGCACGTTAATGATTTATTTATGTGGCTAATAACGCTCACATTCTCGCTGATATTTGTCTAGGCGAAAGACCAGCTGCGAAATGCCCCGCAGCTGTAGCCAGAGCTAGAACAGAGTGCCTTGGAACCAGAAATCAATGCTCCTGAAATGAACAAGTGGACAACTTATTAGGCTCAGTCACTCCACACGCTGTCCCCTGATAACGAATAGATGAAGTAGATGCCGGAGAAGGGACATGCCTGGAAAGGCCACACATGCCTGCTCCTTCCCGGAGTGGCTGGGTACCACCGCAGGGCACAGCTGGCCACACGGACATCCCCGGGCAGGGCAGAGGGCCGTGACACGGCACTTGCGGGTTGCCCAGGGTTAGATGGCGATAAATACAGCAAACTCCCGGGAGAACGGCTCCGGGGGTCACTGATAAAGGTGTCCGGTTTCCCTGCTGCTCCAGAGAGCACAACCGACAGGTTCAGCGAGATCACGTAGTCGTGGCTTCTCTGCCTAGAAACAGTCACGCTAATTTTGCATTTTTACCATCCACGGGAAGGAAAAATACCTGTCGTCCCGCAATGCAAATCCTTACGCAAATAGATCTGCGGGCGCACAGGGAGCTGCTGGCAGCCTGACCTGCCAGCCGAGAGTCGCTGGCCTCGAGTTTAGAGGTACTGGCCAGCAGCGGCACGCCCCGAGAGCACATAGGATCTTGAAGACTCCCTGTTAGCCCCTCGGAACTTGCTGCTGCCTCAGAAAAGTCCGAGAAAGAGCCTGCGGTTAATCTCCGAGGCCTTCATACATCTCTGGCGAGCAGCGCCCCAGCGCTAAGTGCAATTAACATAACAGACACTAAAATAGGAGAGCGGCGCTGAATTTAATTTGCAGGCTTAGGGAAAAAAAAAAAAAGAAAAAAACCCCTTAGCACTTAGGAGCGGTCTGCTGATGAACGCAAGAAGTGATGTGGAAGGCGGCGGAGTAGCCCTCCTGCCTCGGAGCGGGGCCGCGGCCAGTTCCGTGGACCCTCTCCGGGAGCCGGGACCACCTTGGTGCGCGCAGGTTTCTAGACAGGTAAACTCCTCCGACGGACATGCCTCCCGCTGCATCGCTTCAGCGCGGCTCGCCCCCACGGCGAGCGCTCCTGTGGCGACCAGGGCAACCGCAGCGCGACCAGGTCGCCGGCGCGGGCAGGCACCTCCCTGAGCCTCCCAGCTGCCCGCCCCGACACGCACACACCTAGATCCGGCTCACTTTCCTGCCCCCGCTGCCCCTGGGGAGAGGGAGGACATGGATGGGGGGCAGAAGCGACGGGGTAGCCCCCTCCCCGCTTTTCCCTCCCCCCCTCCCCCCCGCCTCCTGCAAACTGCCGCTGAAGTTCACAAAAGAGCGAGACATAAAGAGATCGAGGTTTCCGAGAAAAGGGAGAGGCGAAAATAGCGAGGTAAAGAAAAAAGAAAAAAAAATTGGTCGCAACAGAGGGACCCACCGACCGGCTGGGAAGCTGGTGGTATCCGGCCGGGGGAGAGGGGGGGAAGGAAGGAGCAAAGAGGGCTTTAAAAAACTGGAAGGCAAAAGCTGTTGGGGAGGAAGTGTAAACCGAGAGGGAGGCTGGGGGAGGGGAGAGAGCGCCATCTTTTCATGTCACAGTCACAGAGACAGCGCTGGGCTCGGCCACAGTGTCTCGGTTTCTTTTTAACAGCGGAAAACGTGCGATTAGCAGGCAGACGGGCGGAGACTACCAGCCCTGCGCGCACACACTAGCCCGCAGCTCTGTCTCCGCGCCGTGTAATCCCAGCGCTCAGCCCTTCTGCACCCCCTCATTAAAAACCCGGAGATTTCCTCCTCCTCCTCCGCTCTCCGAGGAAAACAACGCCTGCCACCGCCTGAACCCTGGCAGCGCCGCCCGCCCGGCACCGTCCGCCCGGAGGCCGCCCAGGGGCCCCGCGCTCTCCGGCGCCCTGTACGGCGAGCTGCGCGGTCCCCGTCACTCGGCCCCTGCTTCCTCTCGGGAGGCTGATTCTGGCCGGCCCCCCCTCCCTTCAGTCTCAAAGGGCCGCCCCCGAGGGGACGCACAGCGGGGGGAGGGTGTGGAAAGCTAGCTACAACCCCCCGTACCCCCCGTCTCCCGTCCCCAGGGGCTGCTGCTCCCCCGCTGCCAGGGCGGCTGCTCGTTTCCCCTCCGCGCCCTCCCTTTATCCATCCCGAGGGTGAGGGTGGGGTGCGCCGAGCTGGAGCTCCCCACACTGGGGCCGGCGGCGGGGAGCAGCGCCGAGATCGCCCGGGAGCCGGCGATCCCGCGGTGGAGCCGGGCACCGCCGCCCACGGCCCCATGAACAGCGCTTTATTCCGCAGCGCTCAAACCCCTCATTGTGTTTGGCAGAATCACCTGCCTCCTCCGGAGCCGAGCGATTAATTTAATGCGATACAGAGTGCGCTCCCTCCCGGCCCCTCCTCAGCGGGGAGATCTCCGCCGGGCGCTCCGCGCCGCGGAGGAGGGGCACGGCACAGCACGGCGGGGCACGGCACGGCAAAGCGGGCTGGCATCCTCCGAGCGCCGGCTCTCCCGGCGGCGCCCGGGGAAACGTTCCCCGCCCGGTAGCGATGGAGCGGCAGCTCCGATCGGAGTCGCACACAAGCATCCGCCGCGCAGACCTGCTCGGTGCCCGGGGGGGCTGCGAGGCGGGCGGGGGCCGAGCCATGCCTGGCCAGGGGATTTGATGGGTCGTTGGCTGCGCCTGGGGAAAGGCGGGCGGGGGGGGGGGGGGGGCGCGGGTGGCTGACGCTAGCGATAGGGGATTTGAGAGGGAAGGGGAGGGGGGGGCTGAGCTCGGTGGAGGGGGTGCTGACTGCTGGGGACGACGGCTGTTATTATTGTTATTACTGTTATTGTTATTTTTAGGGGGCGGCGGTGGTGGGAGCGAGGGGGGTGGGGCGGTCCGCGTTCGGCGGGGGGCGACGTGGTAGGGGGGCCGCCGGCTGCGCCCGCGGAGGGGGCATGAGGTGAGGGCGGTGGGAGAAGCGTCTCCTCTGTTTCTAATAAAGGAAACGACTTTTATTGAACGATAAATGCAGGGGAACGAAAGTCGTGTGGGTGCGCCTGGTGGGGGCGATTGATTTGGCAGGGGAGGGGTGGCGGCTGCCCGTGCCAGCGCGGGCTGTTTGGGGCAGGAGGGGCCGGCTGGCCTCGGCTGCTCCTGCCCGGGAGGGATCACGGGGAGGGGGCGTTGGCCGCCCCGGTGGAAGGGGATGAGGGCTGCCCCTGTTCGTGGGGGGGCTGAAGCGGGGGAGTGCGGGATGCTCGCGGTGGGGGGTCCGGCGGGAGGGGGGACGTAGGCCATGGGGTGGTGCGGCCTGCCCCTCTCGGGCAGGGGGGGCTGAGGGGGAGGTGTCGGCTGCGCCTTGCCAGTTGGGATTTGATAGGGGCGGTAGGAGACACGTCTCCTGTTTCTAATAAAGGAATCGGCTTTTATTGAAGGATAAATGCAGAGAACCAAAGTCGTGTGGGCTGCAGCCGCCGAGCTTCGTTAGCTGCCGATGTGACTGTGAAGATAAAACGCTCCACAATAACTCGAGCGCGAACAGCGCCGAGGATGGGGACGTGCATTCCCCGATGGCCTTGGCCCCCGGCCCCCTCAGCCCCGGCCCCCTCGGCCCCGGCCCAGCGGCGGAAGGTGCCCGGGGAGCCTCAGACCGTGTTAACGGCTCGGCCTTGGGACTTCGCCAAGTTTCTCTGACTTAGGGGAACTCTGGGGATGAGTAATCGCGCCAGGCTAGGGTTTGGGAGGGAGTTTTTTTTTTCGCTCTCTCGCTCGCTCTCTTCTTTTTTCCCCTTGTCATCAGCTGCTGACCCACTCACTTCGAGAGCACGGCACCGACGGGTTTCTGAGAAGGGCGGCAGGAGGAGACGGGGGTGCGGCGACCCAGGGAAGCCCCCCCACCGTCTTGGCTCCCCGCCGAGCCACCCCGGCTCCGCTCCGGCCCTGAGCACGTTGGGGCAGCGCAGGGTCGCTGCTATCACGTTTCCTGTGCGGTGCCCTCGATGTGTCTTTGCCGGCGGACAAGGGGACGTACACACCCCCACGCCACACTCACTCCGCTGCCTCGCGTGGAGGCCCGTGTGGAGGTTTCCCAGGGCAGCGAGGACACGGCGCTGCCGCGCCTTGCCCTCGGGAAGGTGTCGGGGAGCCTTTTCTACTCGATATCTCGTTTTATCGCAGGTGCCGACGGCTCAAGGACGGGAGGGGGAAACTCCGGGCCCAGGGGAGGCCCCGGGGGACTGGGAAGCAGCGCGGAACCCCGGCCGTGGCCGTGGCAGGCGCGCCGTGCCGGGCCGGAACAGCGCCCGCATCCTGCCCGCGGGCCTCGGGGCGGGCGCGGCGGGGCCTTGCCCGGTGCCGCAGAGGGCAGAGCCACCGCCGTGTGCACCGGGCGCCCTGCCTGCACACGGCCTCCGCCTCTGCCTGCCGGGCAGCGGGGAGCGGGGGCGGCTGAGAGGCTCAGAATCAGAACCGACTCGACGCCGAGCACCGCCGCCCACAGCGGATCCTGCAGCTTGGCTGGGGACAGGCCGGGCTGGGGGAGTGTCGCCGTCGGGGGTGCTGCAGCGAAACGAACTGGGAAAGGCAGCCTGGCTCTCGCTTTGCCTCACCCGCCGCGGCTTGTGGGGCCGGCGCGGGGCTTTCCCTACCGCAGGTCTCTGCCCTCTCTACGGCCAGCGAGGGGCCGGGTCCCCCGCCTGCGACGGGGACGGCGAGCGGGCACGGCCGGGGAGCGGCGGGGAGCCGCTAATCTCGGCGCCTGACAGGTTTCGGTCCTCTGATTACCTGCGTGATTTGGCTTCCGAGAGGCGCTCTATGAAGCGGCTGCTGCCCTTGTTTGGGTGCCGTGATGGCGGGGGGGGGAGGGGGGCGCGGGGGAACGACGATGTAGAGAGATGAAGTGAGGACGGGGTTTTAAATGGCACTTCTGAACGCAAAATACTTTTATTTTCCCTTGGATTTTTGAAGCTGCTTTCGAAATGAACATTTTCTGCGATAAGAGGTGACCGATCAGAATCGCTGGGGGGAGGTTGTAAGCAGACGTTTTGCCCCAGCTTACTGTTATCTTATCTTTCACACTTGCAGGGCGAAAAAGTGGCTTATCTTTATACCCACCCCCCTCTCGCCTTAATTGCTAAAAACACTGTGAAGTGTCAAGTACAGGACTAAAGAATCTCTCCGCGTGTCTGCCATACGAGTGAAGGGGCTGGGGGGGGTCGGTCCGATTTGAAAAATTAGGGGCTTTTCTCTGGAAAGGTACACACGTGTACGCACCGAGAGCCCCTCCCTGCCCTCGCTCTGCTGCTGCTTTGATGTTGCAGGCTCTCATTTCATATGTATGCACCCCGACGAGCCACCCGCCGCTGCCGGGCTTCCAGCCGGGGCGCAAATCCCGCTCGGCACGCCGGCGAGCCCGGGGGCTGCGCCGCGGGGCGCGGGCGCGGAGGGCGGCGGAGGCCTTCGCTGTCACCTCTGGGGCGGACTGAATAACCCCAGTGTTTATGAACCCGGGCTCGGAATTGGTATTCAGCGCCGAGCCACCGTCTCCTCGCTTTCCCTCCCCACCCCCTTCGAAACAAAACACAACACAAAAACAAAACCAGAAGGAGGACGGAGGTGATTCATCGACTGTATCCAATTATTAACATACAAGCTGTAGTCTGCACAAACACACCTTCAAACCATGGCGGTTCCCCCGGCCGCCGTATTATGTTTAAACTCGGGAGCACGGTGGCTTCTGTTCCTCCGCCAAGCCACCGCTCGCTGCTGCTCCTCCCCAGGCCGCCGAGGGACGGGGACGGGCCGCAGTCCGCGCCCCCCGGGGCTCAGGGACCCCACCGGGAAAAGGGGTTGTAGCCTCCAGCTCCCGCGCATCGCCTTCAAAGGCGAAGGCTCAACCTCGCCCCCGTCGCTTTCCGCCGGGCCGGGGTTTTGTCTGGCTCCCGCTCCTGTTCGCCCCCTGAGCCCTCCACGCCGCCCTCCCGCCGAGCCCCACCGCTGCCCCCCGCTGGGCTGGGGGGAGGCGAGGAGAGCGACAACCTCGCCGGCGCTATTTTTACTCCTCTCCAGACTTGTGCGGCGCACGCCCCCTCCCCTGCAGGGCCTTGCCTAGCGGCTGCATCTCTCCGCTCGCAGGAGCCGCCGGGGCTGCCCGCCTTTCACCTCCGCCTGCCCCGCCGGCCCCACCGCCGGCACGGCCCGGCCCCTGCACCCGGGGCAGCGCCCGCAGCAGCCCGAGGGGACAGGGCGGGGGCGGGGGACGGGGACACACACACACACACGGGCGCGCCGCAAGCAGACAAAATGGCCGTGGTATGCAAGTGGGAGAGGTGGAGGGGGCAGCTCGCAGCCAGCCTGCCCTCCTCTTACAGCTGGGCTGCCGCCCTCCTTCCCCAGACCGGGCCCGGGCCGTGCATCGAGCCCCGGTGGGTCGGCGCTGCGCCCTCCGCTCCGAGCTCTGTCCGGGCCCGGCGAGCGCTTCTCCCGGGCGCGGCAGGCAGGCCGAGCTCCCCGGCTGGGGGCAGGCCGACAGTGCGAGTGTTTGTCTGCCTGTCCCTCGCGGGCTGTCCGGTCCGGGCGGCGAGCGGGGGCCGGAGGGTCGCGGGCATCTCTGCTGTTCCGTGGAGCGGGGAAGGGGTGCGGAGCGAAGCAAACGCAACCAGAGCGATTTGTCATTTGCCTTTGTAAGAAAGATAGCGGCGCTTAGTCCGTGAACCGAGCGCGTTTCGGGCTCTTCTGGGGAGAGGGAGAGAAAATTATGGATCTCCTGTCAACAGAGTAGCCCTGAACTACGAAATAAAATTGTAGTACTTCTGCTATGCAAAACCGCTTTGATTGCACGGGGAGTTTGCATGGCGGTGTAACAATATGCTGATGCCGTGTCAGGTCTGAAAGCGCTGCAGACCCTGTATAACGCCAATTGAGGCTTGTCTTGTTTTGTTATTCAGATTTCTACACTTCCATTAAAAATAGCCTTACAATAACCAATGATAAAGGTCTGATTTAAGACACACTCAAGCAGGGCAATTCAGAGCTTAGGACAGTGATCTGTTATTTATAGGCTTTCCCTAGCACTCATCACCAGGCTGTCTGAGCACCTCGCTCGCATTAATTCATTTTACCTTCGCAGCACCCATCTCCCCTCTGTCTCATTTCCCGTGCCCGAAGGACCTGCGTGCTCTGGTTTCCGTTTGGTGATCAGGGGAGCAGGCCGTGGATGGCGGCCAGGGCCCGGCCTCGCCACTCCTGCGGTTTAACCCCCAACTTTCTGAGGTGCGTGGGTCGGGGGCGCGGGGAAGCTTCCAATTAGAGGCGGCGCTGGAGGTAAATGAGAGCCGGCATAAAGCCATCCCACTTGGAAGCCTCCTGCGAGAAGCCTATTCTGCCATTAACAATGGATTTGTCTTTACGAGGAGGTTAAGTACTTAGCATTATCGGAGCAGCCGTTTTTGCGAGCGCATCCTCTCCCGGCTCCTCGGCGGCCGCAACAGCAGCGACAGCGCGGAGCCCTCCCCTCCCCTCCCGGGGAGAGAGCAGTGTGCAGCGGCCTGACCCGGGGGTCAGCTCCCTCCGGGGCGTGTGGGAGGGGGGGAGGCCGCCCGGTAATCCGCAAGGCAAGAGCATGCTTTGAATTTTCCGGGGTTAGCTCGGCGGTGCCCGCCGGACCCGGGCTGGGGAAGGCGGCGGGGCGCGCAGCCGGCCGGGGCAGGCCGCGGGAGGAGCGAACTGAAGCCCCAATGTCTTCGCCGGGAGTCGCCAGCCTCCCGCTGCAAAGCTCGGGGACCCAGGGAACAAAAAAGGCACAGAGGCGAACAAGCGCGAGTCTGTTCCTCCCCGCCACGAAGGAAGCTGCGTTCACAAAGAAAGTTTACGGTTAAAAATAAAAGCGGAGCAAGTTTACCCCGAGATAACTTTTAAGTCATTAGTGAAAAACAAAAAAACAACCACCCCTGCCCCAAGCACTCAGCCCCATGCTCTAGGCACACACTTGTGATCCGGACTTCGCAGCCCAGGGGAAGGGAATCGGGCGACTTTTGTGATGCAAGTGCGGGCCGCTGGCACCGCAGATCCACACCTGTGGGAAGAGACAAAGCCCAGATCAATGAAGCCGGGAACCCGCGGCTGCGGCCACCTCGCCAGGAAGCTCGCTAGTTCTGCTTTCATATCGAAAGAAGCAATTTTAATGAGGTTTTCCTAGGAAAGGGGGAAAAAAAAAATCCAACAGAGGCCTCCCCTCCAGCTGTGTGCCTGTAACTCACGTGTGTTCAGTCTAATAACTTTTAATGTCTAGCCCTAAAACATCTTTATAAAAAATAGCTTTACAGCGTAATAGGCCAGGTGTCCTTCTGCTTGTTATTGGAGATTAAAAAAACGTGTGGGAGCCTTTTCAGATGCGTGGCCCGCCGCGCCAGGATCAAACCCGGCCGCTACCCAGGGCCGTGCTCCCCGTCGGCCAGCACAGTGGGACCGCAGCCCGTTCCCCGTACTCGGCGGCTCCCGGGGCTCCCCTGCGAGGAAGCTGAAGTGGTGCGGCTGCCGTTTCGGGTTTCAGATGGTGGATATTTCACTTCTGCTTTGAGACAGGCGAGTTTTTTAAGAGACGTAGTGAAACTCCAAAGCCTGTGATGGCAGTTTCATGAAATGCCAACCCTCTGGCCGTGACCCGGGTGCATGTGTGTATGTATGGGATGTGTGTGTGCTTTTCTCTGGACTCTGTGTCCTTTTCCCGAGCATTGGGCGACCCCCACTTTTTTTTTCCCCAGACGTAGTGTAGCTTTTCGATTACAGGCTTCTAGATTTGGGGCGGGGGAGGGGGGGAGCTTTAGTAGGGACAACTTTAGGGAACTCTTATTTTCCCATCTTCAGAGATAAGCAGCGGCGGCGCAGAGCAGGCAGGCAGCCCCGGGCGTCGTGCTCTGGCGTTGAATTCCCATCGCCCTGCTTGCTGCTCCGGCGCCCTCAGTGAGGGAAGATTTTGCAGCTCGTAGCGTCTCCACAGCCTTTTCGCGCAGGGTCCTGAACGAGGCGATTAAAAATCTCCCCCGGGGCAAACTGTCCGCGTTAATCTCCTGGCGTTTGGCTGGCAGTCGCTCCCACACGGAGCGGCGGCGAGAAGGGCTCGATGCGGCGCCAGCGGCGCTGAGGTGGCAGAACTCCCGCTTCCCCGGGAAGGCGCCGGGAGGTGCGGGGGAGCAGTGGGCCGTGAGCCCGCCTGCCCCTGAGGCCGGGGCCGCCCCGGGAGCTTCCACGCCGCGGGCTCTGCAGGACCAAACCTGGGAGTATCAGCGGGGATGGGCGTTATGAACGTAAAATTTACGAGTCGAGCTCGCCGAGCTAAAAGTTGCCTTGCCAAAGTAAATAGATGCAGCCGATAACTACCAACCCGGAGATTAAAGGGCTCCACGATCCGGGCAGAAATCTTAAAGCAGCCGTGGAAATGCCAGCGAGGGAAACGGCGCTTCAGTCGTTCACCCCACCCCGGGTTGCCACACTGCTCACACCGGGTAAAAAGCGCGTTAAGGGCTGCCAAAGCCGGATCAGGCGAAAACGCGCTTTAATAAGGTCCCCCTCGGCCCCCCCCGCCCCCCGCAATGCAGACGTTGACAAACGAGTGGCTTTTTTTCCCATCCCGATTCAGAGCTCGGAGAAGCGGACCGGGAGGAAGCGCGGAAATCAGCGCGGCCGAGCCGCGGACCACGCGAAGTTGGGGGCGGCGGGTGGGACCAGAGAGGGGCCCCGGGGTCGAGGGGCGACACACCCCCCTCCCCGAGTGTAGGAGGCTGCGGCCGAAAGGGTCCGCGCGTAGTGTGACCCCTGCGGAGGGTTACGACGGCTGCGAGCCCTCGGCAGGTCCTGAGGGAGCGGGGATGCCTTTGCGCGACGGGGGGAACCCGGAGCCGGCGGGTGTGACTGGGGGCGCGGGCTGCATCGCCGGAGGGGTATCCCGGGCGCCGCGCGGAGCACGGGGGGAGCGGGGCGGGGGAGCCGGGGGCGCCCGGCGGAGGGGCCGGGGGCGAGCGGGGTGGCGGGGGGTGGCAGCGCGGCGCGACCCGCCGCGGAGGCTCGCAGCGATGTCTGGCAGCGCCGCCGCCGCCGGGGTTTTGACAGCTTGGCGGAGCGGAGTGAACGGAGCTTTATGGTAATTGCGGTTCTCCACTGGCCTTCTGGGTAGCGAGAGAGGGGAGTATCGGCGGGGCGGGGGGGGCGGCTTTCCCCTCCTGCCGGCCGGGGAGCGCGGAGTCCCCCCCCGGGGCGCCGCAGCTTGGCATCGACCTGTGCCAGCCGGGCGAGGGGCTGGCGGCGCGGCGAGGGGGGGCAAATCAATTAGTCAGGGCAAGGGGGGAAGCGGGCGAGCGGCCGGGCGAGCCCTGCCTGAGCAGGGAAACGCAGCCAGGGGAGGGGGAAACTTGCTGAGGGAAAAAGCGGTGGCGGCGCTGCTGCCGCTGCTGCTGCTGGCGGCGGCTCCCTCGGTGCAGCGCCTGCCCGGGGGGAGGGGAAGGGAGGGGAGGCGACGGCTGGAGGAGGAGGAGGAGGAGGAGGGAGAGAGGGAGGGGGGATGCGAGGGGAGCGCAGCGTGCAGCAGACGGAGCCCGGTCTCCCAGCGGCAAGGTGAGGAAGAGCGGCTTTCCCGGCGGACTAAAGAGGGGAGGGGGGGGGGGGGAGGGAGAAAAAAAGAGAGAGAGGAGGAGAAGAGGAGGAGGAGGAGAATTAAATCCCCAGCCACACACACACAAAGCCGCGGCGGCCAGGGCACGGGAGACGGCGGCGCGGGCGAGATGTGGGGAGCGCCGCGCTCGCCAGCGCAGGAACTTCGCCCGGAGCAAGCCAGCAACATGGCGCTGCCAAACCAGAGCCGGCAGCCGGAATGAGCATCGCGGGCTGCCGCTCCCACTCCCGCTGCTGATCCCAGCCGAGCCGAGGAGCAAAGCCCTTCCCGCGGGCACCTGCCCCGTCGGCGCAGAGGGTGGCCACGCTCCTGCCCCCCGCGCCCCGCAGCTCCCTGGTCTTTCCGCGCCCCTTCCCCGACCCGCCCGCGCTGGGGCAAGCCGCGACACACGCACCCACGGAGAGGGGGAGAGGGATCGTGAAACTTTTCTCGCCTCTTCCTCCCACCCCCGACGGGGCTGCCCTTCCAGGGAGAGCAGCAGGGCCAGGCGACGGTGTGGGGACCCGCGTCTCGGACCGCGCACGCCACAGCCCCGCGGCGCGGCAGGAAGGTCAGTGTTCCGCTCCGCGAACAGCTCCCGTGCGGAAGCGCCGCCGCCGAGTCCCGCGGTGACGGGGCGGTCGCGGGGCTCCCCTCGGCCGGCCGCGGGGAAGGCAGAGCGGCGGCGCGGCAGAAAGTTACGGCGCGGGGCAGCGGGGCTCGGGCGGGAGTGGCGGGCGGGCGGCGGCGGGGGCAGGAGGGTCTAGCGGAGCGCCTCCGGGGCTGCGGTGTCGGAGGGGAAGTTTGGAGGCAGTTGCTTGTGAAGATGCCTGTTTGGGGCAGTGGAGGCGGGGGGAAGCACCCGGTCGCGTTGTCGGCTCCGGTGCGCCCGTGTGGGGAGTGGTGGCGGTGTTCTCGTCGTCTCGCACTTTGTGATTGGGAAGGCTCCGGAGCAGCGGCATTACGGGGGTTCCCGTGGGACGGGGCGAGCAAGGAGCGGCGCTGCCGGCTCGCGGAGCGGGGAGAGCTCCCGGGCCGGGCTCCGCGCTCCCCGCCGACAGCAGCGCGCAGTCCGGCGGCGGCAGGCAGGTGAGCGGCGGGGAAATCCCGCTGCCGGCTGCCTTCTTCCCGCCGGGAGAGCCCGCTGCTGGCTGCCTTGTCCCCGCCAGGAGAACCTGAGGCGCTGCTCCCCCCTGTCCCTCCGCCCCGGCGGGGCGGGCGCCGCGGCGCACGTGGGACAGGGCGGCCCGGGGCTTTCCCGTGCGCGGAGCTGTGCTGGCGTGAGGTCCGGCGTGACACGGAAGTTTTGTCAGCCCGAAAATGTAGTTTGGAGTTGGGTGAGCGAGCCGGAGGGAGGCTCGGGGCTTGCCATCAAAGGGCCGGCCGGAGGGGGACGGCCAGGCGGGGAGGCAGCGGAGGCTGCTTTGTGAAGCCAGGGCCAAGTGGGGCGGCTCTGCGCAGCATATGAGGCATGCATTTGATGTTCGCGGAGCGAGTCCGGGGGCGAGGGCTGCGGAGCGTTCACGTTCCTCTTTCTTTCTCGATGTGTGTATGTTGGGGTTTTGTTTTTTTTTTTTTTTCCCCTCCTTCCTCCCTCCCTCCCTCCCTCTCGTTTCCGCGATGTCTGTCGGATCCCGGGTTTGGTGATCGCAGAGGGGGCGAGGGGAAGGCGAAGAGCACCTCCCCCATCTACCCCGACAAGAAAAAAAAAAAGCCCCGACCATAGTGAGCAGTGTAAAACTGACAAAGTGTGGGGACTGACTTTAATGGTATCGCCTCGGAGCTCCTCGCAGCATTAATTCCCACTAATGAATCTTTTCCAGAAACTCCGTTCATTGCTTTCATCTGCTCTTTAGAGCCCGCAGCTTTTGTATTCGTGTTTGCATTAAAAAAGCGGGGGGGGGGGGCGGGGGGAGCCCAACCCGCACCACGTAGCCAAGCCCGGATTTTCCAAAGGTTTCTATTAACTTTTGTTTTCCCCGCCCCCTCCCCGTGGCCCTACCGCGGGGGGCGGCCGGGAAGAGCAATGCCCCGCCAGAGCCGCTTGGGAACAAAGCTGGGGGCGAGAGCAGGCGGGCGGTGCGGGGTCTGGGTCCCCCGGGCAGCGCCCGCACCCCCCGCCAGTGGCTCCGCCGCTCCCGGGTCACCGCCGCCCGCGCTCCTCCCGCGGCTCCGTGCGCGCCGCTGCCCGCCGAGCCCGGCGTTCCGCTTCCTCTGGCCGCCGCTCTCGCCGACTTTCGTCCCCGAGATGCTGGGGCTTGTCTGTCTGTCTGGAGCCCGGTGCTGTCGCCCTTGCGACACACCGATTCATTTCCTTTCGGTTCTGCTGTTGGAGCCGCTGGGTGGTTTTTTTTTCCCCCTTTCTTTTTTTTTTTTTTTTTATTCCCGAGAGGTAGCCCGCGCAGCGCGCACCCTAATTGCTTTTAGGAGGATTAGGAGCAAATTCCTCCCCCAGCTCCCCCCCACCCGCCCGCCGCCTCTTCTCTCCCCGCCCCCCCCGCCGGGTTGCCTTCGCGCGCCGGGGTTGCAGTTTATCCCTGGTGCAGTTCTTTGAATTGCTGTCACAAATAGGTGACTCAGAGTTAATTAGGAAGTATGCACCGGATCAATGGGCTGCACAGCTCATTAGTTATTCCCCAGCCTTTTGCAGCGTTGGACCTCCGGCTCCTCGCCCCGTATACCTCTTTAATACGCAACCTGGAGGGCTGGCACGGACCAGGGAGCACTTCAGGTGAGGGGGGCTGGGTGCGAAGGGGCGTGATGAATACGGACATTGAAGCTTCCAGCTTGGGAGGTTGTATATGGACGAGTGACCGGGACTCCTATTGCTCCCCTAGTCCCTCCCGCCCCCGCTATCAAACCTGCCGTCACGCACGGGCGTGGTGGGCCCTTGCCCGCCCCGAGATCGGAGGGACGAGCCGGGAATGTTACAAAAAACAAACAAGACACCAAAAAAAAAAAAAAAAAAAAAAAAAAAAAAAAAAAAAAGTGTGTGTGTTTATTGGAGCGTACGTTGAGAGAGCAGACAAAATCTCATTTGTCAGGCATGAAGGTGGGCTGTGTGGAAGGCTATAAATATACCGGGGAGGATTGTATCGCGGTCACTTTTCTGTTCTTCGCCATTTCTAAGGTGAGTGGCGGAGGCTGAGGGACCGGGCAGGGGCTTCTCCTGGTATTGTTTGTCCGTCTGTGATAGATCGGTCTAGACAGCCGCTCAGGCTCCCTGCGAGCTCAGGAACCAGAGTCTGAAAGGGAGAGTGGGGGAGACGGAGAGGAAAAGGTCACCGCGATATTTTTTCT
>NW_024580667.1:4520143-4526798 GCF_017639235.1 Corvus kubaryi
TTTTTTTTTTTTTTTTTTTTTGTGGTGATGGTTGTTAACCCTTCACGCCAGAGGGGATCGGGGCTGGCTATCCCGGCCTGGAACGATGTGGTAGCACAGCAGCGATCGCAGGGATGATGTCGGAGCGGGGGGGACGGTACCGCGCCTCCGGGCCCGGGCGCTGCCCCGTCCATCTAATGGCTTTATAAGAGATGTTTCCCACAACAGGAAGAGAGTTCACGAGACGAGTGCCAGATGATTTCGTTCCCAGGAGTTTCCTCTCTGGAAACTCCGAGGAGCGCTTGGAGCCGGGGTCGGGCAGCCACAGGGCGCCCTCGGGCTCGGGGGCGTCCCCGGGGCTCCCCGCCCCTCGCGGCCCTGCCGTGTCCCCCTTCTTCCCGCGGGCCGCAGTGGAAATCCCGAGATGAAGGTTCCCGGGCCCGCGGGGGGAGCGAGTTTCCATGGCCGCCTTCAGGTTCCGTCAACTTCTCCCCCGGCAACTCGGCGCCCTTCTCCCCACGGGGCCGCATGTGTGCTCACAGCGTGGGGCAGCCCTCGGCTCGTGTCCGTGCAGGCAGGAGCCGGGCGTACCTGCCTCGGGATGTTTGGAAGCCCACGGTAGCAAACACACCTCGTGGAAGGCAAGGGCAGCAGGAGAGAGGGGTCTGTGTTGCAGCTCGGGTGGGCCGGGGTTTGTTGGCAGCTCCTCCGTGCGTGTGCACTTCCTTTTGTGCTTGAGACGTCCTCGATGGATGAGATGCGATCCTGGCGTGCAAGCCTGGGCGGTACAGATTAAAAGCAGTTAAGGCTTTAGAGCGATAGATAAAAGCTGGTTTTGTTGGATTCGCCTGCAGCGCAGACCATTCCCATCCCTCTTTGTCTGAGCCCTGGTTCCGGGCGCTATAGCCTTATTGGAAATGCTCCCGAGCAGTCCACGCAGCCAGGGCAGCAGGCAGCTCAGCGCTTATTTACACGTCACATCTAAATACATCTCTAATTAGATAGAAGCAACGCCGGAAATGGCAGATTTGTTGCATATCTAATAGAGACCAGTGCAAACAGACTCAGCAGGGTTTCCCTCTCTTCTCCCCCCCCCAAAAAAAACCCCCACCATCAAGACCAAGCCACTAATCTGAGAGTGAACAGAAATGACTTCTCCCATTTGAGTGCATTATGAACCACATTGGCAAATGTCTCTAATATTTAAAGCAATACTTGTGATGTGTGAGCTGAATGCCCAAATATGGACTGGGTCTTGAAACAATACTGGTGCCTTGGCTTTATTCCTGTGTTGGTGGACAATCCAGGCTCCGTGTCACACACTCTATTTGCCTTTACCAATGTGCCAAGAGCTGCAGCTTCTCAGGCAGTTCAAAATTGTCATCCCTCTTCCCTCCTCTTCCTCCACCCCATGATAATTCACTTTTTTGAAGACTGATGAGGAAGCCAAGGTCCCCTAACAGTGACTGAACTGCAGGGGCTCCTGTACCATTCATGCAAGCAAACTTTCTGGATCTGTGCAGCTGTGAGACTGCACAAAGTTGTTACGTTTTCATGTCTCCGTTTGCAGAGAAAATGGACCCAGGTCACCACAGCCCAAAATACTGAGTGCTGCACATACCAAAGTAGTTTTGGCAATCTGTGGCTGTCGTTTACAAGGTCTCTCAACTTTGACCGATGAGTGGCCCCTGCAAAGACAGGCAGAAGGCCGGCTGTAGTTCAGGTCATAGCTAAGCAGCCACGTTGCTCTCAGACTAAATATGGCTTGGAGTAAATCGGTGCTTAATGTGGAGGACAAGTGATCTCCAGTTTCTGCATGTCTCGACAGAGGTCTGTGCTCTTGCTGGGACCCTGCAGCATAGTTGGGTTGCACAGGTGATGTGCGATGTGCTGTCTTTCCCCCGAACACTGCAATACATCACATTTTAGTGTGGGCTTAGAGCAGCATGAAGCCGAGTTTAGTACTTCCTCCTTAGGCTGGTGTTGCTTTAGAAATAATTGATGGCCAGAGCAGGCCTCCTCCCCTCTTTCTTGGTTTTGCAAGAACCTGAGTAGAGGCACGGAGAGCCGGGCTTACCCTTTTTAACTACGCCTAGCAGCGCTTGCTGGCTGCATCGCGTGTGCGTGCCGGAGGGAACGCGGAGGCCCGGGCTGCAGGCAGGGGGAGTTCCCCTGGCCGTGAGCAGATCCCGTTAATCCTCTGGCCTTTCAGGGAACCGGCTTACAGCAGCCGCTGCTCCGGAGCGACCTTTCCCTCCGACCTGACCTGCTCAGGTCCCCGGGCTGTGGCGGGCAGGGAGGTCTCTGCCAGGAGAGTGCATCCTTCCTCGGGTTTCTCCGGAGCAGGCAGCCAGCGCTCCTTTGAATGGCCGAGCAGATGAGGTGGGGACGGAAAGGAGGAGGCCAAGAACTCCTTGCAAATGTGGCTTTAGGAAAGTTCTGCTGCTTTCCAGCAGGGAATTCATTTTTCCTTGTTTGCTGGACAGCAGTTCTTGGCTGAGTGGAGATGTTTTTCCCCTCCTCTCTTCCACTGCTGGAAAAGTTAGCGAGTAAGAGCACGCCTCCGTACCTGCCCGCTTGTGTTCCAAAACTGTTGTCTGAATTATTTGGGACTCCTCCTTCACTCTTTGCACCCCAAACCTACCTCATGAGCTGACAGATTTGGTGCTGTGTGATTAGACATGCAAGGAAGTCCGCTTGGAAAAGATCCTGACAGCATGAAATATAATTTGTGATCTGAAAGACAGTTTCCAGTATAATCTCATTATGCACCACAGACTCCCGGTGTTATTTTGTAGAAGGCGGACAATGATCAATTTACATTGACCTAGGGCTGGGCGAGCTTTTAGATGGTAATTGCCATATTGATTTGCATGCAAAAAGAAGACCTGCTAAAATTAAAGACCGGAAGCTAAATTAAACTAAATTTATTGTCTAGGTGCAAACTAAAAGACTTGTTAAAGTCTAGGGTAGACTTGGAAAGCTATGAAATTGAGAGAAACATGATTCTCATCCCTATCACTCCGTAAAATGAATCTACACGATGGGACAAGGGGCTGCAAAGCACCCATTGTGAGTGGAGGCACACAAGCCGGGGCTGTTCCGTGTAAGCCCTGACTCCCTAAACAATCAGAGAATAAAATATCTCCTCTGTCCAATGAAAATCTCCGTCTGAATGTTGGGATTGTCGTGCTAAGGAAAACAAAGCTTTATTTGGATAAGACAATTAAAGTGGAAAGCACAGAACCCACCAGCCACACTGGGAACAGCTCGTATAAAGAGCTGAGTGTGTTCAGTAGAGCACAGGGGAAAGAGGAGGTTCGGGGCTGTGTTCCACGGCCGAGCCTGCATCGGGAAAGCCTCATTGTGCTTCCTGTGCCTTCTCGGCCAGGAGGGCGAGAGTGCTCCCAGCCTTGGTGCTCTCTTTCCTGTGGCTTCTGCTGCCCTTGGAGCAATCTCCCATATCCAGGAGCAATCTCCCATATCCAGGAGCTGCACCAGCTCAGTGCTGTGGTGGGGTCTTTCCCCATGCACCTCTAGACAGCCCACGGTGGGTTGCAGTCTGCCAGCCAGCTCATTCTTTCTCAGAGCGTGGTTTGCTTTTTGTTTTCAGCTGGAGTAGCTCATGGTCGTACCCCAGTACCTCACCTGGGGACCTTGTATGCCTTTCAAGTATTCGTATATTACAAAACGTTTGGGCCTGTATCCTCAGTTACCCTCAAAGTCAGAATTCCACCTTCACTGGGAGTATTGGAGTAGATGGCACTTGGCATAGTTGATAGCAGAGAAGTACGCCTGTACTTGCACAGAGAGCAGACTCCATGCTTGGGGCAGCCCTATGGGTGTCCTTCTGCCTGTGTAGACAGGTGCCATGGGGCTGCCTGTCCCTCACCCACCGCTGTGTTTCCTCTGTGTTCCCCAGGGGTGGGGTGGCATTGCATCTGGGAGTCTCCTGGAGGGCTGAGAGAGCTTTGCCGGGCTTGTTTAGTCGTGGTTTGAGTAAGGCATTTGTGTATGGTGACAGGTAGGGACAGAGAAGTGAAATCAAAGCTGGGGGGGTGTATTCTCAGCTCTCCTTGAAATTCACAAAGAACTTGTTAATGGCACAAGAAGGGGTGGGCTGAGCTCCTCTTTCTAAGCGTAAATTCCCTCCCTGAGCCAAACTTTCTCCATGTGAAAGCTCCCGGCTATGGAGAGATCCTACAGGGATCTCTGATCCTCGGGCAATCCCCTTTGCTCCCACGCCCCGGTGTGCTGGGTTGTGCTTTAAGCTTCTCCAGCTTGCCCACAGCAGTGGGAGGCTGAGCTGGGTGTTGGGGAAAGCCCTTCCCACAGGCTGCAGTCCCCCAGGTTCACCTTGCTCTGGCCTGGTTGTGCTCCCCGTGCAGTGTTTTCCTTTCCTCCCGTTTCAGTAGTCAAGCACGAAGTGGATTAGCAAAGCCCGGTGCAGAATTAAGCAGCCCGGTGTGAAGTTATGCGGAGCTCTGCCTGAAGGACTGGCCTGCCTTCCGCTGCAGACCTCCTGTGCTGTGCTGTGCTATGCTTTGCCGTGCCAGGGCAGCCCAGGACCAGCGGGCAGGGGTGGATGCTTCCCGGGGTCTCCACGCCTCGCTGGGTGAGGAGAGAAATACCTCTGGCTAAAGTTGGGAGCAGCAGGGGAAGCCGGAACAGTACTTGCAAGCAGGAAGTGATCTCCCAGGGTAAACGTTTTAATGGAAGTGTAACCTGGCATTGCACAAAACCCCAACCCAGCGTGGCTGCTGCCAGCTGGGGAGGATGCAGAGCTCGGGGAGATGCGTGGGAGGCTGTGCCGTGCAGTGCCAGGGGCACCCACAGCGGAGCCCTGTGTGCAGAGCTGGAGGCGGCTGTGGCGCGGCCTGCCCTGAGCAGGTGGCTGAAGGTTGTCTTATTTTAGCTACAGAAATATCTCTCTAGATCCATTACTGCGAGATCTCGTTTGCAATAAACTATATTGGCTCCCCTCTTTATACAAATTGCTGGTATGAAAGAAAACCCAGCCTATATGCATGGAGGCAGGCATGAGCTAGTGAGATCAGGTTTCCTACTGAGCTCCCAGAGGAGAAGTCAGCATTTGATTGAAGCTACACTTGGTTCTTGGTTCCCAGGGGACAGCAGCCCTGAAACACGAGAGCCCTCCCTCCTTTTTTCCCCCCTTCTCTCTTCTTCCTCTAAAAGCCTTTGTGCTGAAAGAGCCTCAGTAGGCACGAATCGCCTGTCTCTCACAAGACTGTGTTGCAGCCTTTGCTGACATTGTTCTGTTAGCAGTGGTTTTTACCAGGCCAGCAGATTTCAAGCTACGTATAGGCAATGAATAGTCGATGATACTGACCTGCGAATATGTACTGGCATCTTTGGGCGGGGAATCTGATTCGGAAGTCGATTGGAGACTTATCACATGAGCGTGAAGCACCTTACCTGCCTGGGTAGTGCTGCCCTTTGGCAGGAGTTAGGCCAAGATGGAGACATGCTTCCAATAAAATCAGCTGTTTTTCCTTACTGGTGCCGGCTCCCAAAGTGCATATAGGTACATAGAGAGTGTTATTCCAGCTCCTGTGGCCTCGTAAAGAGTTTGTGCGGGACACAAATTTCAGAGAAAGTTGCCGTGTCTTGGTTTTCTCTTAAGAGATACACAGTTTGGGTAATGCCAGGAGTCAGACTGGGCAAGGAAAGGTTTCCTCGAACAGATTTATTTTCCCCATGCTTCTGTAAAGTAAATTCCACGTCTCCTCCAACTTTGCTGCTGATGTAAAAATAAATAAGGGCAGGGAAGGAGGTACGGGGATTTACGCTCAAATTCCAGCTGTGCCCAAAAAAACGCCCTCTGAGAGCGTGCAGCGCACTCCTTTGCTGCCAGGTGGTTGTATCATGAACGAAGCTGGAGTCGTGCTTTAGGTTATTGGCATTTTTCTTTTCTCAGTTTTTCTTTCTCCTTACGATGGAAAGGAGAAGGTGGGAGCGTGTTTCTGTCGCCCGGCTGAGCGGAGGGGCCGGGGCCGCCGCGGGTTGCGGGATCACCGCCGCGGGCAGGGCTGGCGGAGGGGCCCCTCGGCGGGAGGTTCGCTGCGACAGCAGGTCGGACGCTGCCGGCGGCGGCCCGGTGCGAGGCGGCCGGGCAGGAATCGGGGGAAGCCCGGCTTTCCCGGGGAAGGGCTGCTCGGGGGCGCGCCGCGCCGCGGGGGCGAGCTCGCCGTGTGGCGCGGGGCGCTGCGCAGCTGCAGGCGCGGCTTTCCCCGCTACAGCGGGGTTCCCCCTCGCCTTTCCCAAAAGCCAGACCGAGAGCCGAGCTCAACTTGTGATTGTGCAGGCGTTTCGTCGGGCGTGAGTGCTGACTGGAAACCCCTCTGTGCTGTGGGGGAGAGCCCCGCGGCGCTCGCACCCCGCCGGCATCGGGTTGGCGGAGCAGCACCCCTCAGCCCCGGGCCGGCCCGCAGAACCCCCCGGGACAGCGCGGCTCCGCCTGGCCAACCTCCGGGAACAAGCACGTTTCTGGCCCCGGGGCGGGGGAGGTGGGTAGAGGGTGTTCCTTGTTTTGAGTAAACCAGCTGCAGTAGTTGATGGTAAAGCAATGAAGGCAGACACAATGCTGCTGTTGTTGGTTTGATCTCTAACTGGGGATTGTTAGTCTGGATTTAACTCTGTGGCAAGGGAGGCGGGG
>NW_024580667.1:4527198-4613216 GCF_017639235.1 Corvus kubaryi
CTTTCCGCCTCCGCTTGATTTACAAGCGCAGCGAGGCAGCTGGAGGAGCGGCCGGCTCCGTGCCCGGCCCCGGCGCTGGGAAATCCCTCCCGGCGGCAGGTTTGCGCCGGCCCCGGTGACTTTGCGGGAGCGGCGGGCGAGGCGTCCCGGCAGCCCCGCGGCTGGAGAGGGCAGCCCGGCTCCGAGCCTCGGCTGGCCTGGGGCACGGTGCGGTGGCTGGCAGCGCGTTTCCCTCACAAACACGTGTTGGCAGAGAAGTTGTTATCGCTTGAGATGGCAGCGTACGACCCCCGATAACCTGGACGTGCAGAGACCTCTGGAGTAGGTCTTCAGTGAAAAACTCCTTGTGCATAGATTTCCCGAGTGGCTATTTTCTGCTCAAAGCCTTTGCATCTAAGTCCCTCGGTTTGCCTTCTGAGCGTAGGATATAAAATGCTGTCTGTTCTTGAAGTTTGCTCCAATACCAAGAGTGATCTCCTGGCCCTTTCAGAAGAGCCTCTGGAAAGTCGAGGGAACTTGGAGAACTGGGTTCTGGCCTATATTTGTACCTGACATAATTTCACTACCTACAAGAACCTCTGTGTGTCATATAGTAAGTGACCTCCACATACTACTGTCTTTTTGACGAGGCGGCTCTGGGGTGGAAAGCAGGTAAGGGGAGATGTTTATTCCTCCCTCACCCCCCTTTTAGTCGTTTTGGTCGATGGGTTGTCTTTATCTATTTCTCTCCAGTCAATCTATTACGTTTTTTTCTCTTTTGGCCTTGACTGTCCCCTTAGTCCTTTATGGATTACACTGTGCTATTAGTGGCAGAACTACAACAGTAGTCATTCAACAATTTTAGCATCAATTCCTATAAACTGGTATTTTATATGACATGTGCCATTTTTCTGCAAGAATACTGCTTGCGAAACTAGTTTCGCCTTGGAGCAAAGGCGGAAAGATAAACAAGCCTGCATAGCCAAAACACTTGCATAGCCAAAACACTGGCAATTGCTGCCTCCTTCCAAATCTTTTAAAGTCACGGAGCAGTATTTTCAGGATTATGCTGCTGCCTCTGAGGAGGGAATGTCGGCGGCGTTAAAAAAAAAAAAAAGAAGCTAATGCAAATTAGAGAAAAATAATTTTCTTTCAGCGATATGCAATGTATTAGTCACTTGTTATCATGCTTAGAGGCAGACCTCATTTGCGCGTCTGCCAACTCGTTCACATCTGCTCAGAGCTGTTCAGGGCATTTTAACCTTGGCGGTGTCGTGTCGTAGTCCCACGGATCAAGAACGAGTAATTAAAGCTCTAAGCAGCAGCAAAAAAATTCATAGCCGCCCATCTGCATCGCAGTTGATTCGCTGCTTTGTTTCGGTGCGCAGGGCCGGGATGGGAAGGCAGGGCCGGTGGCGGCCTCCACGCTGCCTCCTCTCCGCCGGGGCACCGCTGCTACCGGCAACTTTATGTCCTTTTAATGTCCTTTTTCTTCCTCTTTTTTTTTTTTTTCCTTTTTTATCTTCATATTTTTTCGAGTGTTGTTGGGTTTCCTTTTTTTTTTGCCCCCAGTGTTCTCCGCACACTGAGTCGGGCGGTGTTTGGCGCTGGCTCTGCCCACCCTGGACAGGCGTTTCCTCTAAAGGTCTGGAGAAGGTGGTGGATGCGAGGTCGGGACACGTTGCGGAGACGTTTAGTCGAGGTGCTCGTAATGCAGCTTTCGTAACTGAGGGCTCGCCAGCGCTTTCCAGAAGTGCTCGGGAAAGCGTTTCCCATTAAGGAGAAACGTTAGCGCCATAAACCCGACATAAACTTTGGGGCGAGGCTAATTTTTATGCATTGTTCAGTAGAAACCGAGCTGTTTATTTGTTTGTTGTTGGGAGGAGGAGGAGGGAATTTAAAAACAAAAACAAACAAAAAAAAAGGAACAACCCCCCCAACTTGCCAAGCACTTTTTCTTGCATGCGGTCGCCGAAGGTCCCCGTGCCCCGGCCCTGGCCCTCGCGTGGCTGTGCAGACAAAGCCCTGCGGGGAGCCAGAGGCTTCCAGGCCGGCTGCGCTAGGTAAAACGAGAGACGGAGGCACCTAAGTTTAATATTTGCCTGTTGTGCGCGGCCATTTGCTGCATGAGGCGCGGAGCCGCCGTCCCCCGGCGGGGCTGCGAGGCTGGCGCTGGGGGAGGGAGGGAGGGGGTGTTGGGGGAGCGGATGGAGCCGCTCCCTACCCTTCAGCCCCGCGAAGCTGTTGCTCCGTAAATGAGGGAACCACAGGCCCTGTCAGCCGTAGTTATGCAAAATGAAGTCGTCCGTGATCAATATCTCCCAACGTCCCCGACGGATGCGTGGGGGGGCCGCCCCCGCCCAGCGTGCCGCGGCGGCTCCGCGCCGGGGAGCGGTGTGCGGGGTGGCCGGAGGGAAACCAAGGGCGTACGTCCTATTAATCACTCCACCCCCCTGGGGTGCGGCGGGGGCTGGGGGAAGGAAACGGGGGCCGTGCTCCGGTATTTCTGCAAGGATAACGTTGCGGAAGTGAGCGCAGGCCTTCGCCCAACTCTCGCATGAGCGCTGGGACTTCTGTATTCAGTGGGGGGGGTTCTCCCCCACCCTGCCTCATAAGTTTCCCGAGCTATTGGGGGCAGGGGAGGACTCGCTGGAGCCCGGCTAATGGCGAGCCCGTGGCGCTGCGCTCTCCCAGCTTCCCGCGGACGAACAATGGGGGACGAGCGGGGGGAAGGGGCTGGCTTGGTGGTATTTTTCTGTTTTTTTCCCTTTTTTCCCCCCCCCCCCCTTTTTTTTTTCTTTCTATCCCCCTCTCGGGAAGCAAAAGCCATATGGAATAAAGGCAACAATGAAGGGCTCCCGGGATGCCGAGTGCGCGGCGGGTTTTAATGGGCTGGGGGGGGGGGGGGCACAGGCCTGCGCTTTTCCTTCCCCGCGCCGGGAATGCGGCCTTAAATTACCTGAAATGCACATTTCTGCCTGGCCCGCGGTGCGTGGGTGTGTGTGCTTGCGTGTGTGTGTCCCTCTCCCACTGCTGCCGCTGCTCCGCCTGCGCAGCGCGGGCTCGGTCGCTGCCTGTTGTCTCTGGCAGCGGAAACCTCGCTCCCGTGCGCGCGCGCGCGTGTCTGTGTGTGTTTAAAATGGCGCGGACGGCCTGGGTAGGGAGATGCCACGGCGGATGGGCGACGGGACGGAGCCCGGGCTCTCTCCGGGGGGCCCCGTCTGCGCGGGAGCCCGCGGGTTCCTGCGGCTGAGCCCGTTTGTGGCTCCCTCCTCCGCCACCGCCTCCTCCAGTAGCCTTGTTTCCCGGCACGGCCGGAGAGGCGGCAGGAATCCCCCGGCCCCCCCGGAGCGCGTATCCCGCCCGCCCGCCACCGCGGCGTGCGCCTGGGGGACAGAGGCATCGCCCGCGCCGAGGGGGGGAGAGGGGGCCCCGGAGGCGGGCGCCGTAGCGGTGGTGCGGGGCTGCCAGTGCGGCGGACGAGGTCGGTGTTTCCCGCGAATCTCTGGGAAATCCTTCATGCGGTGATGCCTCAAAGTTGGGTACCAGCCACCTCAGCTTCCCCCCCCCCGCTGTGTGTGTGGGAGCCTTTGCAGCCTCTCTGTCGCACCCCCACGATGTGGTTTAACCGGAGGGAGGGAGAGGGAGGGAGGGAATGTGAGTCCCCCCGCCATGCGAATGTCCCGTAGCCTTCAGGTATGGGCATCGCGGTGTGCGGAGGCATCCTTGGCCCCCTGAGGCGGCCTTGACCCCGAGGAGCGTGTGCCTGGGGGTCCGGGTCTTCCCCCGAGGCTGCGCGGCAGGCAGTGCCGTGCGGGCTCTAGGGAGAGGCAGCCAGGGTTATTTGAAGGATCGCCAGCCATTTTAACTTTCCCTCATTGGCCTCCTCCCCCGCCCCCTTCCCCAGTTCCTAGGCTTATCATTAATTGAAAACTTTTTTTTTCCTCCCCCTTTTTGGCTGCCGCCGGCAGCTGAGAGCGATGCAATGATTCGCCTCGCAGCATATGGGAAGGGGAACGCGCCGCTGCCGCTACGGCGCAGCGCCTGTCTGTGCAGGGTCCAAGGCGTGACAGGCGGCGCGGGGGGGCGCGGGGACCGCCGCTCCCTCGGGCCCCCTGTGCCGGAGGGGCCGCCCCCGCCAGAGCCCCGCTGCACCGGGGGTGTCTCCGTGGGGCCGGAGCCGGGCGCAGAGCGGCGGGCAGCCCGGCGTGGCGGTGCCCGGACAGGGGAGGATGCCCCGCTGGCGCTGCTGCGGGCGTTGGCGCTGCCTCGGCGGCCCCGGGTGCCCCCGGTCGGCTCCTCCGCGCCGTGTTTACACGGCAGAAAGTCCCGGTCGCTGTTCGACACGTGACGGTGTGGGAGCCACGGGAGGGGGGAACACGGGGGGACACGGGAACGATGAGGGGGTGGCTGCGGCAAGAGCCTTAAAATAGTCGCCGACCCCCTTGTGCTGCCTGCACGCTGCCTAAACCGAGATGCACTACTGTCGTGCATGACTCAATATGTATTTTAAATCGGTTTAGCGATCTCGCTGGCGCATTGTGCTTAGCTTTATGGTTAAATGAAATGCCACACGTCCCGGGTAAAGGTCAAACTTCTTCTCTAATCCGCGGATCCGTGCGGCGGCTACTTAGTCTGCAGCTTCCTCCTCTGGTTTACAAAACGTGTCACTAGCGGTGATGTCGTGTGGAGATTGCAAAAAATAACCCACAGTATATCTTATTTTTTATATATATATATATATATATACGCACACACACATATATATATATATAAAGCGCAGCCAACCCTGTTCTTTAAACACTTGTCTAATATTAGATCGCTGGCTGCTGCCAGAGCTTTATACGGCGCATTGTAAACGGTGCAGCAATACGGTGTCTCTGAAGTCGCCTTTCTAGCCGTGGCACAGATCGTTGTTTCTGTAAGTCGTAAATATGTAAGTCGGAGGTACAAGATAAACGAGGTACCTAAACACATTCATAAGCATCAGCCCGTATTTAAGCTTATAAATACCGTGCGAGCGCTGCCCTTTAAATCAAGCTCCAGATGAACGGGGCTGAGGGCTAATCGAAGTAGATCGCTACGAGTCCCCGACTGCTTTTCACTTCTTTCTCAGGGATTTTCACAAATCTAGAAATGATCCTTCCAGTGGCCTGGAACCGGGTGGCGACGGGGCGGTGGGAGGGGGGGGGGGAGGGAGTGAGGGTGTGGGTGTGTGAGATGTGGGGGAGGGATCAGAGGCCGGTAATTTATCGCATCGCTTTTAATATCCGAAAGGCCGGGTTGTTTGCCGAAGCTCCCGGCGCTCCGTTGGTGCCATCGGCTCTCGCAGAGGTTTTTTTTATACCCGCGTAGCCCTCCCCGCCGGCTGCCGCTGCGCTGCCGCTGCTGCTGCCGGCTCCGTGGCTTGTGCAGTGGAAACTGGCGGGCTGCCAGGCGGAGCTCGGAGGTGGAAAAGAGTAAAGGCGCCAAAAGGGAACTCGTGCGCCGCTGCAATTCTCCTCCCGACCCGCTTCCTGGCTCGCTGCAGCCACCGGCCCCGCCGGGCTTCCTCCAACCCACCTCCCCCCCCCGCCCCTCGCTGCGACTTTCACCTCGCAAACTCGCCGCCGGGCACCCCGGGGTCATGGGGGTGGAGGGGGAGGGGGGAAGAGGAGGCTGCCCTGTCCCGGTTGGCGATGCCATCCCCACCTCTTTCCCCCGGAGGCCCGGAGAAGTGGAGTCTTCCTCCTCCTCCTTTCTCCCCCTCCCCGCGGGCATCGGGTTTTTCTCGTTTCCACGCCAGGAGCGTGTTAACAAAACTTTGCTGCTGCTGGCGTCAATGGCTGCCAAAAGTCTGTTGACGTTGCGAGGGAGACCCAAACGTTTCCCTTTTTAATCAGCTGCCCGAGCAGTGCGGTGTGTGCCTGTGCCTGCCTCTGCGGCGCGGGGCCGGCGGGGCGCGGGCAGCGCGGGAGGTGAGTGGGTGTTCCCGGCGCGGCTCGGCTCGGCACGCCGAGGCCCCGCTCGGCACCACGCCGGGAGGCAGGTTAGTGCTTGCAGGCGCTTTTCACAACTGGTTTCACACGGCGGCATCGCTGCGGAACCGCGTGTGCGTTGCGCGTCTCACTCTCTCCCCCCCCCCTCCCCGCGCCTCCCTCCCTCTCTTCCTCCCTCCCTCCCTCCTCCGTGCATCACCGTCTATATTTAGCCGCAAATGGCTTTATCGGCCAGACACCTCCCGGAGGAAATGCCGTGCGCGCTCCGGCTGCCGAGCCCCGCTCCGCGCCCCGCCGCGCAGCGCAGCGGGGGCGGCCGGGGGGGGCTGCGGCGCCCTGGGGCGCGCTGGCGGTGGCCCGGTGGGTGACAGGAGGAGGGAGGGAGAGACGTGTCCTCGGTTTCCTCCGTGCGCTGGGGCGCTCAGCCCGCCGTCGGGGTTGCATAACGGGACCGGCTGCGCCCACCCCCGCGGAAGCTGGGTATAAATAGGTGCAGTGCCCCCCACGCCCCCGCCACTGTCCCTCCCGTCCCCGCAGCGCACAGCGCTTGTGGCACTGCCGGCGTTTGGCCGAGCCTCTGGACTCCCCTGCGAGCCGGCATCCCCGACAGGCAGCTGCTTGTGGGGAGAGAGAGAGGAGGGGGAGGGACAGGGTGTGCGAAGAGTTAAAAGTCTGCTGCTTGTTGCAATGAAATTATGGCTGGCAGTGGCGCCGCTGCTCGTTCAGCAGACCTCCACTTCTAAACAGTTCACAAGAAGTTCATCAGGGCGGCGATGATTATAACCGCACACACGCGCGGACCCGGGGCGCGCAGCGACAAGGGGTGGCTTTGGGGCGGGGGCTGGCAGCCGTCGGGGGCGCGGGCTCTGACCTGCCCAGTGGCCCCGGGACGTCCCACCACCTCCCTGCATTCGGGCGGGCTTTGCCCTTGCTCGGGTGGTGGCGGCTGTGGGACATGGGGCCTCCTGATTACTGCTTTGACTGGGGAAGCTCTCGCTCCCCCCACGCAACTTCAGCATTTCGCTATCTACACGTGTCAGGGGATTGATGGGCTCTAGTTCAGGCACCTCGCCTTATCTTAATGATACATTTCCACCGAGGAAACCGGGCGGGCACAGGCAGCCCCTCTTGAGGAGCCATGGCCCCAAAGGAAAGCGGAGCACAGGGAGCGGGGCCGTGCGCTGTCGAGGCCCTTCTCCGAGCTGATGTCTGTCCCCTACAGATGAGGCAGCGCATGGGGTGGCTACTAACCTTACGTAAAACCCTAAATCACTCTCTCCATGCTGCTGCTGCCTCTATTGAAAACATTACGAGCGGCGCATCTGGAAACCAGTAAATCTGTCCAGAAAACGTCTTTCCAGTGAAATAACTCCTTTTGAATGATAGCGCGGTAACTAACCTCCGCGGATTTTTGTTTCCTCGCGGCGATTTGTGCGGACTTCATTAGGAAAAGCTAACCGTTGTGGAGAAAGGAGGGTCAACGTGCCGTTTCATTAATATACATTTGTTCCAGACGTGGAGTTTTGCACAAAAGGCCTCTGAGGGGAGAAAAAAGTGTTGCGGAACAAGGCTTTCCTGCCGTTTCAGTTCTTAAACCTCTCTGAACGTGTGTGAAGTATTGTGTTAAAGGCCCAATCTGGGCTTCTTCCCCATTAAATGCCAAAGTGATCATTTGCATATTTTGTAGCCTGACAAAGGAAATGAGTTTGCTGGGGAAGCATGGATGCTTTGGGAGACGTTAGGCATTAAACTCCCAGTGGTCAATCGCCCGTTACTGGCTTGTGTGTGTGTGTAAAAGGAGTATCATGCCTCCTGCTTAAAGGCTTCTATTTTTGTGAGAGAGGAAGAGCTGAGGGATATCCTGTGCATTAAAGGCTCCCCCTACTTATTAACCCAGCATTTAGCAGCAGGATGCAGGCTGAAGCTCAGTCAAAAGAAACGACTCAACCTCCGAAGAGCAATTAAAATCTTGCACTGGAATAAATCATGCGCCGCGATAATCCTGTTAATAAAACGCAGCTTGTCCTGACACTTCGCTCATGCAGCAAACTAGAATTTAATGCGAGCGGAGGTGGCGTTAGGCAAGGTAGAGGGGAGGAAAAGCCTTTCCCTCTCTGCCGCTGGACGCGAAAATGTGGTTACCTTTCACCTGCCTCTCCGGCTGCACACGGCACCGATCCTCTTGGACTGCTAATACTTCTCCAGTGAGCCCGCTAATGATTTCTTTCCCTGGAGTGAGCAGGCATCATTGAATTACTGAAAGCACTCGCAGCAGCAGCAGCAGCAGCAGCAGCAGCAGCAGCAGCAGCAGCTCCGATGCAGAAGCCACCAGGGCTCCGTGCTTAATCAAATCAAGGGGTGGGGAGCTCGCCAACCCACTTACTATTTTTAACCCCTTTCTCCAAGTTAGTCATGTGCAGACGCTAAAAGGGAGGTTTTTATTTAGATGCCTTCTGTAGCAGTGTCTCTTCAGTTTTAAGTCCTCGTGTAAAAGCCTTATCAGCAATCAGTGTAGCTAATACACGCGGTATGTGGTTGTTCTTGCCATGCCCTCCTGCTCCTGTGTGTTCCTAGTGCAGGACTTCTGTGAGCACCTGTGGGTTGTTTGAATGTTCCCCCAGGCTCATGGGGTCTCCCTCCTTGGTTCAGTCTATGTGAGATGAAGATTTGGGGGCTGGTGTGTACTTGGCCAGCTGAGTTATTTCTTGTGGAAATGAAATGCTGTGGAGAAACTTTTATTTGTCGATAGTCTGGAATGATTCTTAATTTTCTGGATGTGCGCTGGGGAAAAGATCCATCTCCTCTGACCTATAAATGCCCTCAATTTGCTCCTTTATTGCCGGGTATCTCCCTTAGCGGTTAACGTAGGCAGCTCACTCCCCGCACCAATCCTGCATTCATTATTAATCACCCGGAGGGAGGCTGGTTGCTCCGCTGTGATGTTTGCACTTCCTCCTAGACAAATCTGCTCAACTTTTTTTTTTTCTTCCTTTTTTCTTTTTCCTTCTTTTTTTTTAATAGAATATAAAACCGTGAAGAAAAGCGTTGATTTTTAAGAAGACGTCATGCTTTCTGCAACTCCCCTGTATGGCAATGTTCATAGCTGGATGAGCAATGAAAGGGTCCGCATGTGTGGAATTAATGAAGACAGGTAAATATTTAAGCTTCTGGCAAGTTAAACCACACTGTAATTCTGCAGAGCGAGGTCTTGGAGTTTGCTCGCTTCCCTAACACTGGAGCAGAAAGCTGCCACCTTGCATCGAGATCAGCCCAGCTTGGAGGGCGGGCAAAGGGAGAGAGTCAAGATGTGCCTGAGAGCAGTAGAGCAGATGCTCATTTACTACTGAACAGGCAACCTGGGTCAGTGAAGTAGGGATGCCCCCAAAGCAGCCTTCGAATGTGCTTTTACACTTAACTTATTATTTTGCATTTGTGAAGGGGAATTAAACCAAATAGTGCACGTGTTCTTGTCGTGACTGTGCAGCAGAGGGGCTTGTGCCTGCAACTTGGTGTTCCCTTCCTTTGGACCAACAGCTTGTCATGTGAGATAGGATCAGTAGTGCCTGTCTTCCACAAGTGAATTTCTCCTCCTCCCCACCTTTTTTCCTGCTGAATATAATTCAATTGATGATCAAAATTACAGTCTTCAATGGGGTGACACAGGCACTGGCAGGTGTCCCCTTACCTTAAATCCCAGCATTTTAAAAAGCAAAATGATGCTGGACAGAAGCTGCAGATATGCCTCCAGTTCTCTGTGCCAGTTTTGTGTGGTTTTAGTGCTTTTCTGTCTTCTCATTCCCTGTTCTCACTGTTGTGTGAAAAGCCTCCAAAAAGCTGGTGGAAGTTTTTGGTCTTTGCAGGGAATACTATTTGCAAACATAAGCTGAAAGAAAACAACCAAGCATCTCACTTTCTCATCGAGCTTTCTCACCCTCTCTCCCCACTTTCCTCCCAGTTGTTTAGGGATAATGACTGTATGTGCTACTTGCAGGGAAGGTGCATCTTTTAAAAACAAATGGATTAAAATCGCATTTCTGCTTTATGGTGCTGATGTGCCTTTAAGCACTTTGATTGAAAGGAGTTCTTTTGGGTAATGCTGAAACTTTCCTTCTGCTGCATGTCAGCGATTTTTATCCCTGGGATTTGGAATTCGGCACTAAGGTATATTCTTTATTGGTGATTTCTGTGATAACAAGTCCCAGTGCTGCAACACTGGTATGGCACAGATGTGCAGCTCTCTCTTTAGCATGGAAGAGCTGATGTTCGTATGATATTAGCGTGTGTGTTTTGATTTTATCCTCAGCAGTGTTTATGGATGGTATATGAACAGAGTGTGTTTAAAATGGGATATTCTCACCCTGGAAAAAGGAAAGGGCAAGGAGCAAAAGAGAAGACCTTGACAAAAACTGCTTGCTTTGGAGGAGGCTGCTCTGAGATGTGCTTGGTGTGTTCTCGTCAAACCCCTTTATGCTTATTTTCAAATGGTTCTTGCTTTTCAAAGTAGTCGCCACGTATGGGTACGGAGAAGGATAAATATGTTATCTCATGGGACTTCTCTTGGGGAATCAAAATATGGAAGTGATATGATACCATACTGATCCAAGATGCACAGGATGTTTTCAAATAGTAAGCTTCTGTTTTTCAATAGGAAAATTCCCGTTAATGATGGTGATGCACCGAAAAGCAGACTGGAGTTGAGGGAGGAAAATCACCTGAATCACAGTGTGGTAAGAAGTTAAAAGCTTCGTGCTGCAGATGAATCCGTGCCTGTCCTCCCCACCGCGACTCCTGCCCTTGGCTGTTATTACGCGATCCATTTGGAGAAATGATTAAAACACCTTCCTGTTGCAGCCCTAGTGGGCTTGGGCACATGCACGTTGTTTCTGTGAAACAGTGAAGTTGGGGCTTTGTTTATTTATCTCGTTAATCTCTTGATGCTTTGTGATGTGTGTTGTTGTATGACGTCAGATTCTTAATTTTGCTGTTACGAATAATGCCATGCGGAATACCAGCATGTGTAACAAAAATAGTTCACGTAAGCATTAAGAACATCAATGTTCCAGCAAAGTTGGTGAGGCTTTTCCTTTCTTTGAATCTACATGGGGAGCAGCATGTGGGAAAGAAATTCGATGGCAGACCTTTCTTCGTGCTGCATCCTCAGATGTCTTGTGCCATGAATCGTGTGGCGGTGGCAAGCCCCAGAGCAGAGCTGCAGTTGAGGGAGAGGTCCTGGAGGAGGAGGATGAGGATGAGGAGGAGAGGCCCTTCATCCTTCTCTTTCTGGTCTCTATGCCACAACCCACATCCTCTTGCTCTGGCAAGGCTGGGGCTGAAGAGCCAGTGGTTGCACAGGAGCGGTGCCACTGAGCATCGTCTCTGGGCCACTCCGGCTGCTTGGGTCCTCACGCCTTTGTTCCTGGCTGTTTGAATTTTGGATTTGGGGAGATTGGTGTTGATGTTTGTGGTGTTATACATATTGCTCCGTAGGTTCCTGTTCTCCCATTTTCCAGTGTAATCAGCCTCTGTACGTTTTCACAAAAACAGCATGTTTGCATTGTTACTGTTTCTCTTCCAAAATGCTGATGTATCTGTAGCCTGAATGGTAGTCATGTTAGTGAGATGTGAAAGTAACATGCTTCTTGTTCTGTAAAGGTGGATGCGACTACAGCACATCGCATTGACAGTCTTGCAGCTCTGAGTATGGACAGGTCTGGACTCATGCGAGAAGGACTCAGAGTCCCCAGCAGCATTGTCTATTCCAGCTTGTGCGGACTTGGCTCGGAAAAATCACGGGATGCTACGGGTTCGATAGCCAGCCTGGGATTTACTCCTGAAAGAAATCCAGAGATACAGTTTAAGTCTAATCCCCCCGAAGCGGTGGAAAGCGCAGCTGTCTCTGGAAAAGCCCCGAACGGCTTCAGCGCTATATACAAAGCGCCACCTGGAATACAAAAAAACTCTGTCCCAACAGGGGAGACACTGGGTTTGGACCGAGCTGCAGGTGACAGGCAGAGTCCCCTTGGTGTCAATGGTGCTAGTTACCTAAGGCTCCCCTGGGTAAACCCCTACATGGAGGGCGCAACGCCCACCATATACCCTTTCCTTGACTCACCAAATAAGTATTCGTTGAACATGTACAAGGCATTGCTACCTCAGCAGTCCACCTACAGCTTACCGCAGCACCTGGCTTACTCGCCCGTATGTACAAACGGTGAACGTTTTTTATACCTGCCTCCCTCCCACTACGTTGCCCCTCACATCCCTTCGTCGCTGGCATCACCCATGAGGCTCTCGACTGCTTCAGCTTCACCAGCAATCCCACCTTTGGTGCACTGTCCGGATAAGAGCTTATCGTGGAAGATGGGGGTGAGCCCGGGCAACCCTGTCGACACGCATGCCTACCCCCACATCCAGAGCAGCAAGCAGCCCCGGGTCCCCACCGCCAAGCCAGCCCCTGCCAACTTGCCTGCAGATCCCGCACTCCTGCTGCCGCACTCGCCCCGGCCGTCCCCTCGCCTCCCCCTGCCCACCCAGGTCGGGGATGCCTACGCCGATTTCCACAAACATTTCCCCAGGATCACCACCTCTCCCTCTTCTGCTGTTACGCTCCCAAAGCCCTATGTGAACATCGGCAGTGAATTTCCACCTGCTCGTCTCTCCAACGGGAAGCTTCCCAAAGGCAGTGATGCTGGGGAGGCACCCCTGCCATCTGCCCCCCATACACGGAAGGCTGGCCATGACCGGAAAGACAGCAGGTCTCCCCCACTCCTGGAAAAGCAGACTCCGACCAAAGACGTCACCGACAAACCGCTGGACTTGTCGGCAAAAGTGGTTGATGCAGAAACTGCTGGCAAGTCAGACCATGGTAAGAAAATTATGCCAACGGTGCTGGTGCATGGAAGGGCAGGAGGGGGGACGCACTTGCCAGGCAGTGACATCGTTCAGAAAGAAACCATTTCTCCTGGGAACAGCTGTCCCATCTACAGGCCTGAAATTATCAGCACGGCACCATCCTCCTGGATCGTTCCTGGTCCCAGCCCCAGTGAGGAGGCTGGGAAAAATGTCCAACTGAAAAACAAGGCACTGGACTGGGTTATGCCACAGCCGCGGAGTTCCTCCTGCCCAAGGATGGGTGGCACGGAGGCAGTGGTCGGCAGTGTTTCGGGGGCGGTGTCAGCGGGGGGGCGGCCAGCATCAGCGTCACCAGCTCCCAATGCCAACGTGGATTGCGCCAAGACGGCCCGGAGCTCTGCGGAGAGCACCGCCTCGGTTATACAGCACGTCGGGCAGCCCGTCGCCACTCCTGCGAAACACAGCACTAAGGTGGCCAAATCCTGTGGTCAGGAAGCCAACTTCAAGGCGACTGAGACTGCCCTGGCCTCCAGCCCCATCTTCCTGCCACCCAATGAGGCATTTCGCTCCCCACCTCTGCCCTACCCCAGGAGTTACCTCCCATATCCAGTGCCGGAGGGGATTGCCATCAGCCCTCTCACCCTCCATGGGAAAGGACACGTCTACCCACACCCTGTCTTGCTGCCCAATGGCAGCCTCTACCCCACCCACCTGGCTCCCAAACCTGGCCTCCCTTACAGCCTGCCAGCTGGAAGGGGGGAGTTCATGACATACCAGGATGCACTGGGAGTGGGGATGGTGCACCCCATGCTGTTGCAGCATTCTGCTTTGGAGATCAACAAAGAGGAGAAGACAGAACGGAGGTCACGGTCTCACGAGAGAGTCCGCTATGAGGACCCTGCTCTGCGGGGCCGGTTGCCAGAGCTCCTGGAGAGTGGTGGGAAGATGCATTTCGAAATGCCCAGTGACAAGAGCCTGAAATTGCACCAGAGCTCTGGCCATAGCAAAAACTCTGCAAAAAGCGACAAACACCTCTTCCCGGATCTTCTGCGAGACGAGCAAGAGGCTAAGAGTGAAGCAAACACAGCGAAAGCCAGCTTTGCTACAGAAGGCAGTAATCAGACTAATGACCCTACAAAGCACAAGGTAGAGCAGGCGTCGCAGCACAGAGATTTTATTGTAATGAGAGAGGAGTTTGGAAGAAATAATGATGTTCACGAAACCTATAATTTCAAGCAAGCCCAGAGTTCATCAGTGTTCGGCTTAAGGAAAGAAGATTTATCTGTGAGCCAGCCTAAAGAGAGAGTGGCGGTCCAGCCTTCGCCTGTTTTCTTGGAAAGCGTGCACGAGAGCGATACTCCAGCTCTGGCTTTTGGCAAGGTGCAGGAGGACGCAAAGCCGTTCTGCATGGGAACTGCGCCGCCGAGCATTGATGCCAACCAGACCTATACCAAAGATGGAGCCGACGACGCGGAGTCTGCCGATGGCAAAATACTGAAACCCAAGCCGTCGAAGTTGGCCAAGAGGATCGCAAACTCTGCCGGTTATGTAGGTGACCGATTCAAGTGTGTGACGACTGAACTCTACGCTGACTCCAGCCAGCTCAGCCGGGAGCAGCGGGCGTTGCAGGTGAGTCCGCGCGGTCCAACGACCGCCGCGCTTTTTGTCGTTATTTCTCTGTTGCAAGTCACAGTTGAGTTTTTAAAGTTGAGAGAAGCAACACAAGTGGGGAGACCAGAAATTCTTTTTGTTGGGTTGTACTCGCCGGAAATGGTTTTAAATAGCAAAGTAAGTTTGTTAGTGAGAGTGAGGCGATGTAAAGAATAGTATGTGTGGCTTATAGGTATGTATGGGCTAGTGAGCTTTAAAGGGCTTTTACTAAGATCTGATACAAATGTTAATGCACGTCAATGCAATGTTTGTGCAGTTTCGAGGGGAGTCGGACAGGCATGCATGTTACCTTGGCGCTGGCTGTAATTTCTCGGCTGGCCTGTAGTGCCAGCTAGCACAGCGTACCCAGAAGTTGTGATTAGCATGCCAAATGTGCTGTTGGATGGCAAGGAGTCGCAGCCATGCATTAGCGGGTCTCAGGCAACGTTGGTGCCAAGCGAGCGCGTAGGGAAGAGTAGGAGAGGTATTGAGGTTGATGCTAAGGGATGATAGATGCTGTGTAGGAATATTCTTAGGGTGTTTTACTTATAATGAAGGGATGAGTTAAGCCAAATTGTTTTGCATTGTTAAGAAAAGAATTGGTTTATGCTTATAAAAATGGATGAAATTATCTAAATGATCCATTGAGTGCCCATTTTAATTACATAGATGGAAGGATTACAAGAGGACAGTATTTTATGTCTACCTGCTGCTTACTGTGAGGTCAGTTCTTCAAATTTTTATTACTAGACTCTTACATAAACCTTTGAGTTAAATTTCATTTCCAAATACACAAAGGGAAGTTTGTGGGCCATGGTCGTTTTTTATTCATTGTATGGTTTTGTGTTGTTGTTTTTATTTTATTTTACTTTATTTCTTTTTGTTTTTGTCTCTTTTTACCTCCAAAATGGAATGTTTTTGTTTTATATATAATATACATTTATATATAATCTTTTATATATATATACTTATATATGAAAGAATTGTGTGGCTATTTGCTTATAAGATGCTAGAACGCTGTTTTACAAGTCAGGTGTGTTATACTCCTACCCTTAACTATCTATCTGAAACCTTGGTTTTGAGTCAATTTTTTCTTTGGAAATGCTTTCATATAAGGTAAGGTAAATGAAGTAGTTTTTATTGCAAGACTTTTTTTCATATCAATTCTCTTTCTAGCGTGCAATGATGCGCTTCTCAGAGTTGGAGATGAAAGAGAGAGAAGGCCAAACAGCTACCAAAGACTCAGAGGTCTGCAGATTCAGCCAGGCAGACTGGGAAAACTTGAAAGGAAACAGTGAAAAGAAGCCAAAGTCTGTTGCTCTGGAAGATGCCATTGCTGACCAAAATGACAATGACAGATGTAAGCGAATTTAGATGGCTTTCTGAAGCGTGTATGTGTCTCTGTGCCATGGCAGCTTGCAGCAAAGCAAGCAAATCTTCGTGTTCTCACCGTGTTGCTGGTGAAAGTCACTGACCTCATCCTCTGCAGGTGCTGGGTTGCCATGGCTGGTGCCGTCTGTGCTTGTTTTGGGGTTTGCAAGTTTCTGGTTGCCATTGTACCTGCTTTTCAGGAGATAAGTTAACTGCCTGTCAGTGAGTTCCTGCCTTAGAGAGATCCTCCTTTTGACTGATGGGGTGCTGCATCAGCCAGTGAACGCAAAAGTCCAAGGTTATATTTTAAATACGGAAGGGAGATGGGGGAAGAGAGGAAAGCAAGGAGGAGTTCAGCTTCCTGAAGTTGCAGTAGCACTGAGATACGCCAGTATTGCAGTCTTCAGGCAAAGCAGGGATGGAGGACAGAAGAGTGATGGGAAGTGGGGAAGGATGTGATCTGCCAGGCTGGCTTATCCATAAAAGCTGCCAGTAACGACTCCAAATGATAAGAAGCTACTTTGCCAGGGTGACTTCTGCTGCAGTGGCTGGGGAGGTATGTGAGGCACAGGTTCTTGCAGGCAGAGTCTGTGAAATTCCCTGTGGGGCTGTCAGTTCCCTCTAGGCTGTGGCAGGGTGTCAGAGGACTATGGGAAATGCAACATCTTAAAACTAAGATGAACTTTAAAATAAACAAATGGTATTAGGGGATTTTTTTACTGTATGCAAGAAAAGATCACTTCTTTTTTGTTTGTGCTCTTGGTAAGCATATGGCTTCTGTCAGTTTCCACAGGTTTTTTTTGTTTTACCTATGTATTTAAGGAATGGATCAGTTCCTTCTGTTGCTACTTTGTTTTGAACAACTCAGAAAAAAAAAACTGTGCTGAAAGCATTGCAAAACAAGAGGAAACGCACTGCAGGCTGCTCCTTGTGTGTGTGTTTGTGCACTGTGTAACTCAGTGGTTAAGTGTGCTCTTCTGTAGGTGGAGATTCATGGGTAGGGCTAGTAGAAAATTTCGTTCAGGCAATTTAATAACTTTAAATTATTGTTCTGGTCTTTGGTTAATGCTTTTGGCAGAGAGCACGCTGGTCAATCGTACTTGCTCAGTTACTCACCTAAATCAAGTTACTGTGGTATTGCTATTGCTGAAATAACAGCCTCAACAAAAATCGGCCTGGCAAAACAGCAAGGGAAAGTTTTAATTGTGGAAGTGGAGAGGGTACCAGGGTGGGGAGAGGCAGGCTGAGGCTCTGGAAGCTGGGCAGCCTTTTCCTTTTCCAAGCTCTGTTGAGGTAGCTGCAGGGAGGAAGGCACAGCTTCCTTTGCAGTCCCCGTGTAAAAGCTGAGAGCTGGGCAGGCTGCCACCCTTGCTGTCCCCATTGCAGCCTTCCTTGCTCCTCAGAGGACTTGGGATGCCTTGGTGATGTCCTCTGTTAAATTCCACCTTGGCTGTGCTGGAAAGCTAAAAGAGCAGCGGCAGCAGCAGTCCCGCAGCTTATTCTGGCTGCAGAGAGGGCTCAGCAAAGAGGAGGATGATGGGCTGTGGAGCTGAGGGAGGGGCCCAGGGGATTAAGAGAGGGAGGGAAGGCAGGCTTGCTCAGGGACATGGAGCTGCTTGTGGAAGGATGGCAGGGGGCTGTGGAGAGGATGAGTGTTAGAGCATAATTGTATGCTGAAACCCCTCCCCCCATCCTTGCAAAAGGCTGATGATACGGTTTGTCTGTAAACTCACCATTTAGTGAGATCTCTGACACTTGAATCTGCTGGCTAAAATGTGTTTGAGACTATTAAATAACTGTTGGAAGCAAGGAAAGTATGTTCAGTTCATTCCTTTCCTCTGCTAATTAGCTCTGACTTAACAGGCTACTTCAGACTTTGGCCAAATGTCTAAACTCCTAAAAGCACGGGTGTGTTCTGCTGAGGGAGCTCCTTTTTTTGCCCTTCTGGGCAGCAGCAAGTACTTACCAGTACAGATTCAGGTCTCAGTAAAAGTTTTTTATCGAGGTGGTCCACCTCCTGCCCCTTGGGATAGCAGCTGATAAATCAGGAAGCCGAGTTTCACACCTTTTGAATGCCTCTACTGTGGTGGCTTGGGCTCTCTGTTGGGGCTTAAGCCACCGGCAGCCTTAATGCATCTCTCACTGAGCGACTGGAGCTCTGCCTTCTCTTCCCCTTCGGTGAGAGCCAGGGCTGCTTATCTTTTGCCTTCCCTTTGCCTTCAATTTCTGACCACGCTGTTGGTGCTTTTGGCTTTAAAGCTCCTGAACGGGAACGAGCTGATGGTTTGCAGCCTCGTCTGTTTCCCTTCTGCCTCCTGCAAGCGATCTTGCTGCTTGAAAAGTTGTTTCCCCCTGTTTCATGTTTGTGTGGCACTAGCTGAAAGTGAAACAGCCATGCCTTTACCTGCGTGAGGAGGGAATTTAGGAGTGAAACCGGTGAGCTGTTCTGCCCCCACTGCCAGCACTTCACCTGCCTGATGTCGGCGGGGAGGAAGGAAACGGCATCCAAAACTGTGATTGTGGCATGGAGCCAACTCCCAGGGCTCCCCCGCTGCCGCCTCGGCACGGTGGCAGCCGTGCTTGGCATGGAGCACCAGAGCTGATCGGGGCCCTGGCAGCTGCCTGCCCCCTTGGCTCCTCTAAACCTACCAGTGCAACAAAGGGCTAAATAGCACAGGCAGGTGATGCTTACAGAGGCATCTGATGGGATGGAAACTGCTCTTTTTTTTAGCTTGTCCTAGGACTTGCTGATTTTCCTAGCTGTACTGCACGTGTATAGACTTTTTTGGAAGCAGATGAAGGCATAATATCTGGTTCCTTAAGTTTTCTTCTGACTTGGCAGTGCATGGCTTTGTTGTACTGGGAGTCTCCTTAAGCTTCATCGAGCCTTCTGGAGAAGGGTAAAAGAGGTGGGCTTTTGTTTTGTTTAGGTTTTTGTTTTGCCTTTTTTTTTTTAAAGGCCCAATTTAAGGCAGGTAGCCATGTTAGCTAATTAATGAGCAATTAAAGCTGAGCAGTAAAGTAGAAGTGCTTCAGTTCTCTCCCATCTCGTTTAGGTTTTGCTGGGCATCTGAGAGCGGGCATCTGAGAGCAGCCGCAAAGCTGCTTTGTTGCCAAGGTGACTTGTAAATGTTGCTGAGGCAATGCTGCTCCAGTGCATTTTCATAGCACAAACATGATAAATTATGGGATGCATATGTCATGAGTCATAGGATTGTTCAGAGATCAAGTGATTTAAGCTATTGGCATGGACACACGCATCAATACGGGCATGTGATGATCGCATGTTGGTTCGTAACAAAGCTCTTCCAGAGGTTTTGAAAATCATGCTTGAGTGTGAAAGATTGAATAAATTCTACAAGCTGTGAATTTCTTGGTTGGGGAGCATGACTTTACCTGTTTATTTAGTTGTTTAGGATGGAAGACACTGCCTGTTTAAACCTTAGCTGGGCACAATTACCCCGATATATTAAAAGCCTGCTCTTAAGGCATGAGGTTATGAGGAAGAAGTTAAAGCAGTTTGTAGGTGTGAAGGTAAATGGTGTGATGTGCCAAAACACATTGCACAATTGATCTTAGCGTTGTAGCGAGGTGCTGGTGTCTCTTTGCATGGTGATCCCCTGCTTTTCTTTTTTCTTGCTGAGCTGTGTGTACACTGGAACAAATGAAAGATGGAGGTAGTAAACATGTCCTTTGCCCTGGTCAGTTATTACCTTCCTGCCACAGGACATAGTGCAAAAAGAAAAAGGGAAAAAGAGTGGTGGTTGCTTGTTTGTGCAGTGTGGTAGGCTTGGGCAGAATGAAACAAAATGCAGAAAGCTCCCAAGCAGAGGTACATGGAGGGAAAAGTGAAATCAGCTGGGTTCCCTCTGCCCCATGGGATACTCAGAATTGAATTCTGAGGATGTCTTATGGAATTTCTTACTGTTGTTGTGATCTCCGTGCTGAATACTGGGTTTTAGCATTTGGATAGTCATTACTGTTCTTGGATGAATAAAAGGTGCCTTGCATAAGTGAGCGCAATGAGAGGTTGCTCCAGGGAAGAGGGAAGGCAGTTTTTAGCTGCCATGTTATTTGAACAAAAGAATCTGCAGCTTAAACACTAAGATGTGTTTCCTTGTTTGCATCGCATGGGAGGGCCTGGTCTCAAGCAGTTGACAGCAACAGGAAGATGGAAAAATGAAAGAAAGGTTTTTTTGGGTAGTGTGTTTGTGTGTGCGTGTAACTTTCTTGTGAGATTGTAGCCCGTGCACGAAGACAGAAAGCCCTGAGATTGTAGCCCGTGTCTAAGCCCGTCCTTCAGACAGAAACCAGATGTGAAGAAGCATTTTCTTAATTCTTCCTCGTTTCTAGATTGGTAGGACAGTGAGAAATGGTTTGAATTGTTGGTGTTGGTTGTCACAGCTGGTGTGAGACTGGCAAATACTGGAGGCTTGAGGAAGGAACACATTTAAGAGTTTAATCTCCTTACTCATAGAGGTGTGTTGCTATGAGAACTCAGCATTTATCCTGTGTTTCTGGCTACCTTGCCACTGTTTGAATAATGATGATATAAAAACTCCCAAGTATTTTGTTGTTGTTTTCTTCTTCAGGCAGAGAAAAGGATGTTGTAGATACATGGCACGGGAGGGGGGTGGTGGGAACAAAAGCAGATAAATTCTCCTCATCCTTGTTGGGCACGCATGTTATGCTTATGTTGCTGTGCTTCTTGTTGACATTTATATCTTAATTTGGGGAGACATGGCGTCTGATCCCGGTTGCTTGCAAAACAGTTTGAGGACGGAGCGGAATCCGGTGGTAAAATATTAATAGAGCCTGCGTTCCGTGAGGCAGCTGCAGCTGTGCCAGGGGGAAAAGCCTCTGGGCTTGCGACGTGTCCGTGCAGGCTGCGAGGAGAGCCTGACAGCCTGTGGGCTGTGCCGTGTCCCCAGCAGCGACTGACCTTTGTTCTTTCGCACTGGAAGCCCAGCTGTGGGAGAGGCGGGAGCGCCGGAGCAGAGAGGCGAGGATGCGTCCCGCGCGGCGCCCTGGCTGCGCCGGGGCTGCGCTCCCGCGTCGATGCAGGGTGGTTACACAACCGGGATTAGTGCGCGGAGATGCCGCTTCCCTAATGGTCTTAGCTGCAGCGAGCGGGACGGATTTCAGAGCCGCGTGTGCAGCGGGCGGTCCTTGAGAGGGATTTCTGGCTCGGCAGCTGCGGAGATGCAGCTCTGGTCCCCTGAGGGTCCCTCTCGAGCGGAGGCCAAGGTGTCACAGAGCTGCTGGCAGCGAGGGCTTTTTGGATGAACCGCAGTTAGGTGTGTGCTGTTCTTCCCAGCATGTGGAGCCCCGGAGGAACGCTGACAGTGACAAGCTGTTAGCAAGGTCTCTTCCCTCTTTATTTTTCAGCACAGTCTGAGCGAGCAGCGCTCGGCGTCCCCGTGCCAAGTCCTCTTGCAGATAGAGAAGGAATTAATCTCTGCAGCAGGTCGCTTGCGGTGGTGGCAGGCTGGAATTAGCTTGCTGTTTCCTGCAAGCCATAAAGATTAAGGCCGTCACCCCCCCCGCCCCCCCGCCACCTCCCTACACCCTGCTACTTCCTCTGACCCTGCAAGAGCTTCTCTGGGAATTGGTCAGGATGTGCCTGTCTTTTCTCAGGCCAGACAGTGTTAGGAGCAGGAAAGCTATCCCAGTGTAGCGACTCTCAGCATGAACCATGGCCTGTAGCTGTTGGTGCTGCTGGAGATGAGAAGGCTCTAAGACAGCAGGAGCGTGGCTGAGAGTGCCCTTACCTGATCTCTTCAGGGAAACTGACCACAGAAGTATAATGTTTCCTTATGAAAGGAGGAAAATAGCAGATTGCATTAAAAATGTAAAATGAAATCTGATAGACGCATTTATTTCTATAGTGATACTTAAAACGTGACTGGTCCAGCTGCTTTTATGCTGTGTGAAACAGGACTGCTGGTGCTTTTGGTGTGGTTATAGGGTACAGCTGTGGGGCGGTGTCCTCATGCCAGATGTGCGAGCACAGGGTGCTGCTAGATCCATTCTGATCTGGGGGGACGCTGCAATTTAGAGGCACGTCATAGTAAGCTGAGATACCTGTTCTCTGGAACATTTCAGCGTTGTTGGCTGGAAGAAGTGTGACAAAGTGCATTTTAAAGTCTGGGAGGGAGCATGTGTTGGCCAGACGGCCTTGTGGAGAGGAGCATCGCCAAACAGCGGAGCAGCCCAAGCATCCCGCTCGCCTGCAGAAAATCAGCTTTTGTTTTGATTTTTCTTGGCCCATATCTTGTGCTGTTTTATAAGCAGCCCTGCAGGCAGCTTCCCAAGCAGCATAAAAATTATGCTGGGGTGTCTTCTGGTGCCCACAAACATCTCCAGAGCCCTTGGTGCTACTTGGAGCCATTTCCAGGTTGTGGTGAAGAGAAATCTCACCAGGGAAGTTTCCCCTTCCCACCGCCCCCAGCCTTCCATTACTGACAACAGCTATTTCAGGGAAGGTCGAGAAACCAGGAGGGGTTGGCAGAGCTGTAGGATGGTGCAGTCAAGATAAGGTGAGATAGAGTTGGGCTGCATCCAGATGCTGCCAGTGGTGGGTCTTGGAGGGGACAGGAGGGGAGATGGGAGAGGGGAACAGTGTCAGCCCTGATGAGGGGGAAGAGCAGAAGCTGAAGGCCAGGCTGGACAGGGCAAGAGACTGAGTGAAAGAGAGAGAGGATCTGTGGGAGGGAAGGGCAACAGAGCTGTCAGGAGTCCAGATAGGAAACCAGCAGATGTGTTTGCAGGAAGGGAAGTGGGAGAGGGAGGAAGGGCAAGAAGGAGGACGAGGAAAAGGGGCAGAGAGCCGTGGGAAAGTAGGATGGAACATAGAGTTTGCCAAACAGTGGCAGAGGTGTGGAGTATTGATTGACCAGGAGGGCTAAAACATGTGGGAAACCCAACTTGTTTGTGAGAATTGTAAATGGGAGCTGATTATTTTTGTTGCAGTCTGCACTGCATCTCTACCTAACCTTGCCTTTGCTAGTTTGGTTGAACCCAAGAAAACAACATTTTTCAAGATGGTGATTAAGTGTAATTTTAAATCAAGCATCCATTTAAAATTGCATAGGCTGTCTCTGAATTTGGGCAAACAGCATTGGAGGGAAGCTGGAGTTAGTGCAGGCGAGGCAGCATGGGTGTTTTCGTGGCTAATTTGTCAGACTAGTTTCTAGTAAGCTTTTCAGAGCTCACCCTCTTGCTATTGCTGGAAATACTCCTTGAAAAAAAGTGAGGTCTGTTTTAAAAGGAGGTGACAGAGATCATGTGAGGTACAGTGACTGGTTGGTTACTTGAAGTGAGGAAGCCTTTTTATAACCTTGGATTCAAGTAGTGCTTTTTTGCAAAATATCACAGCTATTCTTAGTGGCATTTCTGTGTCCGTGTGTGTGTGTTCTGTATCCCATTTATATCTCCCGAAGAAGGGATAAATGCTTTTAAGTCAGACTCTGCAATTCGATGGGAGAAGTTAGTGAAAGATTAGGAATTAAGGGAGGACTCATACTTGGTTGTCATCAGAAGGTGTTTTTGAACTGGATTGTTACTTGCCACAGTTTAGGGAGGTGAGGTTGCTTTTTGAAAAGGGTTTGTGCTTTCAGTATCTAAAGATATTTCTTTATTTAAAAAAGCATATTGTGATGTTTCTATGGATACAAGCATTGTGAATGTTGTGCTTCTTAAATTAATGTAAAAACAACACAAAGTAGTGTGCTTTTGGGGGTTTTGTGCTTAACTGTTGAGAAAACTGCTGGCCAGAGGAGACTTGTTCCCAAGTACAGTTTTGTGTTTATTTGCATGCCTCATGAGCCGTAAGTCATGATGGAGATGACATTGAAGAGATCAGAGAGCAAAGCCTTCTCACAGTGAATTGTGTTGTATTTATTAGGTCTTGTGGTGTTTGTTTGTTTTTTATTTTTAGGTAACTTTACTAGTACTGAAAACAACCGAGGTCACTTTCTGGAAACTCCAGAGGAAAAAGATCTCTCAAATGAGAAATGTTATTTAGAGAGGCATTCTGTATATGAAAAGGCAGAAGACCAGCCAACAGAAGATATTGGCCAACATTCATGTCCACGTCTGGACAGGAAACGTAAACACTCTGGTGAGAGAGTGCAAAATGATGGCAGCCAAAACGAAAGCTTTGTGGATGAACTGCAGGATGAAGTTATATCAAAAGCAAAAAAGAAGAAGAACTCCAAAGGTAAGACAGCATTTTGCTTTGGTCTCTCTCAAGGAATGTCTTGTGAAGGGAACGTCGCTTTGGCTTAATGTGTTTCCATTTTTGAACTTGCTAGTTACTAATGTGAGCACTGTCATTTCACTTTAAATTATATATATGTATATATATGTATGTATATATATGTGTATATATATATGTATATATAAAAAAACTTGGTATGTAAGGATAAAGCACTAGTCATTGGACACTGTAGCCACAGCAGTGCAAGTTACTGTAGTGCATGTAACCCTTAATGAGCGAACCTTTAAAATGCATAGTGTGGTGCTAAAGCTGAGACTATATGCCCCGAAAGTGAAATGTAGCTTTTGTTTTAAGTTGAGGGGGCTTTTTGATTAATTTTTAGTTATTTTTCCATTAGATGACTGGCCTGAGAGGGAAATGACAAACAATTCCTCTAACCACTTAGAAGAGCCCAATTGTAATGAGGTGACCAACCTGAAGGTGTGCATTGAATTAACAGGGCTCCATCCCAAAAAGCAGCGTCACCTGCAGCATCTTAGGGAACTATGGGAGCAGCAGGTGTCACCAGAGAGATCCCCGTCCGGCAAGTTGGGCCGGCAAAGCAGGAAAGATTTAGCTGAGGCTGTTCAGCCAGAGGCCACTGCAAAGGTCAAAGACTTCACAGAAGAAAGGCACACCAAGAAAAGGTCAGAGGCCAAAAGCAATAGAAGTTGGTCTGAAGAGTCCCTCAAAACAAGTGACAATGAACAAGGTATGCAGAGACTACTAGGGAAACCAGCTGGCTTTAGCATTTACAGTGACGCATGCTGCCACCGATGTTAAGGAATTGTCGAGAGCTTTTTATCTTTCTTTTTTTTTTTAAATTATATGTATTTCTGTAGATGTCCATTTGTATAAGGACTGAAACCTCTTTAAGAATGGCACTGTAGCTGATATTTGTCAGACAAGAAAATGTGTTTGTGTATGTGTGTGTAACTATGTGTTTGTGTGTGTGTGTTTTGGCTTTAAATATTTTCATAGATGATGTGAAGATGAAGTTTATGGCTCTAGAGGAGAGCGGGGTGGGGGTCATAAAACGTGGGCATGCTTTTGGGTGAGACAGGGAGCAAACAGGCTGCTAGTTGGTGTAAGGGTGTTTAACCACGCATAGGACTTGAGGGGCTGTGAGCTTCTGAAACAGAGTCAGCACAGCTATAGCAGCTCTTGATCTCGGGAACCCAACACCTCCAGCACCCTCAGCTCTGCTAGCTTTCCCTGCCTTTGCCAGGACATATGCTCAAGAGCAAAGCTCAGCCTCCTCCTGAGAAGAATGCTTTGCTGGTTCGTCCTGAGCATGTCCTGTAAACCCCTGTCACCCTACTTCCCGGCCCCTTGACAGAGATCTTCCAGCAGCTCTCTCCTAAGGGATTGCTTCCTCGAAGTGTATCACGCATTTCCTTGACTTGTTTCTGGTTTCTTCTTTCCCCCTCACTCCACTTCCTCCTTTCCCCATCCTCCCTCCCATTTCTGTCAATTACCTACCCTGGGGGAGAACCTGTGGATCTCTGCCAAAAAAAATCTGCCAGATTTTCATTGGGATGGACAGGTCACTCTCCTGTCCTCACTGTTCTCAGCCCCTGGGCACATTTTCTTCTCTGATGCTTTTCTCCTTCCCTGCAACATTTTGCTGCTGTAGCTTGGCTGAAGAACTGATGGGGAATGGAATCACACAGTCCACAGGGTCCTTTTCTTTTCTTTCTCTTCTGTTTTTACTCTCCAAGCCCTCTGGGTTTTTTTGAGGAAAGACTATTTCTGGGAGTGAGAGCTCCATGTATGGCATTTGGGCTCCTTCCTCCTTCACAAACCTGGAAGCTTCATCGACTGGAAGATGTTCACATTCCAGCTGGCCTAACCTGTAGTTTAGCTGAGATCCCCTTTAAAGAGAGAAGCATGAGGAGAGTGGATCCTCTTGTCCCGTGCCATGGAGAGGACCGAGTCCAGATCATCCTGTGCCAGTGAGGACTTTCCTTGGTAGTGTCTGTGAAACGGTCACAGGCAAAAATATCAGCTTCCCTTCAGTCCTAAAGCTCCTCATCTGTCCTTCTCCTTGGTAGGACTATCTGAGGCAGAAACCCCCAAACTTTGATGCTTATTGATGGGGAAGGTTCTCCAAAAGGATTTGTGGAGCAGGAGATCAAAACTTGGTTTAAAAGGAGCCTTGAGTCTTACTTCCTTGCTTTATGTACTGCCTTGGCGGGCATGGTGTCGGCTCAAACACCCCTGCCCCTCACCTTTGTACTTTCAGAGAGAGATACCTTGTAGAGATTAAACGAGGATCACTGACAAGAAGCTGTACTGTGTAAGGATGCTCTCACTTTCCCCTGCAATGCCTCCTGTGGCAGTGATAGGCTCATGGCCTTGGGAAAGAAAAAGAGGTGGCTCCCAGTTTATGCACCATTCCCAAAGGCATTTAGGTTCAGTTGCTGCCCTATGGCTATGAAAAAACTCTTAGGTTGGGAAGCTGCTATAAAACCATAAACTTGACTAAATTGCACCTCGCTAATCATTGTTCAAAGACACTGGATATCATCCAGATAATTTTGCTGGTACTTCTCCAGCCCTGTTGAAGTGTAAACTTTTTAATCTCCTTGTTCTTAGTTGACTGGGATGAGGACATTTGTGTGACAGAGCATCCTCTGCATGACAGTCTCATGGGGATGGAGACTTCCAGCTTGTCTGTCTTGCTCAGGACCAGTCCTCAAACTTTTCTTAAGCAAGCAGCGACTGTCAATGTGAGAATATACACCATCACTTGCAGCTTTTTTTTTTTTTTTTAATTTGGGGCTGGGAACAGCTGTTCTCTGTGCTCAAGCACTGCCTGCAGTTGTGGTAGTCTCTGCTGCTGGGCAGCTGGTTGTATCCCGAGGAACAGGCTGTAACAGGACATGAGGGTTGCCTCTGTGCCTCTGAAGCCTTAGTCTAACATTATCAGGATGATTTGCCACCCCTGCCTGCAAATCTCTGGGAATGTGGATGTTTCTGACTTCTGGGCTTGTCACCCCAGTTGTATTTATCCAAAGCAGTGTGGGCAGCAGGTCAAGGCAGGTGATTCTGTCTCTCTGCTCTGCTCCTGTGAGACCCCACCTGCAGTGCTGTGTCCAGTTTTTGGGTCCCCAGCGTGGGAAGGATGTGGACCTGCTCTGGAGCAAGTCCAGAGGAAGACACGAAGATAATCAGGGGGCTGGATCACCTCTGCTATGAACACAGGCCGACAGGGTTGGGATTGTTCAGCCTGGAGAAGAGAAGGCTCTGGGGAGACCATAGAGCACCTTCCAGTACCTAAAGAGGGCTGTAAGAGAGCTGGAGAGGGACTTTTGACAAGGGCATATAGTGATAGGACAAGTGCTAACGGATTTAAGCTGACAGAGAGTAGGTTTAGATTAGGTTATTAGGAAGGAATTCGTGACTGTGAGAGTGGTGAGGCACTGGAACAGGCTGCACAGGGAAACTGGCTGCCTCATCTCTGGAAGTGTTCAGGGCCAGGTTGGATGGGGCTCTGAGCAGCCTGGTCTAGTGGAAGGTGTCCCTGCCCATGGCAGGGGGGTTAGACCTGGATGATCTTTAAGGGACAATCTCCCTTCCAACCCAAACCATTTTGTGGTTCTGTGATCCTGTTGCAAAGTGATGTTGCCATGCTGGGTCTCCGGGGTGCAGCAGGTCCATGAACATGGGGATACTGCAGCCTCAGGGCATCACACTGCTTGCCCAGCCCCATGACCAAGGCAGAAGCCACGGTCTCTGTGGGGGTCCCAGCTGGGCAATAACGCTGTGCTGCTGGCGGTGCAGAGCCAGCTCTGCTGATGCTCCCCTGGGGAGCCGCAGCCGCTCACCCGGTGCGAGGAGAAAGCTCGAACAGCGCGGAAACAAAAGCCCTGAGGAGAGGAGCCAGGAGGATCTCTCCCACCGGGAAGCCTGTGCCAGCCCCTCGGAGCTGCCTGGGGCTGCAGGCAGCGTGGTGGCCCCGGGCTTGGCAGGCAGGAGGAGGCAGCTGCTGGGGTGGGAGCTGAACAAGCGAGCATTCAGGTGACGCGGCAGCAGCTGCTTTTCCGCGCGGACCTCTCAGCAGCCCGCTCCTGCGGGAAGGGAGACAGGTCCTGCTCTGAGTCAGACTTGCCACAACCCACATCAGTCAGAGGCCTGAGTTTTTTGGGGGTTTTGGTTTGGGTTTTCTTTTTTTCCGTGGATATTTAGGTATATTCGTCCTCACTCTTGTTTTTCTTCTGCCTTCACGTGGTTAGAAAGACAGGGTGGGATTTCAGGATTAACCACTTGCTGCTTTTCTGCCCGTGTTGTCTTGCATTTCCCAGGCTGATGCTTGGCTTTTTCTGTGTAGTGCTGGCCTCTTGCAGTGTTACTGATCCTGAAGCGCCTGGGCATAGCATAGCTCTCTCCATCTCCTAGCTCCAGTGCATGTTTAGCCTGGTGCCTGCTGTCACCACTGTGGAGGGTCAAAGTGAAGCAGAATTGATGACGAGTTTGCAGGCAGGGGTACACAGGTTTTGTGGTGATTAAACTTCTGCTTTCAATGCCTCGGCATCTCTGCATGGGAAAGTCTGCAGTTCTTTGAGATAAGCTTCCTGTGTTTTTTTTTTTTCCTCCATCCTTTCAGTATTCCTGTCCTTTGCCAGACCTGTGAGTTTTTCATTCTATTGTAGTTTTTCTGCATGCAGCAGTTGGTTCTTTTTGCACTCACCAGAGCTCCTCACTGCTGCATTGCATCTTTTCCATGTTTTTTTTTTTTTTTTAGTAAGTGATTAAGTAGGTAATGATGGTGCTTCTGCATTGGAATTGTGCTTTTCACGTTACTCAATTAGGTTAGTTGGGAACATGAGAATTAAACACTCCTTAATTTGTGCTGTCTACAGAGTTGGAAAGACAGCCTTGCATCCATAGGCTCAGCCTATGACTAGGTGCCTTCCTTCAGTGTTGCAAAGCCTGAAAAACTTACATGATTTTTGCTGAACAATCTGCACATCATGTGTCCCATAAATTCCCTGACATCTGCTTGGCAAGCCGTGGTATGCATCTTTTTCTAGAAAGTGGCTCAAAAGAACTGAGGGATTTCTGTTTTCATCCTTAATCTAGAAAGCCTTCTGTGAGTTGCTTTCACAGATCTATTTAAAGGAAGACTAAAGTGTGAAACTGCCCACCAGGAGGATTCTAGATTTTATTTTCTTTTTTACTGACTAGTTCCAGACCAAATCTCTTTAAGTAAGGGCGTCTCTCCTCTGAGCACCTGCTTATTTGCTCCTGCCATCTCTTGTGTTCTGAAAGTAGCATCACTTAAGAGACTTCTTGGAGCAAGGGAGCCTCTTCCAAGTTCTCAGGGTTTTTTCCATGCTTTCCCTTGGTGGTGTGGTACTGTTTGGCTGAAGTGTCCCTTCCTTTCCAGAAACCTTTAATTTTTCTGCAGAGGAGTTGGTTCTGAGGTCACCTCAATTCTCTTCCCAAGGGAAATTCAGACTATAAAAAGTCAACTTTCCTGTCGTTGTTTTGTTGTAAGCCTGCTTGCACTCTGAAAAAAACCCCAAAACTAACCATGCTTTTTGCATGTGGCCCAGATTGTGGGATCCAGCTTGCTGGAGCTAACCCCCAGAGAAAACCCAGCCCTACCAGTATCCTGCCACAGGCAGCAGAGCACTGGCCTTACTGTCCCAATGTCCCAGAGAGACTCACTTCTGGATGGAGTTCTGGGGGGAAAAAACCATCTGATTGCTTTTCTTGCAAAATCCCTGTGCTTTCTGATAGAGAGCTTGCACAGGGCTTCTCAAGGATGGCTCCTTGAGTAGTCTTTCTTCTCTTGGATTGTTTTTGAAGTCAGAATGCTGCCGAGGAGATGTTCCCTGTCTTACGGCCATCCTGGGGCTAAGCTCAGTGTCCTCACCTGTGCTGTCCCATTAAAATCTGATCCATGCTCCCACCTCTCTTCCTGTTCCCTCTTCCCTTGCCATCCTTGTGTCTGCCCTTAAACCCCACTGAGACAACCCGGGCTGGGCCCAGGCTGCTGGAGGAGTTGGTTCCCTTTCAGATCAGGCAGTCCAGTCCCAGGTAAGGAGGCGAGTTTTTCCCCCAGTGGGGCGGTGCTGCAGCGGTTCCACTCCGCCCGTGGTGGCCGGGCTGTGGCACTGCCAAGCTGGCCTGGCACGCATCCCTACGGCCCTGGCGCTGCCCGGCACCTGCGCGGGGCATTTCATTCAGGGATTTTTATTAGAGCCCGATAACTGTTAGCGTAGCATCAACGGGCGAGATGCTATTTACAGTTTGGATGTGGAACGCTTAAAATATTAATGATTTGAAAATGTAATTGTAGATCTCTTAAGCAGTCGAGGAGCTTGTGTTAAGTGCTAGCAATGCATTTTCCTTTTAACGCACCATGCGATGTGTAATGCCTTTCCTTCCCATTTAGGCTTGCCCGTATTCCCGGTGTCTCCGCACATGAAGAGCCTTTCATCCACCAATGCAAACAGCAAAAGGCAGGCTCAGCCAAGCTGTACTCCAGCCTCGAGGTTGGCTGCCAAACAGCAGAAAATTAAAGAAAGCCGGAAGACAGATGGGCTGTACACAGACGAAGAGGAGGATTTCCAACATGCATCTCTGCTGCCGAAATACAGCGAGTGTGAGAAGCCATCAGGGAAACGTCAGTGTAAAACAAAACACTTGGCACTGCAGGAGAGGAGAAGGAGGTCATCTCTGACAGGGGATGACACCACAGATATCGAAAATGCTGAAGATAAGGTATCTTTATTTAGACTTAATTGTCCACTGGCCTCTGAGAAGGCAGAGCCAGCTTGCTTAAAACCAACGCACTGTCGTGCATGCAGGGTAGCGGGCATTGCGTTCAGATTCGTCTGTGGATGCTTTGCACATTTTGTGTTTGCTTTTCTTAACCTTAGTTGTTGCAGGGGTGAAGCATCTTGTGTTTAAAAGCTGTAGCAGGTCTTTCTTAAAAAATCAAATACGAGTAGAAAGGTGTAATTCCTTGCTGACAAAACACAGTCCCATCACTGTACCGTGCAAACAGAGATTAAGAGCCCCCCACTATAATGGTTTTGACAGGTAACGGTGACGAGGAAAGTCAGGAAGCGACCGGAGCCGACTTCAGACTGCGACTCCTCGCCGGCCAAGCCGTACGAGCAGAAGCCGTACGAGCGCCTGCCGCAGACGCCCTCGCTGCTCCCCGCCCCGCCGCCCGCGCAGCTGCCCATCGCCAGCCCCCCGCAGGAGACCACCCCGAGCCGGCCGATGCCGCCCGAAGCGCGGCGCCTGATCGTCAACAAGAACGCGGGGGAGACGCTGCTGCAGCGGGCGGCACGCCTGGGCTATGAGGTAAGGCTCCCTCGGCGCCCTGCGGGAGGATGGGTTTTTTTAATATTTCAAAAGTTAAAATCCTTTTCCTGGTTTTGTAGATGGAAATTCTGTGAAGTAGCTGCTTTCAACTGGGTCGTTGAAACTTGTAGCCCCCGTTGCCCTGCTGCTTTCCCTTCCCTGGCGTGTGGGGTTTGGAGGCAGGTTGCTGTGGGAATGACACCCCACCGCTGCTGGGTCAGCTGGCAGGGATGCAGGGTGAGCAGCATCCCGTGGGAATGAGCAAAGGGTGAAGTTTTATTGGTAACCCTCACTTCCCTTTAAATATAAACCATCTGCAAACAGAACAAATGTCTTTTATTTATTTTTTTTTTTCCCCCCAAGTAATCTTTATGGTGATCTTTAATGAGCTGTATGTTTTCTGCTTTTATTGTTCGTGAAGAGCGTGTAGTTTAGGAGAAGGGTTTTATTTTTTGTTCTCTCCAAGGAGTATCTGGTATGTGACACAGGATGTAGCGCTTGGAGTGTCCTCTTGCATGATCAGACGCATCATAGGAGCACTCTGCATGCTTTATACTCAGCGTCTGGAGCTGCTTGGTATAGCTGGAACAATGTTGTCTAATGAAAGGGACCCCCTGTTGCTACAAAAATCACAAACCGATGAATCCCTTAGCTCTGCTGTTTTGAAGCACGCTTTTATTGGGGAAATATGGGCATGTAGGTATGAGCACCATTGTTGCTCGATTTCAGATCTGGTGCAGAGGTGTTTCATTGCAGAGAGCTGCCCTTGGCATGGCTGCTGGGTTTGCTGTGCTGGTGAGAGGGCTGCTTGGACCATGGAGCTGGGCTTGAGCCCCACGTGGGAAGGTGGCATCAGCCCAGGTCCAGGTGGGGCCTGCCCAGCCTTGGGGATTTGCTGAAACCTTGAAATGCCCTTTGTATAGCTGGAGAGAGCTTTCTGTGGAGCAAGGCCTTGTCCAGCTCTGGAAGGCAGGGTTTATTGGAAAGGTCTCGTTTACCCTAGACAAAAGCTTATTCTAACTCAGGGCACTTCAGCTCTAGCTGGGAGAAGTGGTTGTTACAACATTGCTATGGGATTCTCCATAGTTTAAATGGTTTTATTTTCTGTGGGTTCAAAATCAAAATGTGTTGTAGGATGTGCTCCAAACTATCGGTGCGTATTTTCTTCCTGCATGGGGTCTGTCAGGGTGAGGCTGTTGGGCACTTGGCTTTCTGTGCCTGCCACCTCTGCTCAATGGGAGCAGCTCCCGAACTTAATGATGGGCTGACATCTTGTTCAAGCAGGGACCCAGGGCTCTCCATTTGCTTTGATAGCAGGAGCTCTCTGCTGCATTGCCTGGTTGCAGGAAGGTGGGGATACCCAGGATCACCAAGGTGTAGGTAACATTGTGTGCCACCACGCCTTTCCAGTATCAGCTGGTTGAGGATTTTGATTTTCTGACTTGAATTCACACAAAAGTTCAAGCGAACACCATGCTTTTAATAGGCTTAAATATTCAGCCCATTTGATTTGATTGTTTGGGTGGTGTGGACTGTGCAGCAGTCAGTTCTGTTGCTGGAGGAGCGTGGGGCAGGGAAAGAGCCCAGTCCATGCACCCAGACTGCTGCCAGAATCTGATGTTGTCCATGTCTTTCAAGGTTCAGAGTGGGGGTGGCTGTGCCACCCTGTTGGAGCTGTTTGGCCCATGGTGAGCTGTGATAGTTTAATCATCCATGGAAGCTCCATAGCTGAGGGGTTTTTCTTGCTAGCGACGAGACTACTGCAGTTAGTAGAAAGCTGAATTTCTTCTGTCTGCAGAAAGAGAGAGAATGTCCAAGAAGTCAGTAATTCCTCTTTAAAAAAAAAAAAAAGAAAAACCTGCATGAGTTGAGGTAATATGCTGGTCAGTGACCTGTGGCAAGTACACAGGTCAGTTTTCTTCCACCCCTGTTAGCAGGGCAGCAACCTCTGGGGGCACATGGGGGCTTCCCTTGGCTGCTGTGATGGCAGCCTGAGGGCAGCCTGGCGGCCCTTCACCAGCTGGGTGGCAGGAGAGGCAGACGAGTTTGCATCATCAGGGCCACAGCTCCCAGAGGGAGCCGAGTGCTGATTCAGGACTCGGAGCTGGAAGTGGCTGGCACCGCAGGGCACCACTGAGCCCTGGCAGGAATGCTGTATTGCCCTGAGACCGGATGAGCTCGTGCCTGCCCTTGGCAGCCTGCCTGCCTTTGCAGCAGGGATGCCCTGAGGCTGTGCAGAGATCCCACTCCAAACCCTTCAGCACGCAGAGGTGCTGGCAAGCTGTGTGTATCACTCCAGGGCCCGTGGGGAGCCCAAATGCTGCGAGGCCATGAGCTTCTGTCCTTCTCTCAGTCCCACAGTGCAGATTTGCATCGTAGGAAGCAGGACACAAGCAGGACACAAGCGGATATGATTCGGTGTGTAAAGCTGACGCGAGTGTGAAATGCCGAAGGACAAACATGGCTTGTGTCTGGTCAGATAAATTGCAGGGCTGCAGCCACCAAGGCTACTTAAAGACAGTGCAGCAAATGGTCTTTGGCCCTGGAAATCCCTGATGAAGCTGGTGGGAAGCTTTGCCTTTTCCTTCCTAGGTTTCTGCACCGGGCCATGCTTCAGCAGGATGTTACCAGCCCATCCCAGGGTATGGACACTCTTGAATCCGTTCTGTTTCCCCCATTTAAAACAAATGACTTGAGATAATGGTAGTCTTAAAACTGTAATTTACTTTTTGTGAAGTGGGAATTACAGGGAGCGTAGAGTCTTCTTGGGAAAAAAAATTACAAAAAGCTTGTGTAATGAATTGACATGAGAGGAAACACTGGCTGTCTTTGTGCCTCGTGTTGCTTTTTCGTGTGTGTCTGGATGTGCTGGTTTTGGCTGGGGTAGGATTAATTTTCTTCCCAGTGGCTGGTATGGGGCAGTGTTTTGGATTTGTGCTGAAGACAGTGATGATAATATAGGGATGTTTTTGTTATTGCTGAGCAGGGCTTACACAGAGCCAAGGCCTTTCCTGCTTGTCCTACTGCCACACTGGTGTGGCATGTACACATGGTGTGCATGGGAGGTTGGGAGGAGACACAGCCAGGATGGGTGACCCAAACTGGCCAAAGGGATATTCCAGACCATGTGACATCCTGGATCAGTGTATAAAGTTGGGGGAGGAAAGAGGGGACGTTTGGAGTGATGGTGTTTGTCTGCCCAGGTCACTGATACACGTGATGGAGCCCTGCTCTCCTGGAGGTGGCCAAACACCTGCCCAGCCATGGGAAGCAGTGAATGAATTGCTTGTTTTGCTTTGCTTGTCTGCAAGGCTTTTGCTTTCCCTATTAAACTGTCTTTATCTCAGCCCATGAGTTTTCCACCTTTTATCCTTCCAGTTCTCTCCCTGGTCCTGCTGGTGGGGGAGTGAGTGAGTGGATGCCTGGGGCTTGGCTGCTGGCTGGGGTGAAACCAGTGGACAGTGGACTTGGAAAGTTCTCTCATCAGTTTGGTATTAAATCCTTCCTGGGAAGGCAGTGAAATTAGTGGAGTGTGTGGTAGGGTGTTTAAACACACGTGAAGGCAGAGCTTATCCAGGCACGGGGAGTTCCCAGTGTCACTGTCACAGGAGCAGGAGCTCCAGAGCATCATCCTGCCCTTGCACAGCTCCCCTAGTGTTCCTGCATCCTGCCCAGCAATGGGCAACGCTTCTGGGGTTTGTTGTGATGCTGGGGGAACTGTTAAGGCTCAGCATATAATGCCTCACCCAAGGGCATTTCCAGGTTGGGTGTGGGAGGAACTGTGCTTCTTGGAGCATGGGGGATGCAGACCTCTTCCCCTGGTAAAGGAGTACCTAAGAAGGGCAGCTCCTTGCATATGAGGATGGATCATGCATATGTGCACATTTTGGCGTTGCAAGCAGCAAGAGGTGGAAGTGTCCAGTTGTGTTCTGGTTTGACTCTTTGGATTAACTGCGAGTGATTTTCAGATTGCTGGTTTAAATAGAGCACCTGAACAGACATTAAAGTGCCCTGTGGCAACTCTCACAGCCTTCCCCGAACCTTAGTGAGAAATGCTTGTGAAACCAAAAGTGTGTTTGTGGCACCACATGTTCCTGTATTCGGCAGTGATGGCTAATTTTTTTGTAAATTGAATAAATCATGTTAAAAAAAGTTAATGAGGCATTTAATTAATTAACAATGTAGAGTTTTATGGTCTTTATGGTTACATTTTGTGGTTAATGACATTCTTCTTATAGCCTCTTAACACAGAATTGCCCGACAAAATTAGCTTTTTTGTCCAGTAGTAGGTATTCCACCCTAGGATGAGCCTTTCCTTTCTACAAAAATAGATGAAACATCTTTTATTTTGAGTTGCAAAATCTATTTTAAATGGTGACTGCATGCTAAAAGTGGAGCTGAATACAGCAGCTGCTTCTGCTACCTATATCCATCTGCTAATTTGCCTGGCAGGGTGGTCTGGTTTTGAAGGAAAATTCATACCTCCGGAGTATAATTTGCACAGCCCTTTCTTATGGGCTCGAGCATGTGCAGGGTAAAGAGCATCCGTTCTGGACTGATTTCTGGCCTTTGGGCTGATTAGTAGGAGCATTCAGAGCCCCTGTCTGGTGAGAGGTGGGACTGTGGGGGTCCCGGGTTAAACCGGGGGGGTGCATCAGGGGTAGGTGGGTGCATCCCTCGTGGCAGGTGGAGGGGGTGCTCTGGAGCCTGGGACAGGCAGCTCATTAGCTCCCAGCTCTAGCCTGGTTAGTGAGGGCCTGCTAAAAGAGCAGCTTCATGCTGTATCCTGGATACCGGCTCTCGAGTCAGGTGTGCCCAGAGCACAGATTATTGCGGGCTTTCCGGTTTATTTTGAAACGGGAAGAACAAATGCATTGCGCCCGACAATTCCGTTTTATTCTCTTGTTTTGGCAAAACAAGCACTCGCCCCCTCCGTGCCGTATCTGGCTTTGCAAGGATGTCACTCAAATGCAAAATGAATGGTTTACCACTAATCTGGGAACGTGGGGGCTGTTTTATGCATTCAACATCTCTTAGAAATGTGTTTTGGTTTTTTTTTTTTTTGCTTTCTTTTGCATCCGACACAAGTCGAGGAAGACTCGCACCATCCTAAATTTTTGGTTGAGTGATGGAGCAGTCATTGTTCCAAGGCTGCATGGCAGTGCAGAGCTGAGTCTGGCCCAGGCTCTGGAGCGTGGTGTATTTGACTGCAAGATGAATTGTGTTAAATTCACATGGCTTCCTGCGGCGCCGGGCTCGTTATTGGAACCTGGCGCCTGGCTTTAGTTCTGCATGCAGAAAACCGGGGTGGGTGAAAATGGGATTTCCCTCATCTCGATAGAGCCAGGCTGGTTTTTGTTTGCTGATAGCAAACCATCCTTTGTGTGTCTTAAATGTTTCGGGTCATGCACTTTTTAAAATCAAACTGATGTCGGCTGTGCTGCTGTTACACTCGCAGAATTTTCTGCTAAAAATGCAGATGTAAGAGTAACAACCTTCCCTCTAGCTTTATGTGTGGAAGTCTTCAGAAGTGGAACATCATGAGTGTTGTCTGAAATTTTCACATTCTCCCTCTGTGACAGTTCCTGATGTTGAGGGTTACAGGGTTCTGTGGGTCATGGAGCTCTCGATGTCACTTTGCCCAAATTAGTCTGCCCAGGGAAGTCGTGGTCTCTGCTGTCTCCTGAACAGACAGGACTGTCAACAGCTCCCTTTTATTTTCCTTTTGACTGGCCCATCTCGTAGAGGGTAACTTAGCATATCATACGGGTTTTGTGTTTTTGTCCCCTTCCCCACCCCCCCCTTTTCCTTCGAGCAGAGAAATCTGCGCCATTTACACAGCAAGAAATAACTCGATGTTCATCTGTCTTCCCTCCTGTTTCCAGGAAGTGGTTCTGTATTGTTTGGAAAACAAGGCGTGTGATGTGAATCATCGTGACAACGCGGGTTACTGTGCCCTGCACGAGGCCTGTGCCAGAGGCTGGCTGAGCATCGTGCGGCACCTCCTCGAGTACGGCGCGGACGTGAACTGCAGTGCTCAGGATGGAACCAGGTTAGCAGCACCCCTGGCCCACCCGCGGCTCATCACTACCTCCCTTCCCTCTGTGCCTCTCCTTTATCCTCTCCTTGTCCCCCCATCCCACCCTCTGACGCTCAAAGCAGGTAGCGCTGCCTTACTGCTGCTCCTTGGGCAGGGGCGTGCAGGACTCGGTGACCTCCTCTGCTCTCCGGTTAATAAAGCAGTGGGGACACGCTTCTGTTGTGACTCGGCTTCAGGGTAATTTCTTTTTTTCTTCTGGGAATTTTAATAAGTTGTGCTTTGGTTGTTTTTTGTTAGTTAGTGGAATTGCCAGCTGCAGGGCAGGAAGGAGTGATACTTGAGCTGCAGTCCTGCTCATGTGCCCTCCAGGTCCTTTGAGTTGTGCCAAAAGAGTGGAGTTTGCCTTGTTAGCAGGGTTACTTTTGAGAGCACTTCAGGCTTTTGTGGCGATCGGGTGTGCGAGCCCTGTATATGCTGTATAAAAATGTTGTTTGCTGAACTGTTAAACTATCTGCTCCTTTGATATTTTGGATTTACTTTTTTCTTTTTTTAATCCCGAATTAGCCTTTTTTTTTTTTTTTTTCAGTTTCCTTCACAGATTAGTAGGGGTGCTTAGTTCCTGTGCTGCCAGAATAGATAGCGAGCTTTTCTTTTTTTTGCTTTGTGGAGAAAAAAAATGCTGCTCCGGATCTGTTTTTAAGCTTCTTGTGTATCTCCTAAAGCACCTCTTTGACCACCTCTGCGAGGCTGACCTTGGGGTAACTTGTCCTGAGCATATGCAGAGCGTTATTCAGTCTATGCATTTTGGGGACAGGTCTCTTTGTATTCTGCCAATCTCCTGCAGCTTGTTATCTTAAATGGTTTATCGCCTTCCCTATCACCATCCAAATAGCCAGGGAGGTAAAATTAGCGTAACTAAGAGCCTGCTTCTTTTGTTTTTAAGCTCTTTATTTATTAACTTGGGAAGGGAGGAGTCATGAAAACAAAAAGAGAGCTGGTTAGGATGGTCCATTAAAAGTTCATGATGGTCCATTGTTACCGGCCCATCACCAGCTCATTACAGCCCAAAGGAAAGCTTTTTGGAGAAACATTAAAACCCTGACTGGATTGTCAGATTCCTCCTCTGTCGCCCACTTCTTTGTAAGAGTTCTGAGCTCTCCAGGCTGCCAAACAGCCTCGCATTTTCTGCTGCCTTCAGCTTTAATACGTGACCTGTGCCAACAGCAGCGAGTTGCCGTAAGAAGAATCCTAAATTATTTTTGTCTCACTTGCTGGAATAACCTATATAGAAAATTATCCCCGGGAAGTGTCTGATCGGTCTTAATCACCCGCCAGTTCAGAGTCCACCTTTGATTTCTAGTCACAGACGGAGCTGATTTTCAAGAAAGAAACTTGGCCAATGTACCCTGAAAAGTTGTTTTGGGGAAAATGGATTTTAGAAATGAACATAATGATGATCTGATCATAGATGATAATGTCAGAACTCAGCGTGCTGTAGCCTCTCTTTTCTGAGGGCAGACTTACTTTTCATTTGGAAAGGTGCCCAACAGACAGCAAGAATCCAAAACACAACTAATATACAGAGGAAAGATGGTTTTAGTTGGGCAGGAGAGAGAGCAGAAGCTTCTGTAAGGAACTTTGGGTCTGTGTAATGCACTGCCTTTTGGCGGAACCAGACTTCTCTGTCTCTGTAGAGTAAAACAGGACATTCATAAGACAAGTCCCATTTCTCTCTTGAAAGTTTTTCTCCTTTAAGTTTTAGGAGGAAAGATGTGTCAGTCTTCCTCAGCTGTGTTGGTTTTAAAATTAAATTCCTGAACATGTTCAACGCTTAGAAATACAATAAAGTCTTAAACAGAACAACAAAAAAACCCCAAAACAAAACCCAAAATAACGCACCATAAAGACTTGTCCTCCTCCCCTGCTCTTTAAATGACACTTAATATGCTTTTTGTTTTCCCCTCTGCCACCTCACCTATCCAGAGGTACTTTTGGTCGTGCTGTGGAAGCTCTCAAGCTGCAGACGGTGACAGTGGGTGTGTGTAGTTCTGTTCAGTTAGTGTCAAGCAGCGCACAGGGGTGATGTAACTGTGATGCAACTGCGTGTGCTGTGTTAGTGCAGCTGTGGCAGTGAGGGGTCACCTGAAGCTTTGGGCGCTCTTATTTGCTGCCTCTGCCGACAGCTTTTTTGGAGGACACTCTGAAAAGTTGTGGCAGGTGAGGATATGGCTTTGGTCTGTACAGGATGTCCACGTGAGTGTGAAGGATGCAGGGAAGTTCTGTGCATCTCTCAGTCCTGTCTGAAGTGCTGCGGGTCCTCTGATCAGGGTGCTGGCTTTGCATGTGTGTGTTTTGGGATGAGGCACGCGTTCAGCCTCTGGTTCCTGATAGTATCAGGAATCTCGGTGAAGTCAGAATCAAACAAAGCACCAGACTGTGGTGTAGGGGGCAAGGAGGTGACAGCATTTGGGAATGGTGCAGCCCTTCTCTTCACCGCAGCTCGGCACAGGATGTCCCTCTCTGCCCTATTCACAGCACATCTGGCCAGGCTAAATGTGGTAGGTCTTGGATGTTTTTCCCCTTAAACTCTGTGCTGATAGACCGCATGCAGTGCCTGCAGACCCTGAATACACAAGCACTCTGCTGCTCAATTAGTGCCTAATCAAAGATTATTGTAGAACCCAGAGATCTTTAAGACCTGTCTCCGAGGTGCTGCAGTCACTGAGGGCTCTTAATCGTCTTACCTATAAATAATAATAGACCGTGCTTAAGAGGTGAGAGCTTCCCTTCCCTGACAGGACCCCAGAAAGTGCAGTAGCTCGACAAGGGGTGTTCGAACTGACATGAGCAAGGCTGTTTGCCACGTCTGTTTGGCCTCATCTCGCTGTTCCTCTCCTCTTACCTCTGCAGCATGCCTTAGCTGAACCCGTGCCACTATAGAAACAAAGCCACATGCCAGAAATACAGGCGTCCCCTGCCTATTAGCGAGGGCTTCACGTTGCTTCAGAGTTCGCTTGCTGGATTCTCTCTCCGCAGCCAGTTTTGCTGTATCCTTCCCGCTGGCAGCTGATGAGCTCAGCCTTTTTTATTTTTTTCCCTGCGAGGACCATGCCAAGATGGCTCTCTTCCTGTGTCCTTTCAGCTGGTCTTGGCAGAGCCATACCTTCCAGCAGCTAATTTCGTTAAAGAAGAGTCAGCCTGCGTAGCTGCCCTCCTGCAACTCGCACCGTGCCTCTTCCGTGGGGCAGCCTTGCGTAACGGAGCGGGTGGAAACAAAAACACAACGCCAAAATATGGCATTGCTCGGCGAGTTACAGGACCTCTTACTGCAGCGAGGAGAATTCTGGTGGTGCCTGGAAGGCTGAGAGCAAACCCTGACTGGTCTAAATACTTTATAATTTTGGTGGTGGAATGATAAACCCCCAGTGAAATGTTTTCCTAACTCTAGTGGTGGTAAAAATAGTAGGAAGAGTTCGACAGTACACAAGAGAGGGTTGAGATGTGTGTCTTTCGTAGGATATTGCAGCTCTTGAATGTCCCCAGATTCTTCTGGGGCCTTTTGAAGGGTTTGTTTTAGAAACGAGCTGTGCTACGTTAACTATACCGTTAGGGATAGAGAGTGTTTATTTCCACGAAGCTCAGGGCAGAAGAGATTGTATGGGCAAAGCAGCCCAGGAGAGGACTCCCAGGGATCTTTTTTTCCCCCACTTCTGAAAAAGTTGCCTATTCCAGTAGTTGCTTTTGCATCCTACAAAGAGGATGGTTAAACTCTGCCAAGACCGAAGAATACTCCCTCCTCTGCTGGCCCTGCTGGGAGAAGCAAACGAATAGCTGTGCCTTTGCATGGTCCCGCTCTTGAGCTTGCCAAGAAGCTGTTCTAGCCAGTAAAAGAGTCTGTCAGTGCTCTGTTTTGGCCTTTTCTCCCTTAACTTATCTATGGGGAATCTCCTTTCCCCCCCCCTCCCTGCCAGTGTTTTCTTTCCTTCCTTCTATTTATTGTTCTTCCTTCTTCCGCACTGCTTTACACGCCTTTCCTTCCCCATGCCTCTATAAATTCCCCTCTTATGCCCGGGCAGCCTCCCTGTGTACTCTTAGATGATGAATCTGGGTCTGCCTTCCCTGCTGCCTCTGTCTGCAGCACTGCGTTGGGCTTGGTGACCTGTAAAAAGGGAGAAGGAGGTTCCATCACAGGGTTACAGCCCATGTGCTGCAATTTTTCCTTCCTGGGAAATGCCCAGGCACCCTTTAATAAACTCGTCTGAGTGTCGTTAAATCAATTGAAACACTGGGCGGTGATTTAGATGCTGTTTTTAATAAGTTAAGGGATCATCTTGAATTCATTACTGCTTCAAAAGCCACTTAGGTAAGTCAGTTTAAAATAAAACCCAAATGCAAACAAGAAAACCCGCAAACCAGTAATCCCACAACACTCCTCAACCCCCTCCCAGAACCAGAAAATTGTAATTCTGAAATAAAATTTAAAAAGAGTTCAAAATTAAAGACTCCAGTAAAGCGAGGGAGTGGGGGAGAAAGGGCATTCCCAGCACTTGGCAACAGCCGTAACTCTCATCTGCTCCCGGTGCCTGTTGCCAGACTTTCAGCCAGGGATGCTTCGTGCCCAGTGGAGGACAGGAGGTTTTGCAGCAAGGCTGACCTTTGCTGCTGTAGCTGCTCAGAGTACCGTGACCCAGCAGCTCAGGCCTCAGATGCTTGCTGACAGCAAGGAACACCCGATACTTCTGCATCCTCTGTGTCGGCACCTGTGTTATTTGTTGCCTCCTGCTTGGTGTCACCTGGGATGTGACACTGTGATACAGCACTGACCAGATCCTGGATGTGATGCTTCCCCTGTGGGGAAGCACTGAGTCAGTAGGTGGAGGTGGGAAGGTGAGACTTGCAGGGCATCCTGGGAATGCTGGCTCCTCCAGCACTGTCTGTGTCAAAGGCATCAGTTTCAGTGTTATGTTAGAGACATTCCCTCAGAAACTGAGAAAGGGATATCCTGACCCTTTGCAAGTGATCCTCATGGACCTCTCTGGTCTTAAAATGTGAAGGTGGCTTTCTGAAGAGTGATATGTTGGGATTTGAAGGCGTCCACGTGTTGTGCTCTCTGCTGCCGAGGGTCTGAGGGTTGGCACAAGCTGGACTGAGGACTGTGCTCAGCAGCTCGAGGATCACCTGCTTCTTCACTGTTGCTGGCATGGGGTGTATAGGAGGCAGGCAGCATGGGATAAGCCCTCTTTCCATAGGGAACAAGCCAGCAAGTCCCCAAGTACACCTCCTCATGTCAGTCTCTTGTTTACATGTCAAAACCAGTATGACATGCAGCTTTCCAGCAAGATGGGGGCAAGCAAGAACCCTTCACGTGTAGCCTGTGTTAGTCACCCTAAGTCACACACAGCCTACTGGAAAGTACTTGGAGTAAATATATCTGGAACATCTTTTAGAGACTTACCAGAGTCCCCCTCCTCCCCTTCCTACCAGCAGTGCGGTGTGATAGATGGGAAAACAGTGGTGTGCTGTTCTCTTCTGACTGCTTGGATCCTCCCCTCCTCTGTCCTGAGCTCACGTGGATGCCAGGTCACGCCAAAGCAGTGGTGACATAGAGGGGACATTGCCATGTGAGGCAGGAGTGGTGGGATGTGACCTCTTGGCAGGAGAGAGTTGAAGCCCTGGTTGTCAGCAGAGCGTCGCTTGGCAGATGGGGAGATGGAGCGGAGAGGTTTGCTTGGCTGTGCTTCCAGATGACTTCCCCTTTTAACGTCATTGTGAAAGCTTTCCAGGAAGGCAGTGTGTGATCCCGGTTAAAGTCCTTCCTTGCCTTTAAATACAAGCTTCCTGAGAGCTTGAAAGCCTTGTTGGGGGGTAGCAGTATTGACAGCCCAAAGGAGGAGTGTTGAGCTGAGTTGGACTGCCATGATCCCTGTCCACACATTGGACTCTGCTTTTAGTTCCCTGCTCTTGCTGTCTAAGGAAAAGATGGGATTTTAACACATCTTCATTAGTCTGAAGGGTAATACGTTCTACTTCCAGACAACTCCCCGTTACATATAATCAATTTTAAAGGCAAAAAGTTAATGCGATTTATAATTAGTGATAAGGAATTCTAAACCTGGAATTGCAGGGCTGTGTATTAATGAATAATCCTTCTGAAGGCTCACAAAATCTATGTCTGAGCTTGTATAGATTGCTCATGGCGCATAAAATGCGTTAATTTCTGGGTGGACTACACTTTAAAATAACATGTTTTTCTATTCTCTGATTAGAAGGGTTGAATTGTGCTGCAAATATATTCACAAGTATTGTTTAAAGAGGATGTTCTGCGTGGAAGTTTAATTCCTAGCAAATTTTCATAACTTATTTCTGTGTACGTAATTTAGAAGCTTTGGGTAACTGATTTCCGTGCTTGCCCAGAGGCAGGCTGAATGAGCCTTTCTCCACAACACGCTGTTAAATTGGCAGAGATTTGGAACGGTAGAGTGACTTGCAGCAAAATGATGTTTGTGAGGCTTCACACAAACTCCTGCTTTCTGTTACAGCGGTGTAATTATTTTACTGTCCTTCGAAAATGTGTACAGCAAGGAGTAGACGTAACAGAAATACCTGCCCTGAGCAATCTGACTGAAGACAAGAGGGGAGGGGATGATGTGCAAGTAAAACCGACAATAAGATGATTGGCAGCTGTATTAATAGTGTTACATTCTATAAATAACTTTGATCTACAGTCAGAAGTTTCTTGTCAAAAACATTTGCATAATACTGTTGAGTCAAAATGTAACACGGTGATTTTTCTTTTCCTTCACACCAGACCAATCCACGATGCGGTCGAAAATGACCACTTGGAAATTGTCCGCCTGTTACTGTCCTATGGTGCTGATCCAACACTTGCAACCTACTCTGGGAGGACCATTGTGAAAATGACCCACAGTGAACTCATGGAGACCTTCCTCACAGGTCTGTGCCCACATTGCATAGGGCTTTCTGGTCCTGGCAGATGGGGGCTTGTTCCCTGTCCCAAAAAGTCCCACCCTCCTGGCAGGGGTGACTTCATGCCAAGGAGCCATGGGGTGGGGTGGGCTGCAGTAGCTCCCTCTGTGCCTGCAAAAACCCAGAGGCTGCAGGTGGGAAGCACAGCCATGCTTGGGGGCTCCTTCTAATTGAAACTCTTAATAAGTCATAAGGATTATTCCACTGTCAGATTTGATAGGTGGGTAGGAGGTCAGCGGGCTGTTTCGGTGCCTTCAGTTTTCTGCTTGAAATGTGAAAACAAGAACCTTGCCAATTCAAATAGCTGTTTGTTAAACATACTCATGTTTTCCCATGGTCTTGCTTTTTATCTTGGACTATTTTTGGTTTTGCCAGTTCTGCCGTGTTTTATATCTGAAATACTGTAAAACTACATTAAAGGCTCTTGTCTTTAAACATGTCCATGCTGTAACATGGTTTTAGGGGGTTTTTTTCCTCTTAGTTTTGGATGAAGACACTTACATTCCCTAATAACTTACCTCTGAGCATTCACAGTCCATGAGTTTAAGTATTCACCTGTTTTACCTGTTTAAAGGGTGCAGTATAGAAGGCACGTAAGTGTATCAGGACTCCAGTCTGATACAAAGTCCAGCATCTTTGACTTCCTAGCATCCTGAATCCCAGTATCTTTTCACCAATTCAGCTTGTAAATCTCCCAAATTATATCTGTAGAAGAGAACTACACCTTCTGAACATATCTGTGTGGAAAAACCTTGTTCATCAGTTTATTTGGGGGCCACAGTTTCACCCTCAAGTTGGTGTCCGGTGTAAAATGTGAAGGCCAAAAAAATGAGATCTTCACAAAAATGAGATGCTGCTCTCAGTTTCTGAAGCTGAAGCTTGGATCTGTCCCTGTTAGACCTTTGATGTGGTGTGTCATTATTTGATGTGGGGGAATGGCATGTATATGCTGTTGTTTGTAGCATGTGTGCCAGGAATATGGTGAGGGATTTTTTGATGGAAGGTATGGAGGATGCGTATTGAGGCTCTGTTGACGCACGGTCTGCTAAACTTGCCAGCTTTTTGTTCTCATCAGTATGTTTTTGTTGTTGTTTTTTCCTCTCCAGAGTATTTAACTGACCTGCAAGGTCGAAGTGTTGATGACCCTGGTTTGTACTGGGATTTCTATGGCAGCTCTGTGTGCGGTGAGCAAATGTTGCCCTTTATTTCTTTGTACGCAGAGACTTTAAAAACATGGGGCACGTGGGGGTGGAGGGGGCTGTTCTGTTGTTGTGGTGGAGGAAGCTAGGAAGGAAGCAAACTGATTTTGTTTACAGATCACGTTACTGAGAAAAAAAGCAAGACCTGCAACAGTCTTTTCATTGCTGACTTAGCACCTTTATTCAATTTTATTTAGATCCAAAAGATGAATCTGGATTTGATGTCTTGGCAAATCCTCCTGGCCCTGGTGATGAAGATGAAGATGGCTTCAGTGATGTGTTTGAATTTGAATTTTTGGATGAGCCTCCCTTACCGTGTTACAACATTCAAGTGTGTCTCTCTCAGGGGTAAGAACAAGTACAGGTTTTGGGGTAAAAACATGTGGGATGTCCTGCTTGGGGTTGGTGGCAGTTTGTGATGGTGGAGAAAAGCACAAGACATACAATTTTAACATAAATGAGAGATCAATATTTTAGCTGCTGGGGTTTTTTGGAAATAAACTAATAGGAGGTGAGAGGGTCTGGTTTGTCAGGGCTGAGTTTTTACTGCCATATTCCAAAGCAGGACAAGTGACATTTGAACACAAATCCCTTTCCTCATCCCAGACAGGCATCTTGTTTATAACTTCCCAAAATAGAAGTGCTTCTAGCACTTAAATTTGGATATCATGTTTGTAAGGTGTTAATTGTATTTTGCGGGCTTTCCTGTTCTGCTGCTGAGTGGACACGCTTTTGTGGATGAAAAAAGGACACCATTACTGCTTTTCTAGACTTTGTTGCAAAACTGGTTTAAAGCTCTGAATTGGAATAAACAAATAAGCTTCTTAGGGAAGATTCTATGATACTTAATAATAAGCAAAGACCTGGAAAGTTGTATTATCTATTATATTTAAGATATAAATTAGATTTGTATACAACTGTTGTTCACCATTTGCACCGATTTTGATGACAGCTGGTTTTAAATACTCATCATGCAGGAGTGTGGGTTTTAGCATGATTTTGTTACTTGTGTGATGGATATAACTTAAGTTCCCTGAAGTAGACAACTACAAAGATTGAATTTAAAAACTGTGTTGTTTATCTGACAAAAAACCAACTCACTGTTGACTTCTATTTAATATTGGCATCTCTAGAAGTCAGAGGTGCTGAATTTTGTGGTTATAAGTCATCTACTAATTTGCAGATTGAAAGTTGGGCTCAGCTGGGCTAACCTTCAGCTGTATGAGTTGGGGTGGCTACTGGCCCACGTGGGCACTGAGGAGCCCACGTTTTATAGGTTCCAGTGCCCCTGTGTGCCTGGATCCCTCCTTCCTCAAAGCTGCAGGCAGCAGTACTCTGAATAAATACATACACACCTGCTCATCTGTTACATTTGACCCCTGGGCAGCAGCCTTGATTTCAGAGGGGTCGTTTGTGGATCAGGGAGGGTTTTACACAGAGCAGTGTGGGGAAGAGTCAAGAATCCTGTGACTTAATGTCAGTTATTGGAGCAATCCTGTGACTTAATGTCAGTTATTGGAGCCTCTTTCTCCTTTGCTTCTGCAGACCACGGAACTGGCTTCTGCTCTCGGACGTGGTGAAGAGGCTAAAAATGTCATCTCGCATCTTCCGCTGCAACTTCCCCAACCTGGAAGTCGTCACCATCACGGAGGCAGAGTTTTACAAACAGACTTCCCTCAGCCAGTTGTTCTCTTGTGCTATGGACCTTGAAGCCTTTAACCCAGAGAGCAAAGAGCTGTTGGACTTGGTAGAGTTCACAAGCGAGCTCAAGACTCTGCTCGGCTCCGAGCTTCACTGGTTGCATCCGCACGAGGACCCTCCCTTCGACATCCTCTGGTGAACCTTCAGGCCATTTAATGTACAGTGCTCTATACAGTTACTTCTTTATGTATATGTGTTCAAATGAAATTGTTTCTGTAAAGAAAGGACACTATTAAATATGAAAATATCTTTCCTTTATATAAGAGATCTGAATTCCAGTTGGATGGATTTTGGAAGAATTTTTTTTTAAATTCAATCAGTTTTTACAAAATTGTTATATAATGTTTCTTTAAATGCACACAGGCTTTGGGATAAGTTTGTTATTACTCGGAACACATTTTTTTTTTAAAGAACACACCCACACACATTGACTTTGTTTCATACAAAGCACTGATTACACAGAACATACTTTTTCTAGGTGATGTGATCAAAGTCGTGTGGCTTGTTTGGGAGATAGAATTCGGTAAGGCACTTGGTGATATTATTTTCATTTTTTTTGTTTACAGAATTACCTGCTTTGGCCAGGTAAGCACTATTGAATATAATTCAATAGTTTGTAATATAAATTAAACCATATCCATACGCATCAACTAATTGTAAGAACTTTTATATCCTAATTTAAAAGCTGTGAAATTTAGTTTTCACACATCAAACCGGATTGTTTATATATGTTTAAACATTTTATGCTCTTTATTTAAAGAAGACTTTGAACTATTTTTTCTGTACCTTGTAAAATATTGAAAAACTAACATATGTTGAAGTTGCTTGAAACTGTACATAAACTAAATTTTCTGAATTGTGTGTTCATGTTTGAGATCTGTGTTTTAACTTTGTAAGTAAATCTTCTGCCTTTGTATTTATATTTTACAAAAATTTTCTTAAAGGCAATAAAACTGTTGAGAAATGAAGAGGCTAAAGTGACTCCCATTAACTCCATGCCTGGTTGTGACATGAGCTTCATCTCATTAGTGTTTATGAAAGGAGGGAGTAGTTTCTGAAGTGGGGCAGGGCTGGTAGAGGTGCAGGCAAAGCAGCTGATGAAATCGGGGCCAATACAATCTGTATTGGCTTTCTAAATTCAATGTTGCAAGAAAACATCAGGCAGGTTTTTTGGTGGGACAGAGGTTTAAAAATGGTGTTCACAATACCTTCTGCACCTTTTTGCTAAAGAATTGTGAATAGGTTGGGTCATTTTCCCTCCTTTGACATCCTTATAACTTCCATTGGCTAATTCTCTTTTCAATGAAGCCTGCAGAGTGGAGGAAAACAGTAGCAGGGGAAATGCTTCTGTTTTAATGTGGAGCATTAAAGCTGTGAGCACATTTTGGGGGGATCTAAAGGGACAGTGACCAGAATGTCACTTTTGCATAGCTTGGGAACTTGCACCTAAGAGGCTGGGCTCTCTGGGCTTGGGCAGACCCTCTCTGCCTTCCCCTTGTGGAAGGAAGTTCTTGCTGTGAACTCAAACTCCTGAGTTTTAATTTGGGGCTGTTATTAAGAGTAGTATGTCCTATGATAGTCAATTGCTTCTGAGGTGTTTAAATCACACTGCTCTTCTGATGAGGGCCAGGACCCCACCCAGAGGGTCTTGAGCAGAGCACCTGGTCAGTCTGGGAGAAGAATCTGGGAAGAAGTTTCTCCATTGTCCTGAAGGCTGAAGGTAAGGGGGAATGATGTCTCATTTCTGAAGGTGCCCTGGAGGGGAAGACTCAGACCTGCTGCCTCTCGCGGTGCGTTGCTGGTGAGTCTCCTGCCAAACGTTTGTACTGTGTGGCTTTACAGCGGGGCTGTTCCTGTGGGTAAGGTGGTTTTGTAGCTGAGCCAAGAGGTGAGAGAAGGGTCCAAAAGCTGCCTGCTGCTGGAAGCTGAAGTCCCATTTCTGCCCGGGACAGGGAGTTTTTAGTCCTAATACATCTGCTGACATCTTTTTTCCAGATTTTGGGTAAGGAGGATGATGGTCTCTCCTGCACAGCTTTTATGTGCATGCTGTATTTCCTTTTAAAACAGTCTCCAGCTTTGCAAGGAACTGAAACACAGACACCTCTATAGTGCCAGCTGCTTTCATCCCCTGGTTTTCCCAGCAAAAAGAGGTGGGCCAGAAAATTTAAGGCAAGGGAGAACATTAAAAGCAGTTGTTACAGACATCTTTATCTGATCAGCTGTGTAATGCTTGGATGGCTTAAGCTGGGTATAAATCAGCTTTGTGCCACTTCCCGGGGTGTGTGGCAGACACCTCACTTCTCGCCGAGCCCCTCGGGCAAACAAAAGATTGACACGGTTTCCTCTTCTGGCCAGCTCCTCCTCAAAGAATCCTGAGCACGTGCTCCCCGAGCATCTCTGCTTAGTCAGCTTTCCCCCGCCTCCACCGGGTACAGTTGGGCCTTCTCCACGCTGGCTCCTGCCTGGTGCTCAAATACAGTAACAGCCTTATGCTGCTGTAATGCGAGGGTGTGTGCCTGCCCTGGGCGTCTGTGCTCTAAAAATAGGGCCATGGCAGGGAACACCTGATCCCAGCGCCGTCCCTTGGCATAACGTAGCCGTTTTATACTCTGGGATGTACTTCTTTAAAGGGAACTTGGCTGTGTGAGGGTGCTTGAGGGAACGCAGAGGGTTCAGTGGAGCACGAGGGGACACAAGGCTGGCTTGGCTGCCCCTGTGCTGGGTGGTTTGAGAGAGGCTGGATGCAGGTGTAGCTTTGCAGGAGGCAAGCCGAGGGGAGAGTTACCTTGGGAGAGCAGAGATGGCAGTGTTCCAGCAGGGAGTGAACTTTGTGACAGTCTGAGTGTGGGCAGGGCAGTGAAACACTGGCCAGCGCTGGGACTGTCTGGATCCTGCAGGGCTGGAACTGGGTGAGCTCCAGCCAGCCTGGGGGCTGTGTTCAGCGGTTCAGTTTCTGATCTCACACTGCTCTCCTTTAAAGCACTTTCCTGTGCATCCTCCTTGGGCCAAAGATGCTTGCTTCACACTGCTGGCTTTGCTCCAGGTTAATAAAAAAACAAGGAAATGCAAACGCAGCCTTTGGGGATGGTAAAACCCTGCTGAGCCTGTTTCTTGCCTTCTGCAAGGTGAGAGCATGGTGTTGATGCTGTTGGGGACAAAGCCAAGGTGTTTCCTTGAATTTCCCCTGCTTATCACTTGGATTTGCTTGGCTGGGACTCTGTGCTGCCCTGTGGAGGCGTTGGACAACCACTGGTGCAATAGGGAAAAACCCTACTTCCAGCTAAAGCTGGCAGATGAGCCTCGCTTACAAGAGGTTCCTTTGTGAAATTTTTACTTGTTGCTGGCTGGGAAATCCCAGGGAATACCCAGTTCCAGGCTGGCTGCCTGGTGGGGAGGCTAAGGGGAAGTCACAGCACCGGCAGCGCTGAGAGGATTCCCCTGAGATAAGCGATGCTGCTGAGGACCAAAACACTGAACCCCTCTTTGTCCTTCCTGCCTTACCCAGGAGTTCTGCAGTGTGGGGTCAGCCCTGGGAGTTTCCTGTTCGGGTCATTTCTCCCTCCAGCCACTCCTCTCATTTCTTCTGCTTTGCTGTGGTGGCTGAGCTGGAGTCTTGTGCCAAGGACACTGATGCAGTGAGTGGCAAGCAAGGGTCAGAGGAAGAGTAGATGTGGTGCTTAGGCACATGGCTTAGTTGTGGGCTTGTCAGGGCTGGGTTAACCTTTGGACTTGATGATCTTGGAGGTCTTTTCCAACCTTAATGATTCTATGATTTTAGTTAGCAGGAGCAGAATGGAAATTATTTTAAAAACTGCTCCCAGGGGCCAAGCTCACTCCATGAATCAAAAGAGTTTGAAGCTGACTCCTCCCTTCATTTCTGTGCTAAATAATGAAACTATAGATGAGACCCATCATTTGAGCATTAATGATTGGGGTGGTAAGTGCAGGCAGCTGCCATTCCCAGGCTCTGTGGAGCTGCTGGTAAACACTCAGCATCATCAGTTTGCACAGGGAAAAGGCACACATTATTACTTTAAACTTGCACAGATCCAAGGTAACTGGAAAAATAGCATTTTGTCTGCTTCAAATTGTTTGCAGAACATATTTTCATTTCAGTACGAGACCAGTGGTGGTAGGAGAGGGCTTGGCACCACCACACAAGGTGGGAGAATTGAATGCCATTAATTGTGAAGACACAGATCTTTTCTCAGTGTGCTCATTCACTGTTGCATTTCTGCTAGAAGGAGGAGCAGGAGAAGGTAACAGGCATCCGACAAGTTTCACTTGGAGTGATGTCAAGGACAAAAATCTCCAAAGAGATCTGAAGAAGATGAAGCTCTAAGCACCCCACCATGATGCCCATCTGCATCAGTCTTGCTAGTTCTGCGTTTCACCCATTAAAGTGGTTTGCACGGGTTCCCCTGCTTGCATAGTGAAGAGAGTATTTTCCTGCAAGTTAAGTGATGGATCCTGAGGAGCAGCAGTGCCTTCTGCCCTTGGGGTGAAGAGAGCCATTGCTTGTTTCTGTTTTGCCAGTCTTGAAGAAAACCCCGTCCACGCCATGTGCACATTTTCCTCCAGCAGACTGACGTGACTGTAGACGGTTGCTCTCTTGAGCCAGGTATGAACCACAAATCTGTCACTAAATAGATTTTCCTTTTGTTGTCACATTAATTTGCAACTCATTAATAGTGACAGCAGTGAGGTACTGCACTGATGCAGATTTGCATATTCATGGCTAACTTATTATTAAACAAATAAGATTTCCCTAGCTTAGGAAGCGCCCAGAGTAATGCCACATTGTGCATTATAACAGCCTGAATGTTTTATTTTCTTTTTAATATGTTAATAGATGCAAGGGGCGCTCTTTTTTTAAGTAAATGTGCATCTATAAAATAACGTGTAATTTAAAATATCACAATTGTTTAAATAGTAATCCATTAACAAACCTGCCAATAATTGAGCACAAATACCTATTTAATGTACAAATCAATTAATCAATTCTAAATGCTGGCTTTGTTGCCTGATGACCGTAACACAGGCAGTACCAGCAAGGCACAGCCAAGCCACTGTGCCGGCGAGGTGAGCCAGAGGTGGAGAGCTGATCCCATGTTTTATGGCTCGTTACAGTCAAATTGGTTGGTTTTCACAGTCGCTTTTGTTTCTTCTCCCCAGAGGAGTGGTGGGAGAGAAAGTGAAGACTGAGCTTGCTGTGGTACCCACTGTCACCCTCTTGTCTTACTGGGCATGGCTGAGGAAAATATGGTCATCTTGGCTCTGCAGGGACCTCCCTGCTCCCCCTTTTCTCTGCCAGCAGGCAGAGACACCAGCTTTGGCTCAGCCCTGGCCAGGAGGAGGGCAGAGCTCTGCCCCCAGCATGGTGGGTGGGCAGTGGGCAGCAAACTCCCCTGGCACCGTGGGTTTCTTCCCCTGTGCTGAAGGAACCGTGGTGAAAAGCCCTTGGAGTTCAACAGGCACCCAAAATCTGCAGGTGGGAGGAATGGGAGGTGTGGAGAGCAGGGCTGTCCTCAGGCAGGTGTTTTAGTTCACTTGCTGGTAACAGCCAACGTCCTTTGCCCATGAAGTAGCACAGCTTTTTTCTACTGGGCTATTCAAGACGATCCAGTATGCACAGCAAACCCCTCTTCAGATCCCTACTACCACATCCATATTTTTCATTCCTTTCTGGCTCTTCTAAAAATTTGTAGGGTAGTGGGAATAATTGCATGTGAGGAAACCAGCTGATTATTGCAGTTCCCCTCAGTCTTGAAGTGAAGTTTTTTTCCTGACCTGACTTTCCAGAGTCCACTGACGGTGTTGCCTAACCACAAAATGCGGTTCTTACCCCATCCTGCAGTTGCCTTGTGAGTCACAAGCCCCCCTCTTTAAACCACCAGCCCATGCTTCCAGCCTCCCCATGCTCTGGAGCTCCTGTTTCTGGCTAATGGCAAAGTGTGTATGGCCCTGAAGAGACACAGATAAAACCAAGGATGCTGAAATACAACCAGAAGTCACCCCAAAGACTGTATCCCTGCAGGTGCAGAGCAGGGTGAGGCTGTTTTTAAAACCTGTGTACAGCAAGCTCACAGAGCCCTTCTCCAACAGGGGATAATTTAATTTCCTGATGTGGGATCTGCTTTCATCTTCATCTCCTGGCTTGGGTCTTCCCTTGGCACAATGAGGAGTGCCAGTGGGACTGCAGCCCAATTTCCACTGCTCTGTGGCTGCAGGCTTTTCCACTCACTGAGGATGTAGAGGGTTAGGCAACACGTGTCAGACGCTCATGATGTCAGAGACAGTGTTTAGTATTTGTAACTGTCGAAATTTCAAGGAAAAGGCTACCTAATGAAAACCCCTTTCCAATGTGCCATAAAACTCCTGTTTAAGTAAAACCTCTGTGAAGACAAGTCCTGACAGGCCTCCTGAAATGAAAAGGGCAGATTATTTAACAGCTGATCAACACTAATAACCCTTGGCAAATACAGTATGCAAATTCAGTGCTGGAGCCAGCATGAGCCGAAGGGACTCTTCTGTGACAGCCTGGTCTGGCTGCTCTCAAACCACAGAGCCCAGCACGGGGAGTGGGGAGACCTGGGCTGCCACTGCCACGTGTTATCTCAGTGGTCTGTGGGTGCTTGTTGAGGAGAAGTTCCTCCACCATCACAGGAATCTAATGGGCATTTGGCGTCTGACCACTCAGTGGGGCTGGGCTTGGGCTCCCTTGCTGAGGTGCTGGAACTGATGGCATAAAGCACCAAGGGAACTGAAACAAATAGTTTGGAGCTGGGTATCTTGTCTCCCCACTTCACGACATCTTAGGGTAAATATCACTTTTAAGTATCTTCGTGACCTGCCAGTCTACACAAACGTAATTCTTCTTTCTGAATTGGGCCAACCCATGGGCAGTTAAGCAAGGGATGGAGTTGGGTTTCCAGGGTGAGTTCATCCTTCTGTCCCCTAGCTCCATGGCACGAGGGTGGCTTTGTAGCTGCCTGGCTGCCCTGCACAAGTCGGCTTCCCCAGCCCAGGGACTGTACCTGTGCTACCCAGTGGCTGCTGTGAGCACCTGGGGATTTGAGGCGCCTCCCTGAAGGGCCAGCTCAGCACACGGCAGTGCTTGGGAACGTCCCCACTTGGGCTGGTTGCACTCCCTAAACCAGCAGAAGCCCCTCAGGGTGGGTGAGAACAGGGAGGGATGGTAAAGGGTGGGAGATCACCCATCCCCCTGCAAGGGGAGGAGGCAGTGCTGCCTGGGTCTGGGAGCAGGGCGAGGGGTCAGGCACAGGCAGGGAAATGTTGCCCTTTTGGTGGCAGTGTGGCGTTACCTTGGCTCAGAAAGTTGGGTAAGCCTGTGCCTCCGAAACCTGGATGCTCTGCCCATCCACCAGCTGGTGCTCCCAACACAGCCCCTAACAGCCTGGTGACCAAACCTGGCTGGTCCCCAAGGGGTTACCTCTCCTGAAATGGCTGCCATGCCAAAAGAGACGGAGTGCCTTTGAGTACCACTGTTTTCAAAGGCTCAGGAGTGAGCTTGATTAGCAAAATCAACAAAGAGATGCAAATACGCTGCAGCAAAAAGGTGCTTTGTAAGTCTGGGAGTCGGGCCCCTGGGTAGCGGGAAGCAGCCGCTCTGTGTGCTGGGAAACGCTGGAGAAGGGAGAGTGTGTTATTCCCGAGAAAGCAGCGGCTCAGACCAGCGCACGGCTCTGTGGACACAGAGCAGCGTCTCCGTCTTCAAGGTTATTTAATAGTAAACAAGAGCTGTCAGGAGGGAAGGAACCACCGCCGCCCAGGCACTCCCAGGCTGTCTTGAGAGCACAGCAGGAGATGTGGCACAGGCAGTGCAGGCTGGGGGAATCCAGAAAGCCCTTCCCAGGCTCATTTCTCCAGCTGCAGATCACCTCAAAAACGCAGCCTCACGCTCAGCCCACGTTTGACTTGCCAGGGCTTCAAACACCCCACCAAGTTTCTAACAACATTAAAGCCTTTCCTGCTCAGTGTTTGCTTTCACTTCACCTGCAGTAACTCTTGGTGCTCCGTAGGGCCCTTTGCTTTGGAGGCAGAACAAGGTGAGTCAGCCCCATCCCTCACCCAGCCAGTGCTGGGGGAAAAGGAGGAGGATGAGGATGAAGATGTGGGGGAGGAGGATCGGCAGAGCGGACCTGCTCAGCAGCTCGTGCTGAATCACAGCAAAACAGCCCCAAGGACAGTCCCTCTTTGGCTGCCAGCGGCTCCCAAGTGCACAGGAATGCAATATCCCAGGCAGTCTGTTTGTGAAGGCGTGAGGCAGTTTTTAAAATACACAACAGAGACTTCTGCAGGGCTTGGTCCTTTGTAAAGTAAATTTATTTGACAGGTTTATTTCTTTATCAGGTATTTGTCTAACCCCGTGACACTGAGAGAACTGATTTCCTGGTACAAATGTTAAAATGTAAACTCCCAGAGGTGTGGACTGTCACAACCAGTGTCCAAAATATCCTCACCCCGATTTCTTGTTGAGTGTCTTGGTGTGACAGCAGGAGACTCTAGAGACGCTGGATAATCTATGCTATGATCACACTAGGACACCAGGAAAAGAGCCCCAGTAAGAGGACAGGAGACAGGCTTCTGGCCATCCTGGCTGAGTGGCTGGTGGATTCAGGGGTTAAAAACAAGCCTTTTGCAAGCGGTGCCTCCATCCAACAGGATGGAGAGATTAGAAACACCTAAAGCGCCTGAAGGTTTGCAGCACCACTGACTGATCAAATAAAAATATGTGAATCATAAATCAATGTAATTTAAAGCAGACTTATTTAGAAATTGAGATTGGGCACTAAGGGACTTACTCAAATCACTCTAGCTTGCCATTAGCCACCCCCTGAAACTCTGTGTGCTCTCTTGGGGTAGCTGAGGTGGGGGTGCAGATGTGCTGCCGCTGGTTTAAATCAGACCTGGGCAGGGAGCTGGGACAGAGTGGCTGGGGAGGGACCCAGGGTGAAGGAGGGACCCAGGGTGAAGGAGGGACTCAGCTGCCTGCTCACCCCGGCTGCTGCCTGGCCCTGCTGGCCACCGCCAGATGACGGCCAGACGGCAGGAGCAGGCTGTGCCGTGTGGCTGCAGGATGACATGAGGTCTCAACGCAGCCCAGCGTGTCAGGGACCACAGCCAGTCCCAGCAGAGACAGACACTCTGGTGAGTGCCTTCCCTCTCTCACTTGGCTTAACAGGCAGCTTTGGCTGTGCTTCTGCCATCATTTGCCACCTCCCCTCCTCAGCATGCAGCAGTCCTGAGCATCTGAGGAGGGACACGCTGCAGTTGTGCACAGTCTGTGGTTGTGTGTGTGTGTGTGCACGTAAAGGGGGTGCTAGCTGCTTGTTCCCAGCCCCAGCTGTGCAGGAGATCCTATTACCTGACCTAGAGCAGGAGCCAGGAGGGAGGAGGTTGGCTCTCGGCTCTCTCTTCCCATCGGGCTTGCAGTCACCCTGCAGACACATTAGTTTTCCTAAAAAGGCACCCAAGAGCTTGAACAGCAATACCACCGTGGCATTTATTAATTTTTTAGCATAGCTCTCCCCCGACCTCCACTGTGATTTGCATACCTGTTAATCCTCTCCCTGCTGCAATAATTCTGTGAAGGATAGGGAAATTATATCTGAGCAATAACTCCTTGACTCGGAAGTTGTGGAACCCTGTGTGCCATCCCGATCAGAGCAGAGACTTCCAGCGAGTGGAAGCAGGAGGTTTAACCTCCTAAGAGCTGCATGTCACCTACAAGACCCAAGGAAAGCCATCCATTCCGAGTATGTGGAACCCAGCCCTACCATTCCCAGATGGTTCTGCCTCCAGGAAAGCTCTTGCTCTTGGCAATATTTTGCCTTCACAAAATTACTGTTCCCTACTGGCAGTGTCCCCTCCCTGCAGCAAAGTTTCTTCCCATGGGAGAGGGGAGGAAAGCCCTGTGCCCTGGAGGTTTCATTGCTTCTTCCAGCCCTCCCTGGGGAGCTGGGAGCGCCACCAGCTTCCTGCACATGCTGGGACTGAGCATCCCATGGCAGGACTGTGCTGCAAGGCAAGCTCTGACCCCAGCACTTTGGATGGCTTCTGGTGAGGTTTGTGACAGTTTTAACCAGCAAGAAGCTGCAGACCCTAGCAGCTTCATTAATCGCTTTTCTTATTGCTGTCTTTATCCTTTTTCCCCCCAGCTTTTTATTTCATTTGGATTTGTGGGTGCCTAACACCTCTTCCAGTAAAAATCCTAACGATGAGTCAGTCAGGTCCAGGTTCAGGTCCAGGTCCAGGGAACAAATTCGTCCAGAAATCTCTGGAAAAGCTGAGCTGGTTTTTCTTGTCATTCCACTTCCTCTGTGACCAGGAGGGGACAGGGCAAGTAGGCAGTGGAGGAAGGACAGCAGGGTGATGAGTAGGTGGTGGAGAGCTCTAGGGAGCTCACTGCCCTTATTTGGAATCAGCAGCGTGGGTGGACAACAGAGGGAAACACAGGAGAAGAGCAGGAAACTAAGTTTGAGGAGGAAACTTTTATCACGGGATGGTAAGTCCCCAAACAGCAAAGCACCTCTCGGTGAGGGAGCGACCAAAACCCCAGTCTGCTGCAACTTTGTTAAAACTGTGCTATGCTCTGGCTCTGCTAGAAAAAGAAATAATTCTTAAGGTCTGAAAGATGCATCTTTGAGGGCTCTGGCATCCTTGTGTGCTGTGTGTGCCCCCTGTGTGTACAGCTGTATGGACTCAGCGTGCAGTGGTGAGGGAGGTGAGAGAAGAGAGGTCTCTGTCCTGGGACCATGGGAAACAGCCCCTGATGCTTTTTGCCAAGCACAGGCAGGGAGGATCAGAGGCATCAGGACAGCAAACCCAGCATGTGAGCTAGGGTGAAGAAAGGCTTCACCACTGTCCTGTAGGGCCAACAGGGAGTCTCCCTTGCCTCTCTAGGGACAGACACTGAGCTCAGAGGCTCATGCCAAAGGCAGGGAGCTGGGAGGGTGGGCAGGGCACATATGGAGCAGCAGACTAAAGCAAGCAGGCTGGGTGCCCATGCTCACACCATGCACAGCCTGGAAGCAGCTGAGGCAGTGGTTCACCAGGCACCCCAGCCCTGCCGGCAGCGTTTGCTCCATCAGGCACTGACAGCGAGGTCTGGGAGGTTCCTCTTTCTGGACTATATTAAGGCACACACAACGGCTCAAGAGTGGGGTGAGAGGACAGCAAGGAGTTGTGAAAGAGCAGCACGCCGGAGCCTGTGAGTAACTGAGGCCTTTTGGCAGTGTTTCAGAAAATGGGGTGGTCCAGTTAGGGAGTTCAGGAAATTGTCTGAGTTAGATTAAACATTTTCTAAAACCTTCTGGGTGCTTGAGAGCTGACTTGAAAGTTGGCAAAGTTAAATAAAACAAAAGTTAACACATTCCCCTCAAATTATTTTGTTACAGGTCTAGTATAAAATCAGACTATTTTTCATTAGTTTCAACATCCCCTCCCATCTGAAGGCAGGAGTATCTGCACAGTAAAATGCTGGGATGCTTGCACAGCCATGCAGGGGGCCACATGTGACACATTAGAGCTTTAGAACACATTCCAAAAGCCATAAACCACGTAACCTTTAGGCTGAAAACTGGGTTTCTCTCTAGTTGAAGACTGGGTGTAAAAGAGTCTCTGTGGCTCTGAGGCTCAGTGGAGTCTTCCTTCAGCACCAAGGCCCTGGAGTGCCCAGCAGCAGAGAGTCTGCTCCGGACATGCTGCTTGAGAACAAGCACTTGAGTAGCTGCACTTTGTCCCTCAGGAGACAAGACTGCCACGGTTTGGGCAAGAGAAGCATCACCTCTCACATCAGCCCTGCACAACAGCAACCATGGAAGCAACAGTGGGGTTTCTCTCTGGAGAGGATGGGAAATGCATGGTGCCTGAGCAAAACAAGAGCTCCTCTGCCCTCATGCTCTCTGAGAAGACTGACTTCAAGCTGTGTGTCTCCCCTTCCCTTCAGAGAGCAAGTGGTGTTCGAGCTGCCTGAGGCAAAGGATTTCCACTGCTCATGCAGGCTCTGTGCAGCCAGGAGCTGCAGAGCAAACCCACGCCCTGCCCCTATCCACCTCCCTGGTGGAAAAAGAGCCCCTGATTCAAAAACCCCACCAGCTTGGGAAACTACTTGCTCCTGTCTCTTGGGAAAAGTTTCTACTTGTGGAATCGGAAGTGGTATCAGGCACAGAGCAGATGCTGGCGGCTTCCTCGCTCCATGGAAATAAGGAAGTAGGAAGCCCATTTAGACAAACAGTTCCACATAAATCTTAGCCTGATGTTTCTTGCCTGTACGATCTCTGCACAGGGTAAATTGAACTCTGCTTCATTGATGAAGCCCAGTGCTATTAGTTATATCTGTCTTTACTGCAGAGCTGCTTTAGGTGAGAAAAGAAAAGCAGTATGGCCCCAGGAGAGAGAAAGAAATCAGAACATAAATGCAGGTATCAAAGCAGAAAAATGCAGAGAGTGGTATTAGCCCAGGGTATGTTGGAGAAGAAAACAAACTCTTATCACAGCAAGAGCAGAGGAAGCCGTCCCACTGAAGGGAGGAGACAAGGAGGACAGCCGACATCCTGCAGAGAGGGAATCTAAGGTCTGGGGGAGGGAGAGCACAACCCCAAAGGCATGGCATCGGGGAGGGATGCGGCTCTTAAAGACACAGCTTCCCTGAACGCCTCTGCTGACGGGCAGCCAGGGCGAGGCAGCCAACGAGCAGTTCCCAGGCAGCCGGGGAGGCTCAGGGCAGGGGTGTGAGTGCCCGCATTTCCAAATTATGTGGTTTACAGGCTCCTTGCCATCCACAAAGTCCCAGGAGAAAGTGAGAGCCTAAACATCCACCTGAAATCTGGTCAGATGAAAATGAATTATTAAAAGAAGTGAAGATTTATTGCCTTTAAAAATTCATTAACAGGACAAGGAGAACAACTTTCTGCAGGAGCAAGGTTGGGAGGCAGCAGCAAGAAACGGAGTTTTGCCTTTGAAGGTGACCATCTCCAGGGAGGAGCTGGTGGCTGGTCTCTGATCAAGGGGTGAGAAAGGGGTCAAAAGCACCCACCCAGTGCCCAGTCCTTTTTGGCAGATGTTGAACATCCAGAGGACGATGCAGGGGGACCAAGCAGAAGCAGTAAGGACACTTCCCCTTTCAGTGTACGAACCTCACACGTAAGTGATGGGCACCTTGGCTAAACCCTGTGAGAGCCACAGAAGCCTGTTTGCTCTGCTTGTGGAAGAGGCAGTCACCAATCTGCCCTTGGGCACTGGATTTCCAAGATATCACTTTTTTTGTAGCCAGGAATCAAGAAGTGATTCCCGCTCTGACCTCTAGCAGAGGATGAGTGACGCTGCAGGGATGAGAAAAGGAAGAATGATCCAGGGGAGGATTCCCAGCAGTGAGTCAGAGGGGAAAGAGACTGAGGTGGAACTGGTAAAAATAGTTCATGCAACAGGGACAAGTCCTAAAAGAAAAGAGTCTTTGTCCAAAGAGGATAAAATAAAATCAGAAAGGGCTGCAGCAGCACCACAGAGATAGAGTTGAAACTGAAAACCAGGAAGAAAAGGCAGGAGGGAAACACAGAGAGGTTCCTCTCAACCCTTGTGGTCACATTTTAACACCATTGTAACATTTTGTAACATTGCAACACAAAAATTAAGATTTTTAACTCCAGGTCTTATCAGAGGGCTTGCTATTTCTAGCCATCTGCCAGGGTTGTCTGCACTGACAGGTGGGGGTGAAGACACTTTCCCTCATGGCTTCAGCTTCCAACTGTGTTCTTTATGTCCAAAGAGTTGTACTTGAGGCAGAACAGCTAAAGGAAGACCCTGTTTGTTCACTTCTGGTTTTAGTCACAGCCTGGTAAGTATTTTCTGGTGAGTCTACCTCATGTGCCTCATGGAGTTGGTAAGGAGTAAAAATTCCTCCTGGCACTCCGACGCACTGAAATGCCACTTGACAGAAACTACTCCGCCAGTTTGGATTCCATCCCTCAGTGCCCAAACCTATGGAAATGAATGTAGCCATTTGTCTTGTCACTTCCCTTCTTCTCCAGGGGTTCTGTCACACAAGCAAATTACAATTACAATGAAAGGGACCAAACCTAGCAGGCTCTTGGACTTCCCACAGGTCCCTCTCTGCTCTTCACCTGCTGTCCACCTCTGGCCATCCACTTCTGTGGGCCCTGCTCTGCCTACCTCATGGACTTTCTTTTGAGATTTTATTTTTCCTGCCTGTGGTTGAACGTGCTTTCATGCACATAAGATTTAATTTGTATATGTAACAGTCACGTCGGCCTCACCAATGTTCTCTATGCAACAGAAGCAATTTGCTCATGTTGACTTACTTTTTAGATCTCCTTACATAAGATGTGAGCTCTTGCTCATTTCTATTGAAACACACAACGACTACTACAGCTCAGAGCTGTGACCCAGTCCAGAGGAAGACGTCTTGAAGCTCTGACAAAAGTGCAAGGGAAGTCCCCCTCTCACCCCTGAGCTGTGGTTTACAAACCAGGTGGTAACTTTCATGTATGGATGGCCTTTTTTAACCACACTAAGACACTTATTTGCAGAGGACCTGGCCTGATGATAGAGGCTCCATATTTGCAAACAAACAAACCTGTCAAGATAAAAACGAAGTTCTGCTTTAAAATGTGTTTCGCTGGAAACAATACCGAACCCAAGTCCAGCCATTATATTCAAAAGACAAGCAAACTCTCTCCCCAAGTCCCATATCTTGGAAAGCCCATTATCTCAGCAACAGAGACTATCAGGGACCAAGCTCTTTGCCAGAGCTGTCCTCTTAGAGCTAAGTCACATGGTGTCTGCATCAGGCTGTTTTGTAGGTGGGGGAATACCACTGTTCGGTACTGGCAAAGGCTTCTACGTGGAATGCAGATGTAGCAGCAAAGCTGGCTGGATAAAACTACAAAACCAGCCCTGCCAATGAGCAAAGCAAGTGGCTTCAACAGCCCCCAAGCTAACTGTGCCTGGTTAGCTTGATGTGAGTGTGCCTGCATGAGGCAGGATCATAACTGGCATGGCTGTGGTGGCAGACACACCTGGTACACAGCCGCCTACATTACCAGAGCTCTCCTGTGTTATATTCTTCCTTGCCACGGTGTGTACAAATACCTACCCATAAAGTAAGATAAAATAACAAACTCTGTGGTGACTCCTGCACACCTGATGTGAGAAGAGAAAATGGGATTTTGCTGCATTAAAAAAAAAAAAGGACAAGATGCTAACTCATCGATATTTTTATTATGCTAGTTAACCTACCTCAAACAGGTACACAACAAGGCCAAGCAATTGTGGAGTGTGTTTGAGCTGAGAAAGAAAAAGGGGAAAAAAAAGAAAAAGCTCTCTAAAGGAAAGTTCAGATACATTTCAAAGCGCTACAGCTCTAAAAACACCAAAGGAGTTTTATCAAACTTCCCAGCAAAACTTTCCTCTGAGAGGAAATAGGGCAAGTGAGATTTCAAAGGGAGACATCTGAGATGATGACTGAAAAAACCTCCAACCCTGAGCCTCCTGAATGTGCATTTGTCCTGAGCTGTACGTAGCATGGCTACTGTCAGGCTGTAATTAAGACAAGAATATGCACTAAGCTCATTGACTAAAGTTCTGGATTAATCTTGGCTATAGTTGAGACCTTAGAGTCACCTGAAGGAGATGAGTTATCACAAAGCACTGATTCACCAACCCTTAAAAAGAGTGCAGCCTCTTAAAAAAATTTTATTATTTAATTTATCTTCTAATTAACAGCAGGTAGTGAATAGGAAAGTGTTTATCCTCCCCCCACCTCAGCTCACTACCCTGCTGTGTTATGACAGATGGAATGTTAATTAACGTGACCTGGCATAGAATATTTAATTCAAGACAGAGTATCATGGAAACATCTGACTGCCTCAGGGCTGGTCACCTACCAGGTACACCCTGGAAAACCCTTCTGTGCACAGTCCCACGGGCACCCATGGCTTTTAGCTGAGCTAATCCAAAAAAAGGTGAAAGGCTGTGCCCACGTTGGGTTCCTGAGGGCTTTGGAGGGGCTGGAACTGTACGCTGAGAGGAAGGGGTTCCTCAGGAAGGAGAGGTTTGTGAGGCTGCCTCAGGACAATCAATCCCTGAGTGACCTTTCCATTCAACAGCCAGGCACCTCTGCAGTGGGAATGCTGTGTCCCTGCCCCATGACCGGCGTGCCTGGCCTCCTCTCCCTCCTTGCAAGCGCAGCACTCCTCCTCCTTCACCAGGTGTTTCACTAACCCCGCTCACTCCCCAGTGTGCCCAGTACACCCAGTGTGCCCAGCCACAGCCAGCCTGGAGCCAGAGGTCAGGACTCCAGCTGGCCTCACCAGCTGCCAGGGGACATGACCCTGAGCACTGCCCTGCCCATGCAGAGCGTCCCTCCCAGACAGGCTGTCCCCCAGCACATGCCTGAGGTCTCCTCCGACAGAAGCTGCAGGGAGTATTTAAAGAGAAACCACATGGAGCACGACTTTACAAATCCTCAGACTAAAGCCAACACGTCCAAGTGGTTGCAGAGTAAAGCAACAAACAAACAAACAAACGAACAGTCAGTGGAGGCTTTTTAAAGGTCTGTGTTGCTATAGAAGGACTTGAGAGGGGATATGACTGAAAACTTGACATGAAGAAAAGCACCTGACTCCACTATTCTCAGTCAGTCGGCTCCAGCCCAGTGAAGGCAAGGAGGAGGCAAGTGCTGAATTACAGGTTATCATGTTATTTTTGTAGTAATTGGTATGAGGTTATAAACATGAGTAATAGAAGAAACTTGTTGCCTAGGCCTGATTTGGGCACCCGGACAGCAGCTGCTTGGAGACTGAGGGGTGCTGAGCCCCTCTGTGTCCTCAACATTCAGTGGGAGCTGTGTGCACACAACACCCTGGAAGTCACACTGCTTTTACACCAGTGTCAAAATGTGAGTGCCTCAAAGTGAGATGCTGAGTCTGAGCAACTCGGCTGTGATTTTCAAATTGAGGGTGTTCCTTTAAAACAGTGCTGTTCCCTTGCAAATACAGGAAGGTCCTGATATGGCGAAGAATCCTTGCCAAGCTGCCCCCAGCCCTGTAAGTGAAAGATTGAACTTTCTGTTATCTTTGAAAATACTAATTTAACAGATGAGTTACCAGATGCTATCTCTTCAGAGATTTGGGACAGTGATTTCTAATAACTTTAACAAATATAAGCAGTATCATGCACGCGCGCACATGCAAACACGTCTTGAAATGTAGGAATCAAAAAGCTTCTCTAGCTGCAAAAAACTACATATTGTTATTGCCAGGAGCAGCCTTCCTGACCATGGATATCTAAAAGACAGAGTGGTCTTTGGGTACTATTTAGTTCCAAAGGGGCTATAAAAGGCAGATGGTCTCATTAGAAACAATTTATGCATATATATTTCTAGGAGTTGTACACTGCCAGAATAGGTTTAGCTCTTTCACCATACCGAGGAAAATATCACCACTTGCAAATGTTTCCAGTTTGCAAAATAATGACCTATCCAAAGTAGCTAAGCAACTAATTACTCAAATACTAGAAGGTTATATGCCAATATTATCACATTGTTGGTCTCCTGGGCAAACAACTTCACATTCCTCAAACTGCCATACAGTGTCATTAGATTGTGCAGGAAAGTCCTTTCTGAATAGTACAGCAACAGCAGCCCCAATGCCCCTGTGCTTATGCCATCATTTCAACTATTATTTCCAATCTCCAAGTCAAATCACTTATTAATTAGAGAGGCAACTCTAGCAAACCCAATTACCTGCAGGCAGTTTCTTCCCAGATGTGAAGCCCTTCTTGGAGATGGATCCTGATGACAGTTGCTGGGGAGTGTTTGTGATTTTTCTCTCCAACATATCAATTTTACACTCAGCCCTGGCAATACTTCTCCTGGCCCCTGCCTGTGACACGTCTGCTGGATGCATTCCCCCCTCAAGCTCCAGATCCTGGAGAGCTCAACCCATACGGCCTCAGGATGTGTAGAGACAGCCATGCACAGGCATGTGTGCTTCTAAGGCCTGTACTCAATGTCTTTGAATGTTTCTTGGGGGTAGAGCAGGGCAGAGCACAAAGAAAGCAATGATGAATGGTGCAGAGAAGTGGGGTTGGCTCAGGAAATTGCAAAAGACAGCAGTTCGAAGACTAGGTTTCTGGATTCACTTAAAACAAATAAATACTTTTGATGATGGATTTTTCACCAAAAAGGCAGAGAGAAGATCTGTTTTGGAAGGGGGAGGGGAGACAGTCCATGTATACAAGTGTTGGAAGATTGGATGTGGTGCTTATAGCCCAGCCTGTGGTGTGTCTCATGTCACATGTAGGGTGGCAAATATTGGGTCTGTCCTTCGGAATAGCTGAGGAACTAATAAATGCTTGGGACTGTATAAAAGGAGTTGCAGATGGGATATGAGGGAGCAGAATGGGGATTAGGAGGATGTACCTGTTTTCTTAGATACCCTTCTCCTCATGTTGTATTTTCAGGATGGCTGAGTTCCAGTTCAGACACTCCCTTGGGAGACAGTCACTGGCACTAATTATGCCCATACAAAACAAAAGTGTGCTTGAGACATGAAACTATAGAAAAATCTATGTCAGCATGAGCAGTCGCAAATCATGGTCTAGTTCCCTGAAAATAGCCTTGCCTTTGCCAGGCACTTGTGTGGAACCCATCCCCGCAGCATCCCACACCCTCAGTTTGTAGAGTAGCTCTGCACCACCCCAAAACTGTAACAAAACATTTTGCCATCACTTTCTCTTCCAAACTCATTCCCAGTCACCTTCTGCTTACCCTGCTGCTGTGGGCCAGCAGATTCCCTTGTAAAGAAGCTGGGATTAGCTGGCTGAGGCCATGTGCCTTCATTCTTCTCACCTTGCCCTGAGAGACAGGGTGATGCTATTTTGCAGACTGTGAAGTCAAGCACAGAGGCTAGTGGCCATATTTGAGGATATTTACGCCTCAGTGTCACATGGAAAATCTGCAGCAAGCAGACACTCAAATCCATATCTCCTAAATCCAAGGTTAGTAGATTAATCATTTCCTTCCAGCCATCTGTCTAACAGCAAAGTATTGCTGAATTTGTATTGGATTTCTCCAAGAGGAATTAACCACTGACACACTTCTACCTTACAGGTGATACAAAACCACGAAAAATAAGGGAAAAAAAAGAAGAGAGTAATTACATCATAAATATGTATAGTTTAAACCCTTGGCTTAACCTGAGCTCTCCAGGACTGATCCTCGGTTTGCTGCAAGTTATATTTGCTAATAGAAAACAAAACCTATGGCACCATTGAAAATAAGTAATTAACTTAGAAAAAAGTTACTTTCACCAAACAATAAAGGAAAATACAGGAAAAAAGGGATGTAAGTTGGAGCTCAATCTCCTATGTGTTAATGAATCAGCCCACCAGATTTCTGTGAGCTGTACAGCACCACTGAACAGGGCAGCATGGAGCACCCAGTGTATCTTTATGTCCTGGTTCATGCTCCCACCCATGTGAGGTGATCCCCATAGCAACCTGCTGCCACGGCAATACAGAGCCTCGAAAGGCCAGCCGGGAAAACAACAACAGTATTTCACAAAATCTCTAAAACAAATACTATTTTATTTCAGTGACATGGAAATTAAACATACTCTAAATTCTACCAGACCGAGGATGTTCAGGCCTGCTTTCAAAGCGTGGCAGGGAAAGCTCCCCAGCCTTTCTGTACTGTAGGGAATCCACCTGACAGATGCAACCCACAAGTGAAATTTCTGATAAAAAAAGAAATGGGCAGAGCATAACTGCATCCTTCTTGCTGCAGTCTATCTTTTACAGCCCATCAGACCTGGTAATACAATCATGCAGAAGACCTTCACCTACAGTTCTGCAAAGCAGATGCTACTTATCCACAGGAAGGCCAGCAAAAATGCAACCTGCAACCATACCAATCCTTCCTCACACTGAGCACATGAAGGGAGAGAAAAAGTCCTTACTTAAAATTGGGAAACCATCTAAGTATCGTTTATTCCAACAGCTATAAACCAGTGCCATTTACAGAAAGTTCATACCTCTTTTATCAATTGTGCCAAGGGGCCTTTTTGGCTATTAATGGACCATCAGTCACCTCAACTCAGATATCTGAATGATTGGGAGGAGCAGGTGTGGGCACTGGCAGGTGGGGAACACAAACTTCCAACCTTTCATTCACAGAAAAAAACCTCTCCTGGCATCTTTGACCCACGTTCAACCATTTGTATTCCCACAGAACTGCCCTCTCCTTCAGAACTGTCCTCTGCTGCTGTGACTGGTTGGGGTAGGGAAAGCCAGGAATGAAGAGCTATGGGAAGACCAGCACAGCATCTCTTGGTGTCTCCTACCCCAGGCAGCAAACCAGATGTAAGCACCTAAGGGGAGAGTTTCTGAAAGCCAGTGTGTTTAGCTCTGGGAAAGTGAATGCTCTGGAGGGAGAGATCATGGCTCCTGATGCCCTAGAGATGGGAAGATTCACACACCTATCTATTTTACACTGGAGGGTTATCTCCAGAAAGGTGTCCTTTCCTTACTCTTTCTGCTCCTGTCAGATCTGTCTCTGCTAAATCAACATTACTGACTTAGGACATGAGATAAAGCCAGAGGCAGGGGCAGCCAAATCAGGTTAGGACAATGCAAAATTAGGACTCATCCAGAAAAAAAAAAAAAAAAAAAGAAGACAAAGAAAAAGAAAGGAAACTCTGTGCATTGCATTGCTTTGAGCTTGAGCACAGGGTATTCCAGGTGAGGATTCTTTGCCTTTTTTTCAGCCTTTGTATTCTACCTGGGTGTGCAGGGGCTGTGAAAGCTCCAAACCCGGAATCTGAGCACTCCCCTGGTTAGGACATTATAGCAGGACATTGTAGCCCAAGTTGCTCTTCTTTTCTTCTCCTCCATCCCCAGGCCCACGAGTAGTCTGGGACTGAGGAGTTTCTGCAAGGTGCCTGGGGATGAAAACCCCATTTATATTGGAGGAACTGACTTTTATCAGAGGGCTGCACAGTTCCTTACTGTGGCCTGGTATCAGAAGGACACATATCCCTCTTTGTCCCCCCCTTCACTTCAACTGTGTGCCCTTTACTGCCATTCCCAAAGTCAGAGAAGAGAATTTTGGCCCAAGCCTTTACAGAAGATAAAGTCTAAATGTCAGGTGTCTCCCTAGGCAAGCAGCAAACATTCTTTTCACCACAGAGCACTAGAGGATGAAAAATTAAATCCAAAAGAAAGCATGAACCATCCATATATCACTCCCTAGGTTTCGCAGTACTTACCTCTTACCAGTGCAACAAACATCCTGTGTTCAACCTGAGGAACAGTCAAAACACTAAAACATTTAAAATGCCGTAAACCAGGTCAAGGGAAGCAACCTTGATCACAGCAGGTTACTTTTAAGGAAGTGACCCAACCTTGTGACAATGGAAAGGGCATAAAATGGGGTGAAATCTCACCAAAGGCACTACCTATGTCCAGAAACTGGTGATGGAAGCCAGGGAAAACCAAGGCAGAGCTGATTATGTCACCAGTATGACAGAGAGAAAAAACCTGTTGTTTGTTTTTTTATTCCTGGTGTCCAAAGTGCAGGAAGGCATAAAACAGCCCACTGCAGTGTTAAACACGAGAAGAGATTTTGAAAGTAAAATCATGGGGTATGGCAGAGGGAGACAACAGAACAGCTCTGCCTAATGCCATCATCTCTATTATTTACAGGTTGTTGTGTCTTCTCACTTAGGATATATTCTGTTTGGTGCAAGGGTCAGTCCATGATCTATTTTCATACAACATCAGACACAGCAGCACAAAAATAGAAATAAATATTACAATTTAAAAAAAAAATCTGTTTAATATAAGTGGACAAATGAATAAGCTGAATAAAGCCCTAAGCAGTCCCAGTCCTCATTCCCAGCAGACTCCATCTACCTCTAATGATGAACTAAGGGATCTGTTCCTTGGTTTGGCAACCACAATGTAACTTGCCTTGCCAGCAGACCACTGTTACTTGGATAACATGAAAATCCATATGGCATGTGTAGATATATTTGTGTTGCTCGAATTGCACTGAGAGTTTGGGAAGCTGCTCCTGTGGAAGCATAGGGGTTATATTTGGGATGCTTGTAGAAGCATGTCTGTAAAGTGTGCAGGTATAGAGCGAGGTGGGGAGTGCTTGGGAGAGATGCAGCACAGCCCTGGAGCCAGCACTTGTGTGTTTGCACATGCAGAGCCAGACCGGTGCAGAGATATTTGTGATTCAGAACATTTGCTTCTGCCATAGGGTTTGTCCATTATAGCAGTGTTGGAGAACTGCCTGGATGATAAATGTCAGTGGGGCACAGGCAAGTGGTGAGTACAGATGAAGACCTTGTGACGTTGTGGGTAATGGAGCTGGCGTCTGACTGAGGTGGATGCAGTTGCAAATGTGGTAACAGCATTTCCTAAAAGGCAGCACACTGGCTCGTGCCTGGGCTTTAAGGTCTCCCTCCACTGATGGTCTGATCACACCGCCTTGCTGCCTTTCCACTCGGTCTCCAGCCTGTAAAAGATCAATGATTTGTACCTCTGTAGTTCTGGATCTACAGGTGTGAGCACGCTTCAGGTGTCAGTGGTTGCATTCGGGAGCGAAGGGGTCTGTCTGTGCAGGGTGTGGAGAAGTCTGGTATGCACAGGAGGCCAAAAGAGAGGGAGCAGAGGGAAGCCTCTGCATGGTGTGAGGGGCTGTCTCTGGCAGTGTGTAGCTGAAGGGCATGTCTTGTCTGTATTCTGGCAAGGCTTGCAGAGGCTGGCCCTCATGTGAAGGGTTGTCTGAGCCCTCTGTGCAAAGGAAGGAGGGCAGATGGGAGGTTGCCGAGGGGCTGTGGATGAGGGGAAAATTGTGTTTGGCTGCTGGGCCATATGGGCAGGTGGGTTGTGCCTGACTGTGTGTGTGGGTGTCAGCAGCAGGGCAGGCACTTGGGAAGTGCTGACTCTGGACGTGATGGTGGGGGCTGGCTGGAGAGGGGCTGTGCAGAAGTAGGGGCTGTGGGGAGCAGAAGGTCGTGGGGGACTGTGTGAGCCTCAGAGGAGCAGCACTGCCAGGGTGAGCAGTGCCACAGGCACGGAACTGGGGTCAGGGCAGTGTGGGCAGGGCGTGGGCAACCTGGGCAGGATGGGCAGCGGGGCAGCCTGGGCAGGGTGGGCAGTGGGGCAGCGTGGCACAGGCAGGCCAGGCAGGGTGTGGGCAGCAGAGGCAGGGTGCAGGCAGGTCCGACGGCCGTGCTCAGGCAGCAGAGGTGGCAGCAGGACGCCGGGCAGCGAGCCTGCCGCCCGCCCTGGCTCTGCAGCCACCCGGAGCTTCGTGGGCAGGGTCGGGCCGCCCGCAGGGACCCTGCCCTGCCCCGGGAGCTGCTGTGCGGCTCAGCCCTGTTTGGAGAGGCGCCCTGCCAAGGAAGGGTGGCCGTGCTGTGTGCCACGCATCACTGTAATACTTGGCAGTGCTCTAATTGCCACCTCTGGAGGCTGTGTCCCATCTCTGGCAGGAGTGTAGGGGACTTGGCAAGCCAAGGAGAGTACTCGCTGTCACGCAGCTTAGCAATACAGCCCTCACCTCTTTCATGTTGTGTGCATTAATCCTCATAGGCATTCCCATCGAGAGCTGTTCCCCTCTCATAAAGGGGAACTGGGAGCTTGAAAAGACTGAATGATCTGTTCAAACTATTGGGCAGAGCTGAGAAAGGAACCTAAATCTTCGAGGGCCTCCTGCTGTGCTTTAACCACAAAAGGAATCCATCCTTTCCTGGTATGCATGTGCAATGCATTGTTTTAAAACGATGTCCTTACGAGGTTGTACAGATGTTGCTGGGGGTTGCATTAGACCTCTAGAGCAATCTCTGATGGGGAAGATGTGGAGAAAAGACAGAATGCAACTTGGGTCTCCAAGTCTCAATGTGTTTGCAGGAGCATGCAGTGGAATCATTTAAATGCTCCAAATTCTAGACTCATTTCCTCTAGGAGTAAACTAAGGCATAGAGAAGCCCAGTTTGGCTTTAAATCATATCTCTAAATCTGTGCCAGAAATTGAAGCAAAGCCTACTGATGCTGATGTTCAGCTGATATCAGAAGCCCACCTCCTTCCCCAAATAGTTTAGTCTCAGGAAAGAGCCAAAGTCCCTTTATTTGCCACACAGGAACATCCCCACTGCTACACACTGTCCCTCACCATCCACAAGCCCTCTAGAAGGTTCCACTTGGAAAGTGGTGTCAGTAGAAAGATACTTTGACTGGTTTTTATGTCTTTCTCTACTGACTTTCCCTCTTTAAATGGATATTAACTCACCATGAACAAAATTTTATGTTCCCATCCACCAAAAGGAAGAGAAAGGAGGGATGAAGAAAACTAGAGAAAAATGAATGCCTATATAATAAAACAAATAGAAAAAGGGACTGGGTGGGGGTGAAGACATCTATCCTATAAGAATAAGAAGTTAGCTCCATGGGGGTGCCAAGCAGATGACTTGGATCAGCACTGCCATTCTCTGAAATAGTTGAAGGGTCTTTAATGTGCCCAGTGGTGCAGTCGTTGTGAGCTGCTGGAGATAGGAGTAGCAAGAGACTAGTTGGGGACTTCCATCAAGATTTCTTCTGCCGGTGTTGTGGACAGCCTCCATTTGACTTAGAGTAGGACAGGGATGAGATCCTGCAACTGTTTACACTTGAGGTGTGAATATTCCTCCTCTCTCCTTAGGAGTGCTCCTTATTCCCCTGAGGAGCACTGACTTTCCCTAGAAACTTGTTCAGCTCTGGTGAAAAAGGATGATCCTGAACTTGTCCTTGTCGTGATCAGCCTTTCCATCCATCTGTGAACCTCAGTCCAGTTCCCAGCAGGACAATTCCCTTGGGCTGCTGGAGCTTGGCTTTCTCAAAGCAGCAGCTCTTGCAGACTGGTGGCTCTGTGGCCATGATAAACTGCAGCCCAGCCAGGAAGAACAAACTGAGCCTGAAGCCTTCCTTGCTGCTCTGCCTTCCTTGACCCCACAAAGTGAGCCATGCTTCCCACTGCCCCTGCCTGCGTAGGGAATCTGAGACCAGGGGCTGGCTTGAAAGGGCCCTTGGCCTGAACTGCTCCAAGAGCCATTTATGTTCTTACATGCAATGCTAAAGCAGTGGCACCAGGTTTGTAAAGACTCTTTCTACGGTTGACATCTTTGACCTGTAGTTCCCAAGGCAGAGAAAGTGATTATAGCCTTTCTCTTGCTGTTTCCATCCATTCTGGTAGAATTATTTCTATGTAATGGTACTGGAGCCCTATGGAGACCCTCCTGCTCAGATGGTGTTTGTGACTTCTGTCAGACAACACCCAGACAAGAGAATGGAAAGACAAGAGATCAAAACATGATTTGGTGTGTTAAGTTTTGGGGAAAAGTGGGAAGACCAGCTCCAAACCCTATGTTATTTGCAGTCTGTTTTGGTTTTGACTTCAAGGCCTGTTTGAAATCCTCCCGCAGAAAGATGCATCTTTCAAGGAACTCCAGTGTCTGAATAAGCTGAAAAAAAATGGTATTCCCCATTCCACATTCCATGCTCTATCAGTAAAGTCTGTGGGTACAGAACAGTAACCAGAGAAGTTTTTCTTTGCGGTAGAGGATGCACAAAGCACACAAGATCAGAAAGCTCTCTTAATGTTGAATTCGAAGTCTGCCTCTGTGGTAAATTAAAAGAGAACTGCCACCCAAAGAAAAGCAGATAAAGAAGCCCACATTTGTCTAGTGTGTTGGTCTTTACAACTCAAGAGTTCAACACTAATGAGTTATGGGTTGGCCCATGAAAACATAATGTGTAAATTAGGAATTTAATGATGTGTAAGATTAAAAGCTGTGCGGGGTTGCATTTATTTAAGGCTGCCATCTTGTGTTCAAAGAGGAATTACTTTATCAGACAATGTCCCTTTCACTAGGTTTAAATTGATTCCGTTATGCATGTTATGGGGGGTACTCAAGTGCCCGAGACTGCCAGCTGACAATATTTCCCACTAAATGCCTTTTCTGTAGCTCACTTTGCAACTTCATAATACCAAACATACTGTGCAGGCCATAATGACTTCATCCTAATTTCCAGAAATAAATAAGTGCAGATTTCCCTCGCTACATCCCTACCCATACATTTAGCTGCAGGAAAGCTCAGATTAAAGACAAGAGAGGTAAAAAAGGAAGTCCTGCTTGTCTATTTGACTGGCTGTCCTGATGCTTCACTGCCAAGTCTTCTACACCCACCCAAAACCTCTTTCCTTTCAAAAAAAGAAAACCCCAACCCCAACCCCAAACCATACTAAACAATGAGGAGGACCCCTTAATGTCCATTTTCATTGCAATGTGTGTAGTTAACTTCTAGCTACTTGCATGGCAGTGTTTTGCAAACCAGGATTCCTAGTTCTCAAGTCATGCCCTGCCAATGTTGTTAACCAACAAGGGGCTCTTTTAGGAGCTTGACGCTGAGCCAATCATGCATGTTAGAGCTTCCTGGGATGGCAAGAGGACTCTTGGTGGGAAGGGCTCAGTCTGTTTTGTACACTCTGATCTGCACAGTTTTAAATTGCTTAACTCCTTCCTGATGCAGCAAAGAAAAAGAAAGGTGGTTGAGTGTTCTGCAGAGGCTTGATGGAGAAAAAGTCTGGTCTGATTCAGTTCACGTATGCATCGAATTTTTAAGGTTAGGCTCAAATCAGCTGAGGCATTCAGGCTTGTAGTTAGGTAAGCTGAGAGGCCCATGTTTCCCACTTAGCTACTTCCTGAGCTTGTGGGCAAGTTCCACCCACCATCCATTGGTTAGAAAATCGTTCAAGAGATGGGAAACCTGTTTTCAAAGCCTAACCCTGCCTAATTTGGGCAGATCTAGGTGTTTCTCCTGGCCATCAAGATCAGGACTGTATAGACTGATACTAGAGCTAAGATGATTGCAAATTCTGTGGCATTTCCCTGAGCTGTGGCTGAGCAAGGTGTCGGTCACTGCTCCAGGGAAAAGTGAAGTGAAACAGTGGCATGCGGATTGGCTGCACCCATAGAGATTCAAGCCTGGGCCAAGTGGATTTTTAAGAGAAGTGTCCCCCTGCCAATGAGTGTCCTGAACCCATGGATATTGAGTAAAATATGACAGATGGTTAATGGCAAGGCAGTGGAGTAGTGAATCTCTAGGGAGGATAAGCTTCTGCTGCAAGTCTGAAGTTGGGAAGTTGATGCCCTACAAGAGATGTGGTTGAAATCTTACTCCTTTCATTAGCATTTCCCGTTGAGATAGATGAGGCTTTATATTTAACATTTGAGCTACTGTGAATGCACAATACTGTGTTTTAAAAGTTGGGTTCAGATAGGACAAGTTTGTTTATATCTTTGTTTTCAGCTGACCAGATACGGATGATCCCAGCCTGAAACTATCCCTGTGTTTGTGTGCCATGTTTGTGTGTGATTTATTCCTCACTGCTTATTTACAAGACCCATTTTTCAATAGCTGAATGGTATAGATTTTCATACTTTACTTTGTCTTCTTTAATTGGAGTAGAGACCATGCCTTACTCTCTGTTTAGGCAGTGTTTATCATTGAGTTGCTCAGAGTCCCAGGGGCAAGTTGAACAGAAATATTAGCAAGAAAGATATCTGTAAACATGGACATAGTTCATATTTCTGTTTTCAGCCTTGTTTCCTAGGGACACAAAAGTTACACAAACACACTGTTTATCTGCTAGTCCCCAACTATGAGCTTTTGAGCTCCACTGGTCAGCATGGAATCAAATTTGGCAGAGGGCCAGGGCAATGGCAGTACTTGGGGAAGAAAGACGCCAGTAAGTACTTCCACCAAAGAAAAGCTGGAGAGAAGATACTACCCCATGTTCTCTGGCATCTGACAGCTCCCCCATCCAAATCTACATATTTTTGGTTGAGTCACAGTGTGTGCTGTCTCTTGCAAGCTGAAAGGCTGGAAAAGTGGTGTGAGGGCATATGGAAGCATGGTAGAAACCACACAGGGCAGGAGGAAGGCACTGCAGAGATGAAAAGAAGACTGGGTTTGGGTGTTTAAGAAGCATGGATGAGACCTGAAGCTAGAACAGCCTGGAGACTATGGGCTGGGGAAGGATTTGGGACATTACTGTGGAAATTTCATGGTGAGAGAAAGTTTCAAGTGTCACAGACAGGACATTTTGAGGTCTACAACTGAAATTTGCAAGGTTTTATTGGTTCTGCATACAGAGCAAACCACATGTGACTGACGTACTTAGCTTTTGGTTTTAAGTGTTGAGAGAAATTTTTGGAAAGGCTTGCTTTTCCGTCTGCAATCTAGCAACTGTTTTATGGAAGTTCTTATGAGGGAGAGAGAGCTGCTCCAGAAAGCTCACAGTAATATTTGTTTATTACCTGCACTATGGGAGTCTGAGCCTCCAATGCAGCAGGCGCCATGCAAATATGCTACTGTTACAGTAAAGGCAGGAACACTGCTGGAGGAGGCAGGGAGGCAACATTTTCCCTTGAGTACTTTATACAAAATAAGGATTTGGTGGTAAAGCAAACACATTTAAATGATGCCCCCAGGGAAAAACTTGATTTTGGCCAAGAGAAGCTGGCTCCAGTACCTGCTATATACAAAAACCAGAGTCAACCAAAACATTCTTCTGGGCTTTCTTCTGCCAGCTCCTGAGGTACCCAGAGGAAATTCGATGTGTACTGAAAACCAGGTTACTACAGAGGTTGTTCGCTTGCAAGAATAGCCTGAAAGCCTGTTCTGAAGCTGAACGCCAAAATGCCTTGGCAGTTCAGTCACTGACTGGCAATCCTCCTCAGCCAATGCATGTGCCTGCTGCTCTGCTGCCTATTTTTAACAGGATGCAACTATTTATCATGTTTCTGGCTGTGATTTTTATGGTTGAGGCTTCTGCCATCCATCAGCTCCAGACGATTTATGTGGGATAAGGGTTTCTCCCAGGATCCCTTCGAGCTCTCCAGACTAACAAACTGGCACATGACTTTGCCATCGGATCTGGGGACAAACTTGAACGTTGCAGTGCAGTCCAAAGCCTCCATCTGGTCCAGCCACTGGTGTGTGTCCCACAGCCCCTCTGCTGCTCCTGATGGCACCGCATCCGGCAGGCAGCGTGCCGTGCTGATGGGAATGTCTTACCTGCTGCCTCGGCTCATCAGCATCACAGCTGATGGAGGAGCTAGGGCTAGGAGCTAGGAGCAGGCCCATGTTTCCTTTGTGCCTCCAGCCCTTTGATGCTGCATCTCTAACATTTTATTTTAATTTTTAAAAAGGTTTGGGTCAGAGGTGAGAGAAACAGAAACATCCTGGTTGCTGTTTCCAGCTCCCATTTCCTGTCCCTCACTGAGAGTTTTCCATTGACTTCAGTGGGGCTACGATTTTCATCCCCTTTTCTTTTAAAACTTTGCCATGAATTTAACAGGCTTTGAGATCCGTGGGCTGTGCAGGGGTTGGGGTATTCTGTTTATTATTTTGCTCCAATTTCTTTTCAACAGATATAATACTGCTACTGTTAGAAACGTAGGGAAGAAGCAAAATCAAATAATGTTGTCTCTGCCACGACAGACTAAAATAAAGCTTTTAGCAACCATGAGCAAGAGAACCTTATCTCTTATGCATTATGAGACCAGATTCCAATACCTTTACATCTGTTCTTTAGGCCACAAAATAACCTGCCCTGCTCATGGTGTAAAATATACGGAGCACATGAAAATATGAAAATCTGGTTTATATCCACCAGCAAAAATAAAAATGTATATTTATTTTCAGTAGGACTCCCCGCCCCCCCAAATGGTATGATGATGGAAAATACCATAAATTTCTCAGCTGCTTTCACAAGTCAAGCACAAACCCCTTTTATTTTACTTCATTATTCTTGCAGACTCTTACCACAACACTCCAAATACAACAGAAACTGCTGCTGACAAGCCCTCCTTTGGTGTTATACACTGTAGCAAACTCATCCCTGCCCCTGTCCTGCTGTCTACACATCGTTTTCATGTATGGATATTAATTTATGTGTTCAGTAGAATACAAACGCTCCCCTGTCTCTATAAGTTATAGAAGCAATCATCCAAGGAAGCATCAGAAGCTCTAAAGTCAATTCTGGTGTCATAATTTCATACTTTAACCTGAGATGCCAAATCACGGCACACTTTATAGATGAGAAGCGGGTGTGTGAAAGCACTCCCTTTTCAGAATTGCAGACTTTATTTCTCTATAAAACATATTTATGCTGGGAAATAATAAGTGGCTAACATGGCAGTGAAAAGGGGGATCTGTGTCCCTGGGATAGCTTTGGGAGCTTGCTCCGGTTCTGGGGAAAGGGAGCTCTTGGAGTGCTCTTGGGCAGGGGCTGCTCCTTCTTGCTCTGCATCCCGTGCACGTAGCACAGCGAGACTCCCAGGATCAGCCACGGTCTCTGATACAGATGCATTAATAAATAAACAACAGCAACAGCAGTAATAATGTTGAGTAACCCTCTTAGCCTACCCTATAATGTTATGAGCAAGCTCAGGAGGGAGGGTTCATCTGAGCCTTCTCAGTCACATAAATCAGCCAGCCAGGCAGAAGGTTTCTGATGCATGCAAAACCCCCATCCATTAAGTCCTTTGGGTTCCTGATTTTGCAGCTGCTGTCCCTTGGCTAAACCTGACCGTTTCTTAGGCTGCTTCATCCTCTCTTCTCAGCTAATTTTACACTGCACACTTTTGCACCTTGACTTATGATACCTTTCAGCATTTTCCTCCCTAAGGTAACACAAAAATCCTCTAGAAAGGAAGTCATAGAGCAGTAAATACTATCTGGGATAACATTTCAGTAAGAAGAACTCTTTTATGGACCACCTAAAACTATGCCTAATGCAACAATGGTCAACCCCTTCCCATATTTGATTTGTGCATCTGGGAATGCAATTTTTTGTAGTGAGAAGGAAATGACTTCTGGGATTTTTGTGTTTCATTCCTCTTCTCTTTCCTCCACACTGAGCTCCAAAGATGATCAGCTCATCATGCTTTGTCTCCAGGTATTTCTGGAGTTACTCCAGCCACTGGCCACAGCTGGGGGCTCCTGAGAGTTGTCAGTGTCTCATCTTGCTCCTGGTATAGATTACACCCTACTCAAGGCACATCTGAGTCCTGCCAGTCGAGGGTGCTTGGGACTGACTCAGATTCCCAAATTCAGACCAGGATCCTATTAAAACTGTGCTCTGGCTGGAAACCATGCAGCACCTTCTCCCAGCATGCACAGCTTTTGCTTATTACAGGATTTGCTACAATGCTCCTGAGTACCAAGTCATTTTGGATGATAACATATTACCCCACTTACAGAACCTGCTTTAATTACCCAGTGTGTGTGTGGGGAAAGCAGGGGATGGGACACAGAAGCAGAATCTTTCATGTAAGGCAAATTCCCAAGCAACCAGCTAATAGAAGAACATTGAGGATGTTAAGTAGATTAGACACATCAATAGAATCTACATAAGCGATGCCAAATTTAGTAACAGCAAAGGGGAAAACATTTTTATTTTAAGTCAGACTCTGCTAGAGCAGTGGCACCAGGTCTATTCAGGGTTATGTACTGTGTTTCTTTGTAGCACACAAAATATTAAGTGCCGAGGAAGAGTTAACTAAAGTAAATGGGGTTGAAATTTCTGCAAAAAGAATGATGTACTGTACCTATGCATTTTATAGCACGAGGTAAGTAGTTTAATGTCTCAGCCAATATCAAACACTTCATTTGCAAATCTTAGTGTGCTGGGCTCCCTGGTGATTTGTGTAATAAAATGGGATGGTTAAAGGGCATGTCCTTGCATTGACTATTCCTTCTAAATTTGAAGGGCCCAGCCGTTACGTAAATATTTACTATAATTAACTGCTGGAGTTCACTAGTTCCTAGTTTGCAAGAGTTGTCTGAAGTTACTGTTATCCACAGGCAGGGAGATGCTATCTGTAAATAGTCACTTTTACCTTACCATGTCAGAGCGTGGCAGACGGAGAGATTTGCCTTTGTCCTTCTTGTCACACTTGACCACAGTCATAACCACCCTGTTTTAGTATCCACTTGCTGTCAGTACCTGACTGTAGGCAGTCTAATTGGTTTGTGGATTATCCATAAGAAGTAGGAAGTAGGAAATGCCCTTGTGCATAACAGCCTGAGCTGGACTCTGTCCCTGTGCTGTGAGGACACAGCTATCTGCTTCCAGACCAAAAGGGACCTAGACCCCATGTGTCCCCAGAGGGTTCAGTCTGTACTACTAATCCCTGCAAACCCATCATAGTTTTGTAGGCAGGGCTATTGGGGCGTCTCTGCATTGTGTCCACAAACCCACAAATTTGGGCTGGATGACAGAGGTACTGCATAAAGCCAGCTCAAACCCAGATAGGTTAAATAGCTTCATCTCAGTACGGGCACAGCTGCACCCAGGTTGTTTCCTGAAGAGTCACTTCATGCTCTGCAGAGCTCTGCAGCACGTCACCTCACTGAGGGGCTGTGCTATATCGAGCCACAGTGCCAGCAAAGGCCAGCACTGGGCTGATGGGGCGGCCTGGAGCCCAGAGCGCAGCTTGCGGACACCTGGGAGCTCATGCTAACCCAGGTCTGGCAGAAGTAGCCCCAAGCCAGAGCTAATGAGCTCTGCTGGATCTGACCAATTCTTTGAGGACCGTCTCAGCTGTCTTCGTGTCATGCAGACTAACATATTCGGAGGATTCTCATTACTTATGTTTCTTCATTGCCTGGGGTGCTCCAGCCCCTCTGACTACACTGCTCTGTAAAAAAAAGAAAGAAATCAATCTTGAGCTTACAGGTGGAAACAGGAGAGGCAGGGAAGGCCAAAGGGTAGCAGATGTTGCATGTGGTGCCACGCTTTTCTTTGCACTGCATGCCAAAACATTCTGGCTGTGCTTTTTATTCCCTCATTCTCCCTTGAAATCTCGTTTGACGCATTTGGCTGCTACGCTGCACTGGTATATATGTGTGGGCTTCTGGAGCTGTCTCGGAATCTATGCCCGGGAGGAGGAAGGAGTCTTTAAAAATTAATACTGTGAGGCAGCTTTAGTGGCAACGTTGGCAGCGCAAACGGAGTCGCTAGCAGGGAGAGCCTGGGATCTGCAGCAGGGAGCAGGACCCGTGGCTCTGTGCCAGCAGAGGTGACACAAGCTCGCACCCGCTGAGAGGAAAACTGCCTGCAAGCAACGTTGGTGTTTGACCCTTCTGTGAAGCTGTGAGGGTGAAGGCTCTGAAAATAACCACTAAAATGTCCCTTGCCTGCCCCCCATGATAGAGGCCCTCTCTGTGTCTCATCTGCTGTGAGATCAAACACTCAACAGCCTTTCCTGGAGTGCTTTTGCTCCTCAGTGTGTGCCACAGTGCCTGGGAACACAGGCTGGGGCAGACTACACGGTCTTTTTCCTAGTGCAGTATCATCTAGCTTTAGTAGTCTGAAGGATTTAAATCTTGGCCCTCTCTCTACATCACGTTCAAACCTTCCCTCTGTGTCTGGACACCAAGCTTAGAGCAGCAGTTTGGCCCTGCAGCTGCAGCTGCGGCTGTGGGCCACGTCTGTGCTGTGCTAACACTTGCTCTTGCTTTGGCCAGCCCTGTTTATTTTTTTCCAGCTGCAGGTGCCCTTTGGCTTAGTGGATGGGGTCAATGCTGCGAGCAGGGCTGGCTGGGAAGGCAGGAGGAACGTGACCACTGTTTTTTCCATTTCCTATTCTTTTTTTTTTTAATCTCAGGCTTTATTAAAGCTTCTAGCATTTCATCTCAAATGCATCTAGAACACCTTTAGCAGTCCTGGCATGCAGCTAAAGCACAGCGACATTGAATTGTCTGTCTAAAGGATTTTGGCTGCTGTGACCCCTGCATGTCTGATGACTAGGCTGGGGAGGGAGACGCGGTTTTATGACATTAAATATTAACAGCTGGATATTAATAATGAAGGCTGACAGCTCCTTTCCCAGTTCTTGAGGTTGTTTCTCCCCCAGCTGCAAGTCCAGCAGGATTTGTGTTTTTTCACTGCTTGAGCACTATGGTCAGGGCCCCCGAACCCAAAGGGTCAGGGGAGGTAAGAACAATAACACGGAGGTGTCAGTGCTGTGCACAGGAGGCGTCGCTGCCCGGCTGGGCCCGGCCCTGCACGGGCTCTGGCTGCCTCTGGTTAGCCTCGTCACGCCATGCTGATTGGAAAGCAATTTACCATTAAAGGCAGAGAAAATGTAGGAGATTAATAATAAAACAGGAGGGGGAAAAGTGGCATTGGGAGACGTAGCAGCAGATCCTTCGTGCATTGCTTGAAGCCAGAGGAGATTAAGCTCTTCCAACAAGTTTGTGCTTTATTGCTGTCTGGCCTGTGCAAATAATGCAGGCAAAATTTTCATACCAAGCCCACCAAAATTACATTTTTCTCTCTTTCTTCCTCCTTTCCATTTCTTGTTGTCAGCTGTAGCTTCTCCCCAGCCTAGGACAGCTGAAATGCTACTTCAGTGTGCAGCTCTATCAGTCTCGTTCCTAAGATAATTTACAGGAGACATTAATGCACAGGGCAGATGATTCCCTCCCACCAGCAGCACCACCACAGCTGAGGAAAGTCATGTCTGTAGCTCAGATCAGGTGGCTGGAGGATAGAGGAACACAAGTCCTTTCTTGAACTCGTGACCCACAGGCCCTGCCCTGCAATGTGCTAAATGTTGCTGAAAAGTCACCTCAGAGGAATCTGAACAGGGCTTTATTTGAATAAAGAAATATGTCACAGAGCACACAATGGTTGCTAATAAATCACAGGCTGGTTTTATTTTGCTAGTGCAACTCTGCCTTATTTTTTTCTGTATTGGACTTTTCTCCAAATTACATTTTCCCAGTTGTGCACTTTTGTTCTTTTTACTATGTGACAAATGGAGGTGCTGTTTATTATTTATTCTGTGGCTTTAATGTTGTGCAAGCTAGATCAATTCAGTTTTTGATAAATAAGTCTGCTTTTTGCAGAAATTACCTAGCTGGATCAGTACTCTTTTGTTCTTTCTCTGCAAAGGCTGACCTCTAACCCTGTCTACTCTACGGTGAAACTCCATTTATCCAGACCACTTTTAAACTCTGTCTTGGTCAAATCTAGACCATGTCCTCTACTCCGACCCCTGTATCAAATACCAACCTAGTACCCTTTTATGGAAATAATTCCTAATGTTCCCCATGCCCATAGTTAAACAGAGTGAGATGTTTCTTTGGATTGACAGTTTTACTTGGAGTAAAACTCAGTTTTCTTCTGAGTAAAAGTAACTTACAGAATATTGTGAAAAATACGTGCAGGGAGAGCAGGACAGAAGGTTTGGGCTGCATGAGGTACACCTGGGCCATCATGTGAGGTGCTGGGAATGAAGAGAGACCTTAGAAGAAGGCAAGGATGCTTTCAGCTTCTTAACTCTTCTGTGTGGTAAGGTCTGCCTTCAGTTTTATACTTTCTCACATCTGAACACAACTGTGCTTCCTGTGTTTGTTGGCAGAACATTAGACATGGATTTTGGGTCATTCAGAAAGCAAAAGGCATTTTGGTAGTTTACCTGTTGTCTGCATTTGAATTACTGTGCTTATAGTAATGCTGAGTCCAATGAGTATAAAATCAGAAGTCCAGTTTCTCCCTGGGTCATGACATAAAAAATCTTGGTGAGGAAGAGGTTGTCTGTCTAGTTTTTGAAACCTTAAGGTTCACAAAATCAGGAATCTCTATGAGACAGACAAGAAGACACAAAGAAATGTATCTGGAAAAGAGACCAAGGGGACATTCTTGTATACCCAAATCTTGGAACACAGGCTTTAAAGAGTATTGGGTATCACAAGGTCTTTGGTAAAATTACAAGACTTAGCAACACAGGGGTTAAAATTGATCCTAATTTGCTCTTGCCTGCACCTAAAGCCAAGATTTGTTCAGTCATAGTGATTTTTTGGTGGTGATCATGTTCAAACACAGTTACATGCTGTAGTAAGACTCATCCTATGGACTTTTTTCTTCTGTGTTTTCCAGCCATGTACCTGTACCCTATCTGGAAGAGGTATAGGCTGTAATGAAATAAACACTGGCCTCACCAGCTCTCTCTAAAAAGAAGGCCTGACAGGGAGGAATATATTGGGGAGGAAGAGCTTTTGGAGTTCTGACTGCAGATTGTGCCTCTCCACTTAGCTCGAGGGATTCTCTCCCCACCCACCTCTTTCCTTAAACAGCAAGAGGCTGTGTTCCTTGCTGGCAGGAGCAGTCTAGAGCGTGTTCCCTGGAGGCAGAAGTGGCAGAAGAAGCAGGATGGGGAGCGTGGGTGAGAATGATACCCAGCCCTGGTGAGACTTTCGTTGGAGAACTCAGCCACAGTAGTAGAAACCCTGTGAGGGAGGGGATGATAGGGTCCTAGGGGACTCATGGCAGTCCCTGGAGGAGGACAGGAGGAAGGGGACAAATAGTCTGATCCTTCCCTACCTAGAACAGCAGTGATTTTATGGGAAAACCCCTGAGACTGTGCTGCTCTTGGTCAAGAAGATTGGCAGGGAGGACAGGTGCTGGAGCAAAAGCAGTTTTAAAGAAATGGAGATGGAATGTTTCTGTAAGGAAAGCACCCTGGGTCAAATCAGTGTGAAGCCAGGGAAACCCAAGGGCCTGCAAAACAGAGGGTGACAGAAGTTTCTTGCAACCCTGTATCTCCAAAAGCTGCCTCTGCTCCGGTTCCAGATGAGCAATGGCAGCTCCAGGAACTGTGTTAGAGGGTGCTGCCCTATGATCAGAGGCAGGATTGGTCTGCAGGGAAGGGGTGGTCTCCTTCCTTACAGCCTGACACATTTCACTCGCCTGTGTGCAGTGGGTGCAAACGTTTTGATGCCCAGGGGCTGAAAGAGTGCAGGCACCATGTTATAAAGGCAAAGGGATATAGGGATCATGCATCAAGAGATGGCTGTTCTGGATTTCTGTTCCAGTGGCTGGAGGTTAGGGATGAGAGGCAAGGGGAAGCTAGACATGTTTAATTGCCTGTAACTAATCAGGCATGTACACTCATCCTTCCCCTCCTTGTTCCTCTGAAAAAGTGCCCCCTCAGACTCTCTCCTGACTCCTGTGGAGCCAGCCATGAGGCAGCTTATACAGACATGGACACTGAAGTGCAGAGCACCCCTGGCCTCATGCTCAGTCCCTGCAGTCAGGCTGGATCATTAGGACTGGCACCGTCAGGATGGTCATCCTTTCTGTGCCCTCTCAGCAAAATGAACAGCAGCTTTGACAAACCCCAGGAATCATTAGGAGAAGGACCTAGGTGTATTTATCATAAAATCATGTAGTACTGCTGTGGCATAGTGCTTTACCGAGACCCTGAGGTGGGAAAAGGATGTAGGATGAAGGGATGTTTGTTCGCAGCAGGAGCTTAAAATGATGTGCAGTGAGTTCCTTCACACATAATATTGGTCTTGAGCATCTTGGCACCTGGATTTCAGTGGATATAATTAACTTTGACAAACTAGAAATTCTAAATCAAGTTGGACAGAGGTAATTTTGGATAAAATGGGAGATGTTCTTCAGAGGGAAAATGTTGACGGCCCAATTCCCAGTCCTTGTAGTGACAGTGAGCAAAAGGCAATTAGGAAAAATTCTGGGGAAAAGCTCATGGCACCCATTCACTTATTTAGCTGCTCCTCTAAAAAAATCAGTTTCTCAGTAGAAGGGTGCCTCCTCAGCATGCGCACCTTCCTCAGGAACCTGCCACCACTGCTGCTGCCTGGCAGCTCCTAGCAGGAGAGGGAAACTGCTTGGAACGAAGCAGTGGCCAAATCTCTGTGCATCCTCTCCAGCTTTCAGCTGGCTGCTCTTCTGAGTCACTGTGCTGGGGAGGCTGAACCCCTGGGCTTAGAGCAGTGATCACGATCCCCGATTTAGGGTGAGACTCTGGCTTAGAGAGAGACACGAAAAGCAAACACACAGTGCTGCCCTAGGGAGTCCGGTTGGTTGGCAGCATTAGCAGTGAGGTGGCTATATTAGCATTTTAATCAAATAACTAGATATCCTAGAATTATATGTTTGAATCTCTGTAGGCTAAACATAGCTTCAGAGGCAAATAATTTCCATGTAATTTTAGGGTGGAGAATGTCCTTTGGGTAACAGCTGCCTGCTCTGCATGGGCATTAAAAATCCTGTGGCACTTTATTGAAAGCAGAGGTTTGTCTCAGAGGCCTTGCTTAAAACATCCCTCAGCGTGCTGGCTGTCTGCCCAGCTGCAGTCCTGACACCCAGGAGGGTGTGCAGCTCGGGGGGAGATACTGCAGCTCCTGTTCCCTGTATTGTTTGTGGGGTGCCATGGGAGCTGTGATATAAACATGGAACAGCTTGCCCAGGTCACAGCAGGAATGACCTTACTGGCACCGGTCTGAGCATATTTGCTTATGTGGTACAGTGGGTGCCCAAGCCCTGGGAAGAGTGAGATCTTTGAGGACAGGAAAACAGATTGCCCAGTCACAGGCTGGCCCCAATCCTGTGCCGTCAGCAGTATCCAGTGGCTGGTTCTAGTGACCTGGGGCAGGCCACTGGTCCCTGCAGTGGACAGGCATCCACAGGCCCAGGTCCAGAGTGAAAGATTTTCAGGAGAGCTCCCAGGCTGTGCTAGAACTGACCACACAGATTCCTT